>NC_056742.1:327829840-327879322 GCF_019279795.1 Protopterus annectens
CACAGGGAGGACATGCAGACTCCGCACAGAAGGCACCCCAGCCGAGGATCGAACCAGAGAACCTCTTGCTGTGAGGTGACAATGCTAACCACTGCACCACCTTGGCCGACATTTCTAATTCTGACTGGCTATTCCCAACACTTGATCAGTAAGACATAGCAGACATATAGCTATTTTGGGGTACTGTAATGTATGTATGTTGCTGTGCTGTGTCAGTATTTTGGGGTACTGTATGACTTTTTATTACAAACCATGGACACAGCACAGAAATCCAGTACTCTGTAACATAAAAGCAAAACTTTTATTTATTTACTTGAAAAAAAGTTACTATAAATTATTTTAAAAGACTTTAAACTAGAGTTGACTCACCTAATTAACAGACATTGAATGACAACTCATGAATGACATTAAAAATACAGGCCATTTTTTTAAGCCTGTATCTTCAAAAATATAATAATAATATACAGAACCTTGCTTGAAAGACTTAGGTAAATCTTCATTAATTCATAAATCATCTGGCAAAGAAATTCTAAGAATTAGCTAGTATCTTAATCTCTTTCATTTTCTGTGCCATATATATCTGTGAGTGTGTGTGCGTTTCGTGTGTGTGTGTGTGTGTGTGTGTGTGTGTGTGTGTTTGCATGGGTGTAAAACAACCAATCAAAATGAAAATACATCAAGTCACTCCTGACTGATGCTTTCATACTGAAACACACAGCTACCAAAAACCTAATATAAAGAGATACAAAAAGATTGCAAAAGGAAAAGACGTTCCTTTTACAATCATACAGAAAAAATAAATACCACCACACTTCACTATTACAGCATCATTTTTAGAATAATGGTAGTGCTACAAAAAGGCTTTTCTAAAGTGCAGAGTTAGACTTAGGGTTATGGAGAGGGGCAAGGGCAGGATTAAAGATAGGATGTATTATTAATATATTAATTATACATGCTAACCTTAACCCTACAACTTTATCTTAGAAAAACCCTTTCCACAATGCTATCACAGTATAAGGCAGGCTCAGACACATACCACATGCATCAGCACTTAAACACTACACTATACCAATTCCCTTAGCCAATCCTTAAGCAAAACCAAAAAAAAAAAAAAAAAACATGACCACACAAAACTTTTAACCCCTAATGCAGAAAATTTCAGAATATCCAACATTTTCAGCATTAAAAAAAACACCCCACTTACCTGCTGATTTCCCACATATATAACCAACCCCTACTTGACAATCACTCCCTTGGACAGACAGTATATTCATACAAACACACATATGATATATTTCCCAACCCAGGTATGCTTTAGACAAAACGCTCATTTGACCACAACATAGGCACCCATATATAAATGCAAATATAACTATATATATATATATATATATATATATATATATATATATATATAAACACACACATTTATAGATACATAGATATACAGATATATGGATATCATTTACTACATCAAATCGCCTGCTCATTGATGAAGTTAATGACTGTGAAATGAGGTTGATTGTTCCTTTCATCAAAATTTTAAGATTTTGGATGAAAACAACATTGAATGTTTGTGGGTATGTTAAGTGTGGCTTTAAGAAAGTAATGCCGAAACCTTTATATTTTCTAAAGTTTTCAGCATTGGGAGGAAGGAATGTTTGTGTGAGTGTAGATAGTTTAAGGTTAGAATTGGCTTAAATGAGGACATAGTTACAGTGGTGTGCGTGTGTGTGTGTGTGTGTGTGTGTGTGTGTGTGTGTGTGTGTGTGTGTGTGTGTGTGTGTGTGTGTGTGTGTGTGTGTGTGTGTGTGTGTGTGTGTGTGTGTGTGTGTGTGTGTGTGTGTGTGTGTGTGTATGTGTGTGTGTATGCATGTGTATGTCTCACTAACTGTCTTGAGTAATGGTATCCCTACTGAAAGGAGTGACTCTAACCTTAACCCTGTCCCTGCACCTGCACTTAAACCTCCAGCTTACATTTCAGAAACCCTTTCCCATAATACTGCCACTGCTCAGAAAGGTTTTGTTTTTCAAATTTGTGGTGGGGTTTTGATATTCTGATTGTAAAAGGAAACTTTTATGTTTTCTTTTGTGATTGGTTTTCTTTTAGATGTTTCAAAATGTTGCACTTATATATATATATATATATATATATATATATATATATATATATATATATATATATATGTGTGTGTGTGTGTGTGTGTGTAGACCATAGGGAAAACTGGTACTTGAGAGCAACAAAGCTGTTGGCTGAGAATCCTAAAAAGTCTGGAAAAAAACGTGCTTTGTAGACAAGCATATTTTTCCACTCTCCCTAGATACCATTGCAAGGGTTTTTTGCATCAGACACTAGTACAAGGCACACTTACTGGGGGCTCATTGATTCCCATGGTGGGAACTACACTTTCTTGTTTTATAGGATTTAATACTGTGGCGACTTGGACTTATGACACATGCTACTGACAACTTGTTATAATGTACCTGTTTTGAAAACATTTAGATGGAACAAACTGAAACAGAAATCATTTAGCTCTTCCTTCATTTAAACCTGTTTGGTTCACTTTCATAGAATGCTGCAGTTTATCTTAGCCTAGCACATATGGAGCCCTCTCTTTTATCTCTGAACACTGTTACAAACAATATATCATTAGAAAGTTGAATTCATCCTATCATGGAATGGTGGTATGCTCCTGACATAAAGGATACAAGTTAGTGCTCCTAGTGACAGGTTAAGCCAGATTATTCTGACTAGCTGCAGTTATGATAGCTACAATATAATACTTTAGGATTTTAATTTGACTGGTTGTCGCATGTTTTTAGTACTTGTTGCCCCATCTAAACATGGCAAATAGCATCTACTTATCACATCACAGATACAGTGATGTACTAATAGTTATACATATCCAGGGCCAAGATTTATATAAAGTGTTTGTGTCAATTAGCCTTACAGCAGCCTTTTCAAGACTGCGCTCAAATTCCACTTAAATTTGCACTGGCTTTGTCATTGTTCTAATCCAGACTAACACCCCCACCCTTACCCCCTCACCTAGACTCTTAACCCAACTATACTACCGCCACTACTAACCACAGTCAGAAATAGCTAGTTGTCTTTACATACTTTAACATCTCGTCTGACAACTTTGTTACTAATATTATAAATGACAAGAAACTATCTTAACTTGCAACATTTTCTGTATATACTGTTGATAATCAATATCTTGTTATTGTATTAAAGCCAACAACCTGTAATGTTATTTACTATTGCGGCAACTTTGTATCTCTATCATGTACATGATGTGGAGCTTTTCTCCCCGGGCATCAGCTGAAAAAGGACCTGCATCCAGTTGGAATTTCCCGGTAAACAAATGTAAATAAATAAATAAGTAGAATTAGATACTAGCCACACAGAACAGGAATACAGCACATAAGATATAACCTATTAGCTATCAATAGGAGTAAATATGCAGAACAGGTATGAAAGATGAGAATTAGTCTATTGTACCTTGGATGAACAGCCTAAGCCATACATTTATGACCCAAGCTTGAGTTAATTAACAATGATCTCTGTGTTAAAGCAGATAAATAATGCATGTCATGTAAACTGGATTTAGATCTGACGAAGATCATTTATAGGTGAAAGTACTCACCTATTTGTTTTTCAATAAAGAAGAGTTGATTTGTAAACAAGTTATAATTGCTTGATTACTTTAAAATCTCAACTGAGCTTGTCTATACTGCATGGTTCTTTTTCCCTGATTTTTCAGGATTCGCAGCCAGGATCTCTGTTGGTTACAAGTACCAGTTTTCTCTGTGGTCTATTTTTTTTTCTTATTGGTGGGAGACATCTTACCTCCCTAAGGCTGGAAAACTATTGTGTATCAAAACAAGGATGTTTTTATGTACATATATATATATATATATATATATATATATATATATATATATATATATATATATATATATGGGGCTATATTATAGCATCGAAGTTTCAAAACTTCGAATGCTATAATATCGATCCGTTTTTGTCGAAAACTGAAAATAGCGAAGCCACGGAACTTCAAAATCTTACCTAGGGTAAGATTTTGGTTGTCCGTTCCATGGCTTCGTTATTTACTTTACTGTGGTGGGAAGGTTATGAACCAGGTTAAGGTAAGTATGCGAATGGAGGTTACGAACCGGGTTAAGGTAAGTGTAGGAACTGATCGGGGTAAGGTGAGTGTGCGATAGGGACATTAGGGTTAGGGAGCAAGTTAGATGAGTGTGCGATAGTTAGGGACTTTAGGGTTAGGGAGTGGGTAAGGTGAGTGTGCGGTAGTTAGGAGCTTTAGGGTTATGGAGTGGGAAAGGTGAGTGTGCGGTAGTTAGGCACTTTAGGGTTAGGGAGCGGGTAAGTTGATTGTGCAGTAGTTAGGGGCTTTAGGGTTAGGGTTGGGTTAAGGTGAGTGGATAGATAGTAGTGTAAGGTTAGAATTATGTTTTTTTTAAGGTTATGTGTGTGGTTTATTTATTTTGGTGTGGTTGTGTTGTGTGTATGTGTTTCGGAACAGCAATTTTTTTCCCTAGGAAAAAAATTGCTGTTCCGTGTGTTCGATATTTTGTGGTTTAGATATTTTAGGTACAATGAAATAGCATTCGCTATTTATATTGTTCGATAGGGTAATATAAACAATATATATATATATATATATATATATATATATATATATATATATATACACACACACACACACACACACACACACACACACACGTGTGAATGACTGTAGTACCTCTTTTCAATGTACAAGTCTGGAAACAAATATAAACATTCAAGCGCAGAAGTACAGAAATAAGCAGAAACATGTTTAAAACAAATATTTAGTGTCAATATAAGGTAAAGCTTTTTTTTATTTAGTTTTTCTAACAATGTCTAAAACCAAAGAGAATAAAGCTTCTTGCCAGCAACAATTTCTCCCTTGGAGCAAAATTTCTCAAAAATGATAACTGTTAATGAGTCATTTTAACCTTATGAAGAAAAATAACTAACTTAAAATTTTCTCTATCATGCTGAAATAATTAACCTATTTTTATGTAGCTAAAATGGTGAGTATAGTGATCAAATTTAGATAAAAAATTAAAATATGTGCTTTATTACAGCTAGACTTAACAAATAAGCAATAGTCAAGATCAAGGAGCAGTAAAGATGTGTTTAGAAACTGTAATATAATCCGTAAAATTGCATACAACACTATATGCTGTAAAATCATTAAAATACCTCATTAACAATAAACATGTAAGCTAATGCTTTATTTCAGATCTTAAACAGGACTTTTCCTCCACTAACCAAAAAATATAATCTCACAATTAACTGAAACTTAGTTTTATGAGTACTATGTTTTGTATGAAAGTCATACTGGGTATCTGAATAGGTTTTTCTTATCTGTATGTTCTTGTTGCTATTTACATAATATTTTTTCAAGAATTTAAGATTCAATATGAAATAAAGTGATAGGATGATAATATAATACATTATTTCCATTTCCTTTCTCACAAATAGGTCCTAGGGTGGCAATTTTACATTTATGAGGGGAGATACTTTGTATAGTAGATTATTAAACAAATGGATGATATACCCAACTAAACAATCAGTACTATATTTGGCCAATCAAAAATCAGTGCTTTAATACATGAATGCAGGTATACATAGGATCATAAGAAGTTACTAAGCTATTGGCCCCTGAGGCCCTTACAAGCCTAGCCAAGAATGTTGCCCATTTTCCAACAAGTCAACACCCTATGCCACTATCCAGCGGCGACACAGGTGAAATCCCAGAGGTGTATTTTCTATTCCCCATCCAGTTATCCAGGTTGCACTTAAAAAGGGTTAATGAGGTACTCGGTTTGACTTGGAGAGGGAGTCTATGCCAAGGGACTATATGTTTCTTAATTTCCATATATACCACTTTTCATGAAAGAAGGAAAATATTGTTTCCTTAAGCCTTTTCCAGTTTCACAACAAATGAAGTGAACAAGCCTTGGGCCTTTACATAATGCAATACAGAATGGTACATCTGCTTTTCTTTTTCTTTTCAAAATTGCTTTTCATTAATCCACATATTCTATCATCATTTCCTTTGTTCAATATTATTTAATCAATATTAATTTGTATTAGTACCCAGATTCTTGCACAAGTTAATGTAAAATGTTCCCAAGAATCCATTTCCTTATTTTTAATATACCTCTTAAACTTTTTTTTCTAATTCGAAGAAATCTTTTAGTTCTGATGCTAGGCACGATGCTTCATTTTTCCTGACGTCTGTTATCAGGGCCGGCCTGCTCCAGTACAATAGAAATATTCTCAGTTAGAATTCTTAACTGTGCATGATCACCTTTAGCTGTCTAAAATGCTTTTCAGTTTGGTGCAGTTAAATTAGCACAACCATATCCCTGTCAATACTCCTGAAAGTTCTACCATAGACTGTTCTATATGATTCAATATGCATCTTAATCTCAAACTAGTATAACAGAGACAGATGGCCATTTATGACACCATAATGGACCTCTACCTACCTTGTGTGCATCTGTTGCATATACAGTCAGAGCCTGGTCTTTATAACCTGACTCTACATTATGTATTGGTTTACTTGCTTCTTATTTTTATCATAGACCAACAATATTCTTGAAAGCAGTCACATTTGGAACTAACAATTTGTGACTAAAATCACCCAGTACTAACCACTTATCATTTTTATTTGACCTGTTTTGATTTAAATATTCTGTTCCTATGGGTGAGTCCCAGCTAGAAAGTAATAAGCCAGGGGTTCCAAATTGGTCAATTAAAAAAATGGTGTAATAGTACTGGCACTAAATGCATTTGCATCATGCTTAATATTAGTGTTTTTTTTATGTAAGCCCTTGTTGTAGCAGAATAGTTGCCAACCCCCCCCCCCCCCCCACACACACACACACACACACTACCTGTTTTTACAATGAATTAATCAACTGGAACTGCTGGGAGTACACAAGAAAAAAAATGTTTTTGTTATTGCATAATAATCCTGTTAAGACACAATAGTTTTCTACATGGTTTATACTCTATACTAAAAACACATTATGGTTTATAGGATGACTTCATTTTATTTTGCTTTTGTTTACCAGGGAAGTCCAGCTGGGCACAATAAACTATTTCAGCCTGGAGAAAAAAGCACCAACATTGGCAGTAATGCATAACTTTGGATTTATACAGATCCCTAATAACTGTATTTGCAATAGACAAACATTAGAAATAAAAAGAGGAACTACAAAAGTAGAGGACACATATTACAGGAAACAGTATACACTGGAGAAGTGGTAAAAACAGTGCAGCTGAACAAGAAATGTAGCACAGTTGCATTCTCATAGCAATTCAGTTACTCGGGCAGTAGGATATATTCTGAGAGAGTTTACAAGGTATTTACCAAGTGGTGGAATTAAGAATCATTGCACGTGGATGGACAGTTGCATGAAATTTTAGTTCCTGATTACATCTAGGCAGAATTCAGTTAAAGAGACAATGATATATTTGATGCTGGGTTTCTAAGGCTTGGTGAGTATTTTACTCATGACTATAAAGATCTCACAGGAAATTGAGTTCATTTAGTATGAGTGATGGGGATGCTGTCTTTAATTAATACCAAAGGAAATGCTACTAGATTAATGATTATTTTAATTTTACAGGTGGCTAACAGAAATGAATATTGTTAATAAGGGAGTAAAGTGTTAGTTTGCAAATTAGTTATTAGACAAGAGATTAGTTATTAGACAAGAGATAGCAGTAAGTAAAAGACGAGATTTCCTACAGACCTGTGGTGTTGCCATGGGGACCCCCTGTGCAAACACATACGCCAACTTGGTTGTGTATCATTGGGAGATGAACTTTGTCTTTAAACATCCTTTATTTCAAAAAGTTCTGATTTACAAACGTTTTGTAGATGACATATTAATTGTGTGGGACGGCTCATTAGAGGATTTTGGTTCATTTAAAGACTATTTAGAAACTACTACTACTTTCTTGAAGTTTTCTGCTGAAACCTCATATAGCTCTGTTAATTTTTTGGATGTTAGTATTAATATTAGGAAAGGCAAACTAATAACGACTCTTTTTAAAAAAGAATGCTGGAGGAATACCATTCTCAAGTACGATAGTATGCACCCGCGCCACATTTTTAAAGGCATACTAAAAAGTCAATTCACCAGGTTAAGTAAGATCTGTATGAACAAGGATGATTTGGAAATAGAAGCTATTAAAATGGTAGAGATGTTTTTAGAGAGAGGGTATGATCGAGACTTAATATTGGAAGTCAAAAGTGAAATTCTACCATCAAAAAGTTTGACACACATTGAAACAAATTACCTTTTCGTTCCATCTTCTTTTAAAAGAAACAGGTTTAACTTAGGTTACCATTTGAAAAGGTGGCAACCCTAGTTTAACTACCAAGATCAAATATCTTTCATTACAACTTACACCAATGATTTTTTGAACATAAAGAAAATATTATCTAATAATTGGAAGGTGCTATTACTTGATGAAGCTACCAAAAAGATAGTAGGCTATAATCCACACATTGTGTACAGGAGCAACAGGAATTTAAAATCCCTATTATGTGACAGAACATCTAAGTTAACATCAAGCCAACAGCACTTGAATGATACATTTGGGACCTACCCCTGTAAACATTGCAATTATTGCAAGTTCATTAGTAAACAGCAAATTTTTTTACATCCAGAGTTTGACTACAGTTTTAAACCAAAGTTTAGAGCCACATGTGACACCACAGGATTAATCTATTTGGCTACATGTGAATGTTGCGAAGCATTCTACATAGGACTCACTAAACGGAAACTTAAGAACAGAATATATAACCACCATTACGATATAAATAAGAAAAATGAGCTAAATGCTTTAGCCAAACACATAATAAGTAATCCTTCACATTCGTTCGTTTTTAGAGTGTTACAGATAGTGGAAGCTACTGACAGGGGAGGTGACTATATGAATCACCTTGAGTTAACTGAACTACGCTGGATTTTTAAACTTAGGGGACACTGTCACCCTGGCTTAAATAATTATGTTACTATAAAATCTGTTTTGAATAATCGAAGATGATTTTATAAATTTAGATATTTTTTATGATTTAGATTCCATCTATATAAATCATGGTGTAATTGTTATTTATTCTCTACATTAAATATTTGACATTACAGTATGCATTTATGGCCCTATGTTTCACATAGATGTGTTTTTCCAATAGTGTTCACACAGACTGTTCCTGTAGTCCATTTCACACTATTTTATCATTTATGGTTGGTCCAAAGACTGAATTTATTATGTCTTAGATGTTATGGCAATAGTTTTAGATGCCATTTATATCGCTTGACATCTTGTAATTTATCATTACATATGGGTGTCTTCCTTATATGCTTATCATAGGGAAAATATATTTTAATCATTTTTTAAGGAACTGTTCATCATTTACTTTTTCATTTTTATTAATAAAATGTTTTCCACATATTTACATCAATTTGAAGGTTTAACTACTTACAGCCTCTGTATTTAATATTTGATTATATGAATGTATTCACATATTTATATATATTCATAAGGCTATATTTATATGATTAATTTATCTATCTAACATATTTATATATTTATATTTATATTTATAATTATATTTATATTTATATTTACATTTACATATCTACATATTTATATTTATATAGATTTATATATTTATATTCATATATTAATGCATTTTGACAGTATTCCTTGTATTCTGCATTTAACTTTCATGGGTTTCAAGAATAATTACCTGAAAGTTTCTCAGGAATCATTAATCAAGTGCATTATGAATTTGTAATACTATCTTGTAAGTAAAGAACAAGGAAGACAGTGTTGTTTTAATAATTTGTTTTTAAGTCTAATTTTAAACAAATTCTCATTTGCCTTTAAGCATATACTTAGGCTGTATGAATGTCTTATATTGTATTCAGTGCTACACCTTTAAAAAGCATTTCCTCTTTAGAATGAATCACAATGTTTAAATCATATTCAATTGAGTTTAATTGATTAATTGTTTAATTCTACCGGCTATGCCTCTATAAATAAGCAGTTGCTTCTATATCTAATTTGTCTGAAGAAGCGTATAGTAATATACGTGAAAGCGCTAACCTTTTGTCTGTTTTATTCAATAAATTTAAGAAGTTTTTAAGTAACGTGGAGAGCTGGAAGTTTTATTTCTGTCAGAAATGAATATTGTTAATAAGGGAGTAAAGTGTTAGTTTGCAAATTAGTTATTAGACAAGAGATTAGTTATTAGACAAGAGATAGCAGTAAGTAAAAGAAGAGATGAGGCAGAAGTGCTATGGAGGGTGTGTGTGTGTGTGTGTGTGTGTGTGTGTGTGTGTGTCTGTGTGTGTGTCTGTGTGTGTGTGTGTGAGAGAGAGAGTCTAGTCTATTAGCCAGGAGATGCACAGTTATATAGCCAGATTGTTGCAAAGTGTTCTCTGACATGTGCCTTAAAAGCTTGTTGATTTTCAAGCTGTTTGAAATTAGATTGGAGAACATTCTAGAGATTTGCATATCTAATAAATGAATAGTAAATAATCCTATCAATGTGAAACTAATTTACTGTAAGCTGGTACTATAAACATGTTTCTACTCAGAAAAGTTTGCGAGTGGCACATATGCCACAAGCCCACGTCATGACTGTACATGCTGTAACTGGGGGAGTCTTAAATGTAGGCAGGAGTCCCTGTTCATGACCAATATACAATCACTGAAATTACCTGCCCAAGCAATAAGTCAAGTCGGGAATTAACATGTGTAAGAAGCAGCAGATGGGAATCACAGACACAAAAAAAAATATGGAAATAAAGCTTTTAATGTATCATTTTGTATGTTTCTCCTTGTGGAAGTACACATTTAACATGGTTAGCTGTCTTACCCCCTGGGTGCAGAAATTAGCCGTCTTAGCAAGAACATTATTACAGCAAATACTGCAATCAGGCAGAAAGTATAATTACTAAAGATATCCCATTGTTTTATGTTCACTTCAGTGTGGTACAGTCAGTAAAACATATACCTTTGAACTTGAAGGTTGTGAGTCCTATTCCTGGTTAGAAATTGAATGTGTACCTGAAACACCTGAACAGAGCATAAGGCTGCTATTTTACTTACGGAATATCTTTTTATATAGGCAAGATATTAAAACATGATGCCATCACCTAGTGGATCTGATGCTGTCTTTTTTTGGTATCTAGATGAAAGTAGAAGTACCCACGTGCATCAATTAAAAAGGGGGGGGGAGATTTTTTCAGTGTCCCACTCAACAAATCCTTCCTACAAATCCAATGTGCACAATCTTTAGGCTTTGTATAGCTAATGATATTATTGCTGGTTTCGATCACACATTCACTTACATCACTACCACTCAAGTTTGTGGAGTACCTGTAAGTATAACAGCGCAAAATCAGTTAATAAGTTTGTTTGGTTTCTTATCATGCTGGCTTTTCTTAAAATGTGCACTTTGAGAAAAAACCCAAAATACAACACCACAAGTGCACTGCACATCAAAACTGATAAAGGTTCAAAGCAACACATCAGTGCCAAAGATTGTATCAAAATGAGCTTTTATTAAAAACTTTCATGTAAAACCTTTGGTAAATGATTTTGAAAAATAAAATTAATGCATAATGCTTCCTTATTCTATGCATTTCAGAATTTTAATGTGCTTAAAAAGGGATTAGAAAATCTTGTTGCTAGGATGCTAGCATTCTTTTCTGTTACTACAGTACCTGCTCAAAATGACTTTCTATGTTGGAAAATCTATAATCTTTATTTATGTGCAAAATGCCTCAATACAACAAATATAAAGATTTAATTAATTGTGTAAATCCTTTCAGGGATACTCATTTTCATGATTTAGTGACAAATTTTTAACAATACAATTTTCATATTGCTTCAAAGAATTCACTAAGCTAATATATATATATATATATATATATATATATATATATATATATATATATATATACTGTACATGGTCCCCCACATTTTGTCGAATGGTGTTTCTTTGACCTTTGACAAATGCAAGAGGTGTGGTTTAATGCTGATGGTATGGATAGCTGAGTGTTGAAAATGCCAAATGTGTATTTGTCAAAACAGGTAAGTGGGGTTGGAGGGTTGAGAGACTTTAAGCGTATTCATGTGAGTTAGGGCTAATTAGGGTCAGGGATGCATGAAGAATAACTGTCGTATGTTTGTGTGTGAGTTTATATATTTTAGTGTCAGGGTTAGGTTAGGGGATATATATATATATATATATATATATATATATATATATATATAGTCTTGTTCATGAATACTTGTGTGCTTGACTGTATATTTTCTAGTGGCAGTGTTATGGTAAGGTATTTATGAAGATAATGTAGGGTTAGGGCTGAGGGAAGGGGCAGCATTAGGGTTAGCACCCATTACTAAGTTGGTACATGAATTGTTTAGTAATGGGTGCTAACCCTAATCCTAATGGTGCCCCTTCCCTTTCCTCTAACCCTACACCTTACCTTCATAAAAATCTTTCTGTAACATGGCCAATATTCAGACACATTTGAATTTAGTGTTATGGGAGGGTTTAGTGTTAATATCAGAAGAGGAAATAATTGTCCTTTCTTGATATTATTTCATTTGATATTTTTTCATTTGAAGACAGAACCGGAACAACACACCAGACTTGGTTCAAAAGCAACACAGAGTTGAATAAAAGTTAAATGAAAAGCAGCAACTCTGCAAGTCAGTTCTATGCGATGCAGGTACTTGACCTGTTCCCAAAGCACCACAAATTTGAATGAAAATCTTGAATAATAAGGCAGTCAATCTGCAAATCAGTTGTAAATAGTATAGGCACCAATACCATAAAAAGGTGTAGACCCAACTTAGAAATACAAGCTCCTTCCTCAAATAAACGAAGGTAGATGCGAAGAATTCACCACAAAAGGCTTTAATCCACAGATGTAAAACGCCAACAAATACAAAACACCAAGCGCTTTCGCCTGGACACTTCCAGGCTTTTTCAAGGTTAAAAAACTGTTATGGCCAATCAGTATTTATACATTTAATAATCGGCCAATTAAGCTGTTAAATTGTTGATTAATTCAAACAGAGCAATCACTTCTTAAAGTGCAATGGTGCAAACGTTGTTACTAACATTTTACTCATTTAAGCAAAGTGTGCTGATAGAATTATACATAGAAATATAAAATGCATGAGTGCATAAAATTTCAGTCATTGCTACATGAGCATATAAAAATATAATTATCTTTCTTTGGTTCATTATGAAACAAAATGCATAATTAACTAACTGTTCTACATGAAATAATTTTATTCTAAAAGTTCACATACTAATTTATACAAAATAATAAAAATAATAAAAATAATGAAATAAAATAATAATTAAGTATAATGACTATAATAATAAATAGTACCAAATCTAATTAGTGTAAATGTAAAAAGAAAATTTATTTTAAACAAATAAATAGAAAATGATATTATATTCATAGATATAAAGATAAATATAACTATAGTCACTTCATTGTAAAAAAATTTTATATCTGTAATGCATTAAAAAATGAATTCATAATTTATTTCTTCTCATTTTTAATATGCTGTTTATACTAATAGTCTCATTCATACCTGGTTTTCTTGAGGCATCTAATTTGATTTGCCAGGTTAACTCTCTAGTCTCTAGATAAGTTTCCCAGTCACCTCCCTGGGGTCACTAATAACTTGTTCTAAGACAAAGAATTTTAAATTCATATTATTACAAATGAGAGAATGTTTGAAAAAAGCGTTTGTATTCTTCTTTTTCGATTTCATATGTATGCTCATATATTCGTTTTCTGAGTGACCTTATGGTTTTCCAATATAAAAACCGTGACAAAAAGTGCATGTGCCTAAATAAATTATACCCATTGTATTGCAGTTATAGTGTCCTTGTGCTCTCATGGTACAATTCCTGGCCGGAATAAAATTTTTTTCAGCATTTAATAAGTACTTGTATTGTTTGCAAGCACCACATTTAAAGGTCCCTTTCTTCCTGTAGGGGGCCACAGTTCCAAGAACATTCTTAGTACTAAAGTGTTGCTCAAGCATACCTTTTAAATTAATATCACGTTTTCTAATGAAGGTTAATGTACTAGGTATATAATCTTTGATGTCCTCCTGTATTGTGAGCGTAGGCCAGAATGCCTGTAAAGTTTTTTCAATAATTGCAGCATCCTGGGTATAAGTATAACTAAAACTTTTATGTGCATCATACTTAGCTATACTATTCTTATTGAAGGGTAGCAAACCCTGACTAAGTAAAGGTGGAAACTTGGAGTCTCTTTTTTCTGTAACTTCTTCTCTGATAGTGTCAATTAGCTGTATAGGGTAACCTCTTTCTATAAACATGGTAGTCAAAGTAGTTACTTCCTTTAGAAAAGTTTCCACAGTGCTACAAATCCTCGATGCACGAATAAACTGACTTCTTATAATTCCCCTTTTAGTGTGAATGGGGTGAGAGCTCTCAAAGTGTAAAAATGTGTTGGAATATAAAGGTTTCCTATAAACAGTGGACTCAAAATGTTCTCCTTTACTATCTTTAGTAAGCAGAATATCTAAATAGTGAAGTGAAACTGTACTCAGTTCATATGTAAATGAAAGAAAATCAGTAGTAGTGTTAATGTATGTGAAGAATTCCTTGAAGTGTTCTTCAGTTCCATCCCATAATAAGCAAAGGTCAACAAGGTAACGTTTATAAAAAAGAATATGTTGTTTCCATTTAGAAGAGTGGATGTAAGTTAACTCCCACTTGTGTAAGACAACATTGGCATAGGATGAAGCACAAGGGGAGCCCATTGCTACCCCCCTTTTTTGCCTAAAGTATTCTCCATTGTAAAATATGTAATTGTTATTAAGAATAATTTCCATGAATTCTGTCAACAGATTAATCTGGTTGTTACTTAGTCCACTTAAATTTATTAACACTTCAGAAAACCAATTTATTCCTGTGTCATGAGGTATGCTTGGAAAAAGTTCTATTACATCTATAGTAATCATCAAGACGTCCTTCTTACAAATATTTGGTGGAATACTTGCCAGGAATTCCCAGGAATATTTACATACAAAAGGAAGTTTAGACATTAATGGCTTGACCTTGTGTTCCACAAATTTACCTAAGGGTTCAGTAATGCCATTAGCTCCTGCTATTATTGGCCTGAATTTCAATGGAATAGTTCCTTTATGGACCTTAGGTATCCCAAATAAAATCGGGGTTTTAGGATGTGGAACATTCAAATAATTAAACAATTCTTCGTTGAATACCCCTTGTAATAAGTGGTCTTTCAAAATGTATTTAATATTCGCTGAGCAACATTAAGTTCATTAATAGAAGCTTGTTCGTAAGTATTATAATCCTGCAAAATATCATGCATAGCCATGTCATAGTCCAAAATTGTCATAAGGACCATCCCACCCCCCTTGTCCGGTTTCATGACCCTAATCTTCTGTTGTTTTAACTGGTTCATAACTTCTAATAAATTCTTATTGAAGTTAGGTGAAATGTCCTGCCTATTTGATATATTAAATCTCAAAGTATTTTCTATTAGTTCTTCAAAAATTTTTAAACTCGGATGTAGGGGTGGGTTGAAAAGACTAGACCTAGTGATGTTATCATTCATAGTAGGCTGTCCTTTGAAAAATAGTGAAAGGTTGAGGTTTCTAATGAACAATTTAAGTTCTATCAACAATTTCGGGATATAAGCTGGTCTAGCTGGAACATAATTCAATCCTTTTGTTAATAACTCAAAATATGCTGGGGTTATTTCTAAATCAGTGTAGTTGTAAATACTGAAATTATTTGATGTAACCACAGTGCAATTAGTGTTATGAGTAGAATTTAAAAAAATTGTGTTGTCCATAATAACATCTAATTGCGCATCCTCCCCCATGCTTGTTGATATGGGGCATTCATATTCCTCCCCATTGGTCTCCCCTGGGGATAGTGAAAACCCTGTAAGGTGTTATTGTTTTCTTTTTGTGCTATTCTTTCACTTCTCCTCAAAGGTTCTGAATTTTGCAAGTTTCTGACATTCTGACCTTCATTTCTACTTTCATGTTCAACATCACTAGTTCGTGTAACTTGGTTCTGTTTGAACCCCAATGGGTATGCTCTCCCTTCTCTATATTCTAGAAGGTCTCTGTCTAACTTTTTAATTTTTCTATCAATGACCTTCTGACAATGTTGGTCTACCTCAAGAAATACTTCATCGTATTTCTTTTTGTGTCTGAGAAAATTTTTATGTTGCACAATGTTATCATTAAGAGTAGTAAGTTCATCTAAAAAAACATTGCATTTATGCTGATAATCCTTAACCATCATATCCAACATTTCTAAACCAGTCTGATTAAATAACTCAATTAACTGTGTATGTAAAGTCGACCCAACAGTAGCATTGTTAGGGAATTTAAAGCATCTAAGGCCTTTCGGCACTCTTTTAACATCAATACATTCCTTTAAATAACTAATTTCAAGTTGACAGTTTTTATATGCATATAATTTGCTGCTAAAGGAATCAAAATCAACATCTAGTTGCTGAACATTGTGCTGGAAGGTACCTTTGTTAAACTCCGGTCGGAGTTCAGTCCATTTTTTAAAATTAAACATATTGTCCGGTGCTTCACCATTCGCAGTGTTATTATAATTTCCTTCTTTTTCATAAACCATGCCTGTTCTTGAGGGCGCTTGTGTATTAGCGATCGCCGTTAGGCTCTTAAGCGGCGTCTTTGTTGCTGCAATGATGATTGTTGCTGGTTCCCGGAGGGAATAAAGAATCCGAAACTTCACGGTTCAACTGCCCTAATAGGGTTTTGTTAATATTAGTTAGAAGAACAAGTACCTGGTTAAACTCCGAACGAGTGACCGGAGTATCATCATTAACCTCCCTTAAAATAAGGGGTGTGTTGAGTAAATCCGTAGCTGGTGGTTCTTCCGCCATGGCGAACAAAAAACTAACGAAGCGGATAAGAACAAGGAAGACAGAACCGGAACAACACACCAGACTTGGTTCAAAAGCAACACAGAGTTGAATAAAAGTTAAATGAAAAGCAGCAACTCTGCAAGTCAGTTCTATGCGATGCAGGTACTTGACCTGTTCCCAAAGCACCACAAATTTGAATGAAAATCTTGAATAATAAGGCAGTCAATCTGCAAATCAGTTGTAAATAGTATAGGCACCAATACCATAAAAAGGTGTAGACCCAACTTAGAAATACAAGCTCCTTCCTCAAATAAACGAAGGTAGATGCGAAGAATTCACCACAAAAGGCTTTAATCCACAGATGTAAAACGCCAACAAATACAAAACACCAAGCGCTTTCGCCTGGACACTTCCAGGCTTTTTCAAGGTTAAAAAACTGTTATGGCCAATCAGTATTTATACATTTAATAATCGGCCAATTAAGCTGTTAAATTGTTGATTAATTCAAACAGAGCAATCACTTCTTAAAGTGCAATGGTGCAAACGTTGTTACTAACATTTTACTCATTTAAGCAAAGTGTGCTGATAGAATTATACATAGAAATATAAAATGCATGAGTGCATAAAATTTCAGTCATTGCTACATGAGCATATAAAAATATAATTATCTTTCTTTGGTTCATTATGAAACAAAATGCATAATTAACTAACTGTTCTACATGAAATAATTTTATTCTAAAAGTTCACATACTAATTTATACAAAATAATAAAAATAATAAAAATAATGAAATAAAATAATAATTAAGTATAATGACTATAATAATAAATAGTACCAAATCTAATTAGTGTAAATGTAAAAAGAAAATTTATTTTAAACAAATAAATAGAAAATGATATTATATTCATAGATATAAAGATAAATATAACTATAGTCACTTCATTGTAAAAAAATTTTATATCTGTAATGCATTAAAAAATGAATTCATAATTTATTTCTTCTCATTTTTAATATGCTGTTTATACTAATAGTCTCATTCATACCTGGTTTTCTTGAGGCATCTAATTTGATTTGCCAGGTTAACTCTCTAGTCTCTAGATAAGTTTCCCAGTCACCTCCCCTGGGGTCACTAATAACTTGTTCTAAGACAAAGAATTTTAAATTCATATTATTACAAATGAGAGAATGTTTGAAAAAAGCGTTTGTATTCTTCTTTTTTTCGATTTCATATGTATGCTCATATATTCGTTTTCTGAGTGACCTTATGGTTTTTCCAATATAAAAACCGTGACAAAAAGTGCATGTGCCTAAATAAATTATACCCATTGTATTGCAGTTATAGTGTCCTTGTGCTCTCATGGTACAATTCCTGGCCGGAATAAAATTTTTTTCAGCATTTAATAAGTACTTGTATTGTTTGCAAGCACCACATTTAAAGGTCCCTTTCTTCCTGTAGGGGGCCACAGTTCCAAGAACATTCTTAGTACTAAAGTGTTGCTCAAGCATACCTTTTAAATTAATATCACGTTTTCTAATGAAGGTTAATGTACTAGGTATATAATCTTTGATGTCCTCCTGTATTGTGAGCGTAGGCCAGAATGCCTGTAAAGTTTTTTCAATAATTGCAGCATCCTGGGTATAAGTATAACTAAAACTTTTATGTGCATCATACTTAGCTATACTATTCTTATTGAAGGGTAGCAAACCCTGACTAAGTAAAGGTGGAAACTTGGAGTCTCTTTTTTCTGTAACTTCTTCTCTGATAGTGTCAATTAGCTGTATAGGGTAACCTCTTTCTATAAACATGGTAGTCAAAGTAGTTACTTCCTTTAGAAAAGTTTCCACAGTGCTACAAATCCTCGATGCACGAATAAACTGACTTCTTATAATTCCCCTTTTAGTGTGAATGGGGTGAGAGCTCTCAAAGTGTAAAAATGTGTTGGAATATAAAGGTTTCCTATAAACAGTGGACTCAAAATGTTCTCCTTTACTATCTTTAGTAAGCAAAATATCTAAATAGTGAAGTGAAACTGTACTCAGTTCATATGTAAATGAAAGAAAATCAGTAGTAGTATTAATGTATGTGAAGAATTCCTTGAAATGTTCTTCAGTTCCATCCCATAATAAGCAAATGTCGTCAAGGTAACGTTTATAAAAAAGAATATGTTGTTTCCATTTAGAAGAGTGGATGTAAGTTAACTCCCACTTGTGTAAGACAACATTGGCATAGGATGAAGCACAAGGGGAGCCCATTGCTACCCCCCTTTTTTGCCTAAAGTATTCTCCATTGTAAAATATGTAATTGTTATTAAGAATAATTTCCATGAATTCTGTCAACAGATTAATCTGGTTGTTACTTAGTCCACTTAAATTTATTAACACTTCAGAAAACCAATTTATTCCTGTGTCATGAGGTATGCTTGGAAAAAGTTCTATTACATCTATAGTAATCATCAAGACGTCCTTCTTACAAATATTTGGTGGAATACTTGCCAGGAATTCCCAGGAATATTTACATACAAAAGGAAGTTTAGACATTAATGGCTTGACCTTGTGTTCCACAAATTTACCTAAGGGTTCAGTAATGCCATTAGCTCCTGCTATTATTGGCCTGAATTTCAATGGAATAGTTCCTTTATGGACCTTAGGTATCCCAAATAAAATCGGGGTTTTAGGATGTGGAACATTCAAATAATTAAACAATTCTTCGTTGAATACCCCTTGTAATAAGTGGTCTTTCAAAATGTATTTAATATTCGCTTGAGCAACATTAAGTTCATTAATAGAAGCTTGTTCGTAAGTATTATAATCCTGCAAAATATCATGCATAGCCATGTCATAGTCCAAAATTGTCATAAGGACCATCCCACCCCCCTTGTCCGGTTTCATGACCCTAATCTTCTGTTGTTTTAACTGGTTCATAACTTCTAATAAATTCTTATTGAAGTTAGGTGAAATGTCCTGCCTATTTGATATATTAAATCTCAAAGTATTTTCTATTAGTTCTTCAAAAATTTTTAAACTCGGATGTAGGGGTGGGTTGAAAAGACTAGACCTAGTGATGTTATCATTCATAGTAGGCTGTCCTTTGAAAAATAGTGAAAGGTTGAGGTTTCTAATGAACAATTTAAGTTCTATCAACAATTTCGGGATATAAGCTGGTCTAGCTGGAACATAATTCAATCCTTTTGTTAATAACTCAAAATATGCTGGGGTTATTTCTAAATCAGTGTAGTTGTAAATACTGAAATTATTTGATGTAACCACAGTGCAATTAGTGTTATGAGTAGAATTTAAAAAAATTGTGTTGTCCATAATAACATCTAATTGCGCATCCTCCCCCATGCTTGTTGATATGGGGCATTCATATTCCTCCCCATTGGTCTCCCCTGGGGATAGTGAAACCCTGTAAGGTGTTATTGTTTTCTTTTGTGCTATTCTTTCACTTCTCCTCAAAGGTTCTGAATTTTGCAAGTTTCTGACATTCTGACCTTCATTTCTACTTTCATGTTCAACATCACTAGTTCGTGTAACTTGGTTCTGTTTGAACCCCAATGGGTATGCTCTCCCTTCTCTATATTCTAGAAGGTCTCTGTCTAACTTTTTAATTTTTCTATCAATGACCTTCTGACAATGTTGGTCTACCTCAAGAAATACTTCATCGTATTTCTTTTTGTGTCTGAGAAAATTTTTATGTTGCACAATGTTATCATTAAGAGTAGTAAGTTCATCTAAAAAAACATTGCATTTATGCTGATAATCCTTAACCATCATATCCAACATTTCTAAACCAGTCTGATTAAATAACTCAATTAACTGTGTATGTAAAGTCGACCCAACAGTAGCATTGTTAGGGAATTTAAAGCATCTAAGGCCTTTCGGCACTCTTTTAACATCAATACATTCCTTTAAATAACTAATTTCAAGTTGACAGTTTTTATATGCATATAATTTGCTGCTAAAGGAATCAAAATCAACATCTAGTTGCTGAACATTGTGCTGGAAGGTACCTTTGTTAAACTCCGGTCGGAGTTCAGTCCATTTTTTAAAATTAAACATATTGTCCGGTGCTTCACCATTCGGTGCAGTGTTATTATAATTTCCTTCTTTTTCATAAACCATGCCTGTTCTTGAGGGGCCGCTTATTAAGCGTGCGCCGTTCGCTCTTAAGCTCTCACAGCGGCCGCTAGGTAACGCCGCCAGCCCTTTGCTCTCGCGTCTTTGTTGCTGCAATGATGATTGTTGCTGGTTCCCCGGAGGGAATAAAGAATCCGAACCTTCACGGTTCAACTGCCCTAATAGGGTTTTGTTAATATTAGTTAGAAGAACAAGTACCTGGTTAAACTCCGAACGAGTGACCGGAGTATCATCATTAACCTCCCTTAAAATAAGGGGTGTGTTGAGTAAATCCGTAGCTGGTGGTTCTTCCGCCATGGCGAACAAAAAACTAACGAAGCGGATAAGAACAAGGAAGACAGAACCGGAACAACACACCAGACTTGGTTCAAAAGCAACACAGAGTTGAATAAAAGTTAAATGAAAAGCAGCAACTCTGCAAGTCAGTTCTATGCGATGCAGGTACTTGACCTGTTCCCAAAGCACCACAAATTTGAATGAAAATCTTGAATAATAAGGCAGTCAATCTGCAAATCAGTTGTAAATAGTATAGGCACCAATACCATAAAAAGGTGTAGACCCAACTTAGAAATACAAGCTCCTTCCTCAAATAAACGAAGGTAGATGCGAAGAATTCACCACAAAAGGCTTTAATCCACAGATGTAAAACGCCAACAAATACAAAACACCAGCGCTAGCCTGGACACTTCCAGGCTTTTTCAAGGTTAAAAAACTGTTATGGCCAATCAGTATTTATACATTTAATAATCGGCCAATTAAGCTGTTAAATTGTTGATTAATTCAAACAGAGCAATCACTTCTTAAAGTGCAATGGTGCAAACGTTGTTACTAACATTTTACTCATTTAAGCAAAGTGTGCTGATAGAATTATACATAGAAATATAAAATGCATGAGTGCATAAAATTTCAGTCATTGCTACATGAGCATATAAAAATATAATTATCTTTCTTTGGTTCATTATGAAACAAAATGCATAATTAACTAACTGTTCTACATGAAATAATTTTATTCTAAAAGTTCACATACTAATTTATACAAAATAATAAAAATAATAAAAATAATGAAATAAAATAATAATTAAGTATAATGACTATAATAATAAATAGTACCAAATCTAATTAGTGTAAATGTAAAAGAAAATTTATTTTAAACAAATAAATAGAAAATGATATTATATTCATAGATATAAAGATAAATATAACTATAGTCACTTCATTGTAAAAAATTTTATATCTGTAATGCATTAAAAATGAATTCATAATTTATTTCTTCTCATTTTAATATGCTGTTTATACTAATAGTCTCATTCATACCTGGTTTTCTTGAGGCATCTAATTTGATTTGCCAGGTTAACTCTCTAGTCTCTAGATAAGTTTCCCAGTCACCTCCCCTGGGGTCACTAATAACTTGTTCTAAGACAAAGAATTTTAAATTCATATTATTACAAATGAGAGAATGTTTGAAAAAAGCGTTTGTATTCTTCTTTTTTTCGATTTCATATGTATGCTCATATATTCGTTTTCTGAGTGACCTTATGGTTTTTCCAATATAAAAACCGTGACAAAAAGTGCATGTGCCTAAATAAATTATACCCATTGTATTGCAGTTATAGTGTCCTTGTGCTCTCATGGTACAATTCCTGGCCGGAATAAAAATTTTTTCAGCATTTAATAAGTACTTGCATTGTTTGCAAGCACCACATTTAAAGGTCCCTTTCTTCCTGTAGGGGGCCACAGTTCCAAGAACATTCTTAGTACTAAAGTGTTGCTCAAGCATACCTTTTAAATTTTTTCATTTGATATTTTTTGTTTTTGGTATTGTGTATGCTCATCTTTTTGGTGGTGATGTTTTCAATAAGACGCTAAATTAATTTGATCATACACAATAGAACCATACAGATAGATATATGTATTTATATGTATACTCCATGTGGATCGGTGTTCAATCCTGTTTACCAAATACTAAATAAATAAATAAAAGTAAATTCATAACCATATAGGCAACATCTAGTTACATCTATATTCCTCAAACAGGTATGTGTTGATCTCCTTTTAGTCTCATCTTTCAGCTTATTATATATAATACTGTTACACATCCAAAGCCATACAATCTTTTACTGGTGTACAGTTCCAGGTAGCCAAACCAAGTAACTCGAAGCAACACAAAGCTAAATCCTTCGATGAGTCACACTGGAATACAGCCGTTTATTAATTTAATTGCTGCATCTTACTCTTTTGCCTGTTCCATCACTTATTTTTGTAGACCTTGCCCTGACTGCACCTCTGCTTCTGAATGCATATCTGCTTTCACTGTTCCAAACCTACATAATGGCATCTTTGAGCTCAGCACACACCTGCGAACTAACTGCAAATTCACAGAGTTTTCCTGACAGAAACTAAGCAATAACAGCCTACACTATCTGGCACAGTATTTTATTGCTAAAATAGATGCTTAGACACTATTACCATATACACATTCTATAGTGTGTTTTCTTAAATGTAAATGAGTGCACGCGTACAGAGGACATAGTCAGTAGTACCCTAACCAATAGTTCTATATAAATATATTACGTAGCATTTACCCTAAAGTAGCATAAGAGTAATAGCCTGTATTTGCTAAGTATAGTTTTAATAGCTCCCATTTATCCTTCAGCCTTTTCCTCATTCACTCTGCCTTTGTCATCATATTCAAAGGAAAATTTCAAATATCCTTAACTCAAAGGAACAAACTCTGGTTAATAACATTATTCTATACTGTTAAGCACCACACCCTTTAATAGCTGCCATGTGAATGTTAAGCTCCCTCCCCAACCCTCTGCCTTCCACATCACACTCAAAGGGAAAGTTCAACATATTTAACTCAAATGAACACACGTTAAGAATAAAGCACTATATCCTTTATATCTACTGTGCTTGGGACTTTTATATTCTTATAGCTGTGTATAATAGCTGGTTTGAAGTACTGACCTGCTATGAGTATAATCCACTGATTGTTTCTTTTGGTATTACAAAACATTCTCACTGGGTGTATCTCACTCCATTTGACCTCACTTCACTCAGGCTCACTCTGCTCCCCTACACTACCCCCAATTCCCACCCACCCCTCATTACTTACAGTTATTATGCACCATACCCCAACCCTAACAGATATGCCGACTCATCATCACGATAGTACAAAACTCCTCCCCACAATATAATTACCTCATCTCTTAATTATCTCAGCCTTTTTCTCATCCATCCCAGCCAAATCGAACCAGATTTGATCACTCGATGGAAAAATAGTTAAAATCTTCTCCCCACAATATATCACCTAATCTCTTAATTATCTAAACCTCTTTCTCTAAATCTCAGACAAGCACTATCTTTTTACCCTACCCAAATCCTTCCCTTTTTCATCTAAAAGTCTTTTTCCAAAACTCTAGCCTTCTACCGCCTCTCCCCGATCAGTAACTCTTGTAAACAAAATGCTGCTCCTTATTTTATTCTCTCATATTCCAGTACTGACCTCCCACTTAACATACTATCACTTTCCCTTAAACTACACTACTACAACACCAATCTTCAGCGTCCTACTCAATTACTTAACTTAGACAATTATAACTATTCTAATATGTCTCCTAGCCTCTTCAGTCTTTCCACTAGTCTGTTTTAAATACAGAATCCTTCATTGTGATCAGCCATCCCCCAAAATAAAACATCATGTCATATCTACCCTTAAAATGTATTCCAAACTTTTGCTTTAGAACTTAAAGATTCAGTTTTGTGGAGGCATTCACCTAAACCCCAGCCTTACTAATTTAAATCCAAACCTCAACATGAGTATTGCAAGCACTGTAACAGCCCAGATAACTCCCCCACTTCAATTATAAGCCATCCCTCCCCTAATGCATTATTTACTCCTTATGCAAAGACATTTTCCACCCAATCCAATTTCCATTCACAGACATACCATTCTCCCACTCTATCAAGCACAAGCCCTGCCAAAAAACTAAGTTTGATAACATTAGTCATAGTATCTGTAATACAATTACAGATCTACATGCTTGGATATCTCTCTATTCCCCAGATATCTTGGCCATATCTGAAATTTGTCTTAAATCCAATATAAAAAATACAGAAATATTACATCCAAGCTATAACATTATGAGGGTGTACCCCAGTTCCTATAACTTCTTCTCCTATTCCAACTTTATCCCCAAATTTCACTCAGGTGAAATACTCCTAACACTTTTAAAGCTAAATGCTAAAATATGCTGTATTATTGTACTGGAAACAACATACCCATACTTGAAGACTTTATCTCCTGGGTATCTGATACTATTAGTTGTGAAAAAATCATACTGGGTGATGTCACTATACTGATTGGCAAAATGTAACCACCGACGATCTCTCATCTTGTATAAGTTTATTTGGTCTGACTCAAGTAATCACAACACCTATGAGATTCAGCAAAAGTAATAAGGGCAAAATTCATGATGGATTTTAGTCTCAGATCCTAGTAAATATATTATCAGTAGAACCTATCCAGACTCCCTAAATGACCATCTTCTGGCATACAGACACAGAATTACCACTCATTGCCCTAATACCCACCAACTTAAACTAACCAAGAATCTCACACAATTTAACAAAGACTTGTTCAGCAGTATCCTAAGGTCCTTCACTGGTCTATACTAAAACTCTGTCATTAGTTGATCCAGTTACAGATTTTAATACATTTTTAAACACCCTATGCAACCTTCCTCCTTCCTATATAAAAATAGTAAAAGTAAAACATCCCCCTGGCTATCCATCCTCACCAAAAATATCATGTGCACTAGAAACAAGGCTTGGAGGAGTGGTTAAAACATAATGCAGGGAACTTTGCAATCAAGCTAAAAAAACACATTGTCATAAAAATGGTCCAAAAAAATCTGCTCTTTTATGTACACACTGCTGAATCCTGGCTCAAAAGAAGATCCATATCCCTCTCAGACCTGATCCCCACTTGAAACAGCAAGTACATTTAGTAAATATTATATAGAAAGCATTGTTGCCCTCACCAACAGCATATATCATCCTCCCCTGCACAATCTTATAGCATATTGCCAACTGCCCCCTCCATTACCACATTAACCTCTAAAAATATAAGTCCAAACAATGCTTAGCCACAAATGCTGAAAACTTTACCTTAAAGCCTGTAACAATATATATTATACAAACTGCTACTTAAACTTAAACCTTGGTCTACAGCTGCTGACAACTTCCCTCTTGAATACCATAAGATGAAAGCAGCAGTCGTGGCTTACGCAGGAGCTATCTTAGTCAACAGAAATCAATAGATCCATACAGGAATCCTATGTCCCACCTATTTGGAAAAGATCATATGTCATCCCACTGCACAAGGGTGGAGATGTTACAGAAGTCTCTAACTTTTGACCCACTGCAATTCTCTCCTCTCTCAAAAATCCTAGAAAAAATGTATTCACATTCAACTTCTTCACCATCTACTCTCAAAACAGCTCTTAACCAGTACTCAGTGTCATTCTTCTTATGTGCATTAAGAAGACTTTGAGGTGTGTGTGTTTAAGTAGTTTATTGTATACAAATACATCAGGATGGATGGCAGGAACATTAAACTTAAACTAACTAACTGACTGACTACATAATTGCATGCTTACATTCTGTTTGCTAACTGAAAATGTCACTCTTGCTTGCATGTCTTCAGTACCTATATGCATGTGCTGACTCACTGGAAAGCTTCTTAAAGGTATATCACACACTGATCTACATCCTCCCTCTTTACTGAGCTATCTCATAAAATCAATGACATTTCAATAGACATGCAATTATACAGACACTAATAAAGAAAAACAGCAGTCATGTCCAGGTTGCCATGTATCTAGAAGTAAGTTTCAAGATGCAACCTAATCTAGTGACATAATAGTTGGACTGGGTTTAGTAACAGGGACAGTCACTGGGGAATGATCTGTTTGAGGACTCTCAATGATTTTCTCAGGAATAGGAATTGCTGATGGAATGCCCTCTGGAACAGGAACATTGGACAAGTCACTTTGAGAACTAGTGTCTTTGTCACAGGTAAGATGCTGTAACACTGGTTTGGACACTGGTAATAAATGCTTCCAATTTCATCTGAAAACCATTCCTTCTGATTCGACAATGTACAATCTCGGTTACTGAAACAAACTCTTTACAAATCCGATGAGATCAAAACCTTTTGACATCTGCATCCTCACTATCTCCCCTTTTTTCAATGAACTGAGCAGCTTGCTGGTTTTATCTATTAAGATTTCTGGGACAAACACTTTTTCAACAGTTGGGCTTTTACTGCTTTGTTGTTCTTCACATTTGGAACCAATAAATTACTGCTGACTGGTATCAGCATAAGTCTCTGGACAGGAGAACCTCAGAAAAATAGTTTGGTTGAAATGTAAGCTATTGTCATGCAGGCTTACATGGAGAACTTCTTTATTACATGAAAGCACTCCCATTTTCAAACTGTTTCTGAGGCCTAATAATGACTGCACAAGTCTCTTGACTATGAAAAATTGCAAGTTACAGCTGTTCCCAGCAAAGTAACATGAAATAACTATTGAGCCTTTAGCTTGAATCTCTTCATCACCATAAACAGCATGCTTTGCACACTTTGTCAAATCAAGTTGTTATGCAGTTTTTACTCTACCAAATATTTCTGCTGACATAACATTGCACTTGTGCCAGTATCTACTCTAAGCTCTACAGGACTCCCATTAATCCATACAGTACAAAAGAACTCATTCTTTGCCCACAAATCTACTTTATTGACTGTTTCACCAAGCACAGACACACCATCAACATAAAAAGTAGTGTCACAGCTTTGTAATTGATCAACTTGCCTCTTGGAATGCCCTCTTTTAATAAAAGTATGTGCCTTATTTGATTTACAAAACTTTTTGAAATTATTCCACATATTGTAAGAATGCCATTGCTGACCAAAAGCTAAGCACTTTTCTCTTTTGGGTTTGTGATTGCCACAAAAATTATGACAGTTGACTAGGAAGCTAGGTGGGGGCACATGTTTTGCTTTGCTGACTCACTCATGCTTTATTGAGCATGCTCTGAAATTTGCGGGAAAGACTTGGGGTTCCCCAGGGATTCTTACAGGACCTGCAATACCTGCCATGTGCTTGGGCTTGTTTCTTTTAACCATGTGCTGCATACTATCAGCATGAGTTTTGTCACCGTGAGTTCCACAGCTATTCTCATTTGTAAGCATACTTGAGTGCCTTTCTGTAAGCTCATATATCTGATAAATCTCAATGGCCTTATTTAATGCTAAATCATTGTCTCAAAGCAAAATCTTTCTCACTGTGTCATTATTAATACCATACACAAGCCTGTCCTTTATCAACTCCTCTTTCAAATAACCTAATCTGCACGTTTTAGCCTTGTTTCTCAAGTCAGTTATATATGCTGCAAACATTTAATCAGGCTTTTGATCCTTAGTGTAAAATACATGCCTTTCCATTGCAACATTCATTTGGGGTTACACATTTCTCTAAATGTATGTTTTAAGCACTCTAGGTCTTCTCTTGTTTCAGCCGATACCGCTATATGGCAGTTTTCCCCCTCCTCTGCAAACACAGCAGGTGCATACACAAATGAACACTCTCTTTCAGTGGCCTCTTAACCAGCTAAATTAAGCAGAATAAATGCTTTTGTACATGTGTCTTTGTCAGAAAGAGCAGCCTTTATGAAAATATCATATTCCTGCTTAAACACTCTGCAATTTTCTGCAATATTGTTTTCAAACACAAGTGGTGCAGGTCTGCAAAACACTTCTGCCATGCCCACAAATTACAGTAAAACACAATGCAATCTTGGCCCTTGTAATTATGCATGAATATTGACACACATCAGGTACTTGTAATAATACTCAGATGCACAGTAAGTTCTTTGAAATACTGTACTCTGCAAAATATGCCTTGAAATAACAGTACTTTGCAAAATATTCTTAGAAATGACTGTACTTTGTGAAATAAATGCACTGTAATACTCCACACACTTGCAAACACTTTGCACACTTCAGGTGCTTTGAATAACTTAAGTTAATATGAAAAAGTAGCTCATAGTAAAAAATATGATAATTTTTCTTTTTTTTGTACATTTCATGCGATTCGGATATTGTTTCAAACGTTTTCATAATTATTTTGAATATTTTTATCAATATGTCACAGTTTCAGATATTTTGTTTAATAAGAAATTTGTTTTGAGGATTCTGAGTGCTTTGTTTTATAATTATAGCAAAAGAAATAATTTCAGCAAGTTTTAGTACCTGGAATTTGTTTCTGACCTGTTTTGCGAGTCATTTGAGCAGTAGGGATGATCCACTCCTATATATATTCCTCCAACATTACCCAGTTTCCGGCTGTAACTCTGGATCCCATTCTGACAACATTTCACTCTTCTAATGTGCATTAAGAAGATATTGAGGCTTGCATGTTCATTTAAGTAGTTTATTGTATACAAATACATCAAGATGGATGGCAGGAACATTAAACTTAAAACAAACTAACTAACTGACTGACTACATACTTGCATGCTCACAGTCTGGCTGCTCACTCAAAAGGGTTGGGAGGGTGGCCTAATGGTTAAGGTGTTTGCCTTACAGACACAAGGTGCAGGGTTTGCGTCTCACAATGGATAATTGGCTAGGCTTAAAATGGCTCGCAAGGGCAGTTAGCCTAGTACTAACCTATGAACCTATGGCACTCTTTCCTGCACATGCTCAGTAGTTATATGCATGTGCTGACTCACTGGAAAGCTTCTTAAAGGTATATCACACACTGATCTACATCTTCCTTCTTTACTGAGCTGTCTCATATAAACAATGACATTTCAATAGACATGCAATTATGCAAACACTAATAAAGAAAAAAACAGTCATGCCCAGGTTGCCATGTAACTAGAAATAGGTTTCAAGATGTGACCTGATCACATGACATTATACTTAGGACTGGGTTTAGCAACAGGGACAGTTACTAAGGAATGTTCTGCTTGAGGAGTCTCAGGAATTTTCTCAGGAATGCGGATTGCTGACGGAATGTCCTCTGGAACAGAAAGATTTGACAAGTCACTTTGAGAACTAGAGTCTTTGTCGCAGGCAAGGTGCTATAACACTGGTTCAGACACTGGTAACAAATGCTTCTGATTTCATCTGAATTCTATTCCTTCTGATTCCACAATGTATGATCTTTGTTCTTGAAACAAACTCTTCACAAATCCGATGCAATCAAAATCTTTTGTCATCTGCATCCTCACTGTCTTCCCTTTTTCAATGAACTGAACAGTTTGCTGGATTTATCATAGTAAGACTTCTGGGACAAACACTTTTTCAACAGTTGGGCTTTTACTGCTTTGTTGTTTTTAGCACTTGGAACCAATAAATTACTGCTGACTGGTAATGTGGTTCTGGTTTGTCTCAAAATAAGTCTCAGGGCAGGTGAACCAAGATGATTATCACGAGGAATGTTTCTGAGATTCAACAAGTTGAGAAAAACAATGTTATTGTCACATCTGGATTTCTCTAACAGCTGTTTTGCACTTTGAACTGCACATTCAGCCAAGCTGTTTGACTGAGAGCATTCAGGACTACAGGCAATATGAACAAAGTCCCACTATTCTGCAAATACCTTGAACTGCTGACTTTTAAACTGTGCACCATTGTCAGAAATAACACTATATGGACTACCATGGACAGAAAATGTCACTTCTACTTAGTAATGACAGTATTCAAAGTTAGGTTTGGAAGAACGTTAATCTCAAACCAATTTGAATAAGAGTCTAGTAAAACCATGTAATGTTGAGCATTCCACTCAAAAATATCTGTGGCTACTGTCGACCAAGATAGTTCAGGAATCTGGCTTAACTGAAGTGGTTCTTTCTGTTGATGTGGCTTTGTACTATTACTGAACAAGATGAAAGTTCTTTCTCAATATCTCTTGACACAAAAGGCCAAAATACTAGACCTCTCACCATTCTTTTGGTAGAATCTGTTCCTGGGTGGCCACAATACAATATCTTCATATACTCTTGCTGCAAGGATTTTGGAACAATCACTTTAGGACCTTTCATGATGATACCATTGTCTGACAAAATATCAACTCTATATGTAAAATATGGTTGCACTTTTGCCAAAAGCTCTTTTTCAATCTGGGCATACTGCATCTTGGTCTGGGTAAGAGTTCTTGATGCATAGGCTACAGGTCTACCATCTTGAAGAATGACTTCACCTAGACCTAACTTAGCAGCATCACAGGAAAGTGTAACTGGTTTGTGAACATTATAGTAGCTGAGAGTTGGTGAGTTGGCAATTATCTATTTCAGGACATCAAATACTCTTTGGTGCTGTTCTGACCATGACAAAATTACATATTTATGTGTCAGTTCTTTGTGTGGTACTAAAAGTTGGCTTAAATCTGGAATGGACATGTCTAGATAGTTGACCATGCCAAGAAAACATTGTAGGGCTTGAACATTGTATTCAGCTGGCATCTTGAGAATTGCTGTTTGCTTAGAAGGATCTAGTCATAAGCCTAAATTGGTAAACAAGTGACCAAAATAATTAACTTCTAGTAGCCTGAATTTGCACTTCTGAGGATTCAGCTTAAGATTCACTTCACATACTCTTTCCAGAACCTTCTTGAGGTTTCTGTCATGTTTGGCTTCACCATTGCCTCCTACTAGAATATCATCTACTATAATAGCATGGGTCAGCTTCACAATATCAAAATTTCAAAACATCAAATCACTGGTATGTGAAGACCAGATGATCAAAGTTTTGAAATATCGAACCTTGTCAAAGGGGATCGTCATACAGTGCGGAACGGGAACTTTACCATTCTCTTCACTGTAGTGTGATCATGGAGTTGGTATATTTAAGTAGCAGGGGTGTGGTGGGTGAAAGGGGGCTTACCCCCTGCAAAAATGTGAAAGAAGAAGTTTTGTAACATTTCTGGTTTTTTTTGTAAGGTTTGATATTTCAGAACTTCGATCCTCTGATCTTCAATGATCAGAAGTTCCTATGAAGTCGACCAATAGCACAGGAATAGCCAGAAAAAAATTGATCCATCGCACACTGAAAGATTTAACTGGTAGAATTTATCCAAAATGGCATTCTCAGAAATCTGTATCTTCCAAATGGTGTACCAAATGTGGCTAACAATGAAGATTTTCAGTCAAGCAAAATTTGCCAAAATGAACTCTTTGCATCCAAGACAGAAAAAACAGTGGCATTTGGTATGAGGGCAGCAACCTCATTGACTGTGCACATTGGATGAGGCCTTTTTAATGCTTTGTTCAGATCTCTTGGATCAATACAAATTCTAATATCATCTGAGTTTTTCTTATGAGCTACTAACATGGAGGATACCTATTCAGTAGGTTCTTCTACTGGACTGCTTGTCCACCATTCCTTGCTGCACCATTTTGTCTAGCTCAGCTCTGAGTCTGTTCTGCATAGCTACTGGAACTTTCTGTGCTAGTCTGATAACTGGGGTGACCTCTGGGTGGAACTTCATAGAGTACACAGCTGGTAGTTTGTCTAGTTTGTCTGCAAAAATATCAGCATACTCAGAAAAAATAGTTTGGTCAAAATTTGGGCTGTTGTCATGCAGGCCTATATGGTGAACTTCTTTATTAAGTGAAAGCAGTCCCATTTTCAAACTGTTTCTGAGGCCTAATAACGACTGCATGTGTCTCTTGACTATGAAAAATTGCAAGTCATAGCTGTTCTCAGCAGAGTAACATGAAAGAACTACTGAGCCTTTGGTTTGAATCTCTTCATCACCATAAGTGACAGGCTTTGCACATTTTGTCAAATCAAGTTGTTCTACGCTTTTACTCTAGCAAATGTTTTTGCTGACATAACATTGCACTTTGAGCCAGTATCTACTTTAAGGTCTACAGGGCTCCCATTAATCCAAACAGTACAAAATAACTCATTCCTTGCCCACAAATCTACTGCATTGACTGTTTCACCAAGCACAGACACACCATCAACATAAAAAGTAGAGTCACAGCTTTTTAATTGATCAACTTGACTTTGGAATGCACTCTTTTATTAAAAGTATGTGCTTTATTTGATTTACAAAACCTTCTGAAATGATTCCACTTATTGCAAGAATGACATTGCTGACCAAAAGCTGAGCACTCTTCTCTTTTGGCTTTGTGATTTCCACCACAGTTACAACAGTTGACTATGAAGCTAGGTGGAGGCACATGTTTTGACTTTGCTGACTCAGCCTTATGCTTCATTGAACATGCGCTGGAATTTTCTGGAAAGACTTGTGGTTTTCCAGGGGGTGTAAACAGGACCTGCAGTATCTGCCATGTGCTTGGGCCTGTTTCTTTTAATCATGTGCTACATACTATCAACATGAGCTTTGTCACTGTGCCTTCCACAGCTATTCCCATTTGTAAGCATACTTGTGTGCCTTTCTGTAAACTTGTATAACTGACAAATTTCATTGGCATTATTTAATGTTAAATCACTGTCTCAAAGCAAAATCTTCCTCACTGTGTCATTATTAATACCACACACAAGCCTGTCCTTTATCAACTCTTCTTTAAAATCACCAAATCTGCAGGTTTTTACCTTGTTTCTCAAGTCAGTTATATATGCTGGAAAAGTTTCACCAGGTTTTTGATCCCTTCTGTAAAATAAGTGCCTTTCCATTGCAGCATTCATTTGGGGGTTACGCATTTCTCTAAATTTACATTTTAAGCACTCTAGGTCTTCCCTTGTTTTAGCCGGTACCACTATATGGCGGTTTTCCCCTCCTCTGCAAACACAGCAGGTGCATACACAAATGAACGCTCTCTTTCAATGGCCTCTGAACCTGCTAAATTAAGCAGAATAAATGCTTTTGTATGTGCATCTTTGTCAGAAAGAGCAGCCTGTATGAAAACATTGCATTTCTACTCAAACACTCTCCAATTTTCTGCAATATTGTTATCAAACACAAGTGGTGCGGGTCTGCAAAATTTTCTGCCATGCCCACAGATTAAAGTAAAACACAATGCAGTCTTGGCCCTTGTAATTATGTATGAATATTCACACACACCAAGTACTTGTAATAATATTCAAATCCAGAATAAACTCTTTGAAATACTGTACTCTGAGAAATATGCCTTGAAATAACAGTGCTTTGCAAAATATTCTTTGAAATGACTGGACTTTGTGAAATAACTGCACTGTAATATTACATACACTTGCAAACCCTTTGCACACTTCAGATACTTTGAATAGCTTTAGTTAATACAAAAAAGTAGTACATAGCAAACAAAATGGTCATTTTCCTTGTTTTGTACATTTTGTGTGATTCAGATATTGTTTCAAACATTTTTGTTATCATGAATATTTTTATCAATATGTCATAGTCTCACACATTTCATTTAATAAGAAGTTCATTTTGAGCATTCTGAGTGCTTCATTTTATAATTATAGCAAAAGAAATCATTTCAACAAGTTTTAGTACCTGGAATTTGTTTCTGACCTGTTTTGCAAGTTGTTTGAGCAGTAGGGATGATCCACTCCTATATATTCCTCCAACTTTACCCAGTTGCCACATGGCTGTAACTCTGGATCCAATTCTGATACCATGTCACTTTTCTTATGCGCATTAAGAAGGCATTGAGGCTTGGTTGTTTGTTTAAGTAGTTTATTGTATAAAAATACATCAGGATAGATGGCAGGATTATTAAACTTAAATAAACTATCTAACTGACTGACTACATACTTGTTTGCTCACCTTCTAGTTGCTCACTAAAAATGGCACTCTTGCTTGCATGTGCTCAGTACTTATATGCATGTGCTGACTCACTGGAAAGCCTCTTAAAGGTATATCACACACTGATCTACACTCAACATGGATTCCATCCTGGCCTTAGTACAATTACTGCACTATTGTCATTTTTAGATGATATAAACAAGAAAAGGGACTCTGGCAAACTTATCTCTTCCATATTTTTGCATTTCTCCAAAGCCTTTGATACCATGTCACATATCAAACTCCTTCAATAACTTGACTTATCCCCTCCTTCACTTCAGTGGTTTAAAAGCTGTGTGTCTGATAGACAGTCTTGTTTTGTGATTTCAAGAAGATGCACCAGAGTGTTAGATGAGCATATTAATGTCACATCATCAGCATACTGTATAAGTGCTTGCCCAAAAGATGTATAGAGGTCATTAATAAAAATATTACAGAAGTGGACAATGAATCGAGCATTGGGGTAAACCATTGGAAATGTGGACATAAAGAGAACAAGTATGTTGCTCATCTAACACTCTGGTGCATCTTTTTGAAATCACAAAATAAGACTTCACCTCTGTTGAAAACTGGCTTCACAATGTCCAGTTTATTACTTACCCCCAAAAGAACAAAACTACTGTTGTTTTTCCCCAAACTGCATCTGAAGAACAAATCCAGCTTCAAAGTCTTCTCACCTAACAATATAGTGATAGAAATTGCATTTCATACAACACTGCTTGATGTGATAATTGATGTTAACCTTAGATTTGAACTCCACATTCAAAATAATATAAAAAAAAAATTACCAGAAACTTGGCATGATTTATAGACATAAAAAACTTTCTTACTGTACTAAACCACCTTAGTCACCACTTACCACCTTCCTTCACTGTTATATGGTGCCCCTATCCTTACCAACTTGCAGGTGTCTGTTAAAACTAAACTTGAAATATGCTACAACAAAGTTGCTAAATTTGCTGCCAATAAACAATTCTATACACATCACTGCAAGGTGCTTAGATAGCTACTGCTCACAACATCATTTATAAACCCCATGCCTGTCCTGCACTAAGATGTATTCTTTCTTCCTATCACCCAAACAGACCCCTTCATTCTAATGCTAAACAACTTCTCACCACCTATATATAAATCAATATTTATGTTGCAAACCCACTAAATAACATATTTTATGAACTGGGGTACTGCAGTAAATGCACATATGAGGTGTCAGTGTCATAATGAATAAAGCACTAGTAAGCAGGTTTAAGCACCAATAAGGAGTAGTAAGCATATTTAAGCAGTAGTAAATGAGTTTAACCCCATTTGTGTGGTGGTAAGCAATGTCTACACTCATTAAGCAATTCTGGAGCTAACTCTCTGTAAGCAGATGTAATGGCAGGTTAGAAGTGCTTACTGTCATGCAAACCCACACAAACATGCTTACAAATGCTCAAAAGTGCTTTAATCACTCTGTATCCAACAGAACTTGCTCTGCCCATCAACAAAATAAACAGCCATGCAGGTCTCAAACCCAGGACCCTATACACCATAGTCACAGTAGTTAACCACCAAGCCATCACAGAATTACAGAAGAATGAGGTATCAGCAAACAAGTCTTTCCCACAGTAAAACCAAACTGAACCTGTGAAAGGAATCAGTATACAGACATATGTGCCTTAACCCACTACATAACATAAATATGTAAACCGGAGTACAGAGGTAAGGCCAGAGGTCATGTGTAATTGTAATAAAGTGTTGAAGTCCCCAATAAAACACAAGGACCCCATACAGTGTACATACATATGAATCATGGATTCCAAGCATACATATAAGGTGTAATGAATAATAACTCAATGGGGAAAAGGAATTATAATGCAAAGCCTAATGTAAGCAACGCTAAGTACTGCACAGGCCAGCTTAGGAGGTGTAAGCAATATGTAGGTCAGCTAACTCAATGTGCCCAGTGTTATATCCCTTTAAATAATGCCAGATTTTCCCATAGCTTAGCCTTTTGAAAACCGGCCAATCACAGAAAAGTGTGGGAAATTGGCCCTATGTAAACCCAAGAGGTGGGAATACATCTCATAACTGGTTGTAGCTTCCCTTTGGAGGCACAATGGCAGTAAGGGGAGAAGGTGTGCACTTCTGGGTGCAGCACTGGTGCATCCAGGAGTCCAAGGTCATGGCAGGACTCCTTGTCAAAGACCATGATCAGAGACTGATGCAGGGTCAGTACTAGGGCTCCCAATATAAAGCAGAGGCCTGGGAACATCTCACCCGTTACCTCACCAGTGCCACTGGCATTCCCCGAACTGGTGAGCAGGTCAGGCATCACTATGCCAACCTGAAGCAGCGTAAGGGGGATCTCGTGGAGGAGTGGCTCCAAGAGGCTAGAGCAGCAGGGGATGTTCCAGTCATGTGTAAGTATCACCCCACTTTGTGTATAATAATTGCCAGCTCAGGTATATCATGGAAAGGTATAGCTAAATATTCCTCTTATGTCCCCCACAGCTGCAATGGAGTGGGCCGCAAACCAGGAGGCCCACATCAGTTGCCTAGCAAAGTTGCGATGCGAGGCAGGTCAGTAATACTCATTCAATTACTGTCATAGGAAATAAAACTAAAAGTAGTAGTAAATTAATTGTCTGTATAAAACCTGTATAGTTCAAGGCAAGTACTGCATACACTAGAGATTATGGCAGGAAGAGTCTCATATCTCAACAAAGGTTTAACTGCTAGACTGCATGTGTATACTCTGGTATCATATGGTAATGTAGATTAGCAATCATGTAATAGTTCTGTAGTATTAAGTACTGTTACGCACATTTTGCACAATAAATTGAATGTGTAGGAATGCCTGTATATGACAGGTGTAAACCCCAGAGGCCATTTAGTACAACTGAGAGACACCTAGACAGAAAAAAGGGAAAATGCAGACAACAAAACCCGAATAGCACATGCAACTGAGATGTGAACAGTTGTTTTTAGCACACACAGCCATGGTTCGAATCCTGCCAGTGGTAGTACTCTACATACAGAATCATACACCACAACTATACAGAAATTTCCAGAATGTCCACTAAAGTGGCCCATATCTGTTGCCTATCAACTTGTTCCCTTGGGAAATCAGTGGGATGATCCCAGACTTATAGTCAGCAAACAAGAAATACAACTGATTGACTCACATCTATGAGAACAAAGCTGGCACACTAGCAACTCAACAATACCTTATGAGACTAAGAAGCCACGTATGTCCCATTTACACCCCAACTTGTTAAGCTGTGGTCAGAGTGTGTACAGTAACAGAGTGAGATATATGTGCATAATAGTAATGTGGAATCTGGTACTGTGTGTAGGAACATTCAGGTAGTGCTAAGAAACATTTCTCCCACAGGTCTGTCAGATACCAGCACAAGAATAATACCCAGTACTGGTACTGTTTACATTGGTATTGTATGGCATTGTGACTGATGCAGTTGCTCTGAATAATGAGGTGTTACACATCACTGTTACCCACACTGTCCTACAACATATACCTGTCTAGGAAATTTGTATAAGAGTATTGTAATACAAGGTCAGAATGCAAAAGCACAGGGGATTAATAAGACAGAAAGCAGATAGGAGATATAAAGCAATATCTATATAGCAGACACAACTGTGATGGACAGTGTTTAAGTTGTAGCAGACACAGCCATGGCCTGAATCCTGGGAGTGGATGTAGGCTGCATACAGAATCATACCCCACAACTGTACAGATGAGGCCAGAATGTCTAGTATATGGGCCAATATCTTCTGCCTGTCCCCCTGGTAAGTCTGTGGGATGATCCCAGATGTTTAGCCAGCAAACAGGGAATACAAGTGATTGTCAAACACCTATGAGAACAAACCAGTCACTGTAGCAGCCCTCGAAACTTTTAGGAGACTAATATTTCAAGTATGTGCTATCTACACTCCCATGTTGTCAAGCTGTGACCAGAGTGTGTACAATAACAGACTGAGATGCATGTGCATAATACTAATGTGTAATCTGGAAGTTTGTGTGGCAACAGTCAGGTAGTGCTAACAAACATTGCTCCCACAGGTACGTCGGATACCAACACTGTGCTGAGAAATACAGACCATTGTAACATGTACTGGTACTGTTCACTCTGGTTGCTGTTGTTGTTGTGTCTTTTGGCTTTTCCCAGTTAGGGGTTGCCACAGTGAAACTCTGGTCTGCTAATGATTGGCAGTAGATTTTTACATGCCGAGTTGCCAGCCCTGACGCACAACCTTCAACGAAGGTACGCCCATTCACGCATGTCTCCATGCAGAAGATGCTCTAGCTGTGAATTGAACCGGACAACGTCTTAACTGTGAGGCGACAATGCTACCGCAGCACCACCACCACTTGTAGGGAATTATGAGTGTTGCAGTTTCTCTGAATAATAAAGTATCACTGATCACTGTCACCCACACTGTGCTACAGAATATAGCTGTGTAGGAAAGCATGTATATGTGTGTGTCAGGTCACTAAAGGTGGAAGAGGGCAATATTCTAGATATGTCCTGGTACATCAGCATATGGTCAACACATGGCCAGAGTCTGTGCAGAAAGAGTTGGATAGCTATGTGCACAACATCAACCCAGAATCTGGGAGTATGTGTAGAAATAGTTAGTTAATGTTAACAAACATTCCCTCCACAGGTGTACCAGGTAAGAGGTGTATACTGCAGGTAAAACCACATCATGTGTAATGATGACAACAGCCATATCACTGTCCAAACTAAGGCTATAGGGTAGTGTAGTAAGACTTGTAAGGTACAGATAACAGCACTGACTAGGAAAGTAATGTGGACTGCAGGAATATACTAGTTGTTAATTGACATCTTTCCTTCCCCCCCACCATATCTCCAACAATAATCAACATACCCACCCCAACTGGTATGTAATGTCACCTGTGTTCTGATACTGTCCAAGTGTTTGATAAATATATTCCCATGCATGTGCTATATTGAATTATTCCAACATTGGTGGCATGATGCCATCAATGTACCTGCATGCTGTTCTTATTACCACTGTGGTCCCGTATATGTATGTGTTTTGTTTGCTATGAAACTGTTCCGTATCTGATGTCTGGGTTAATGGGAATATCTATGCATGCTGTTATACCTAACCCTGGAATGTGTTGACTATTACTAATCTAACACTATAGCACATTTGGGAAGTCCAGTCCCAGCGGATCCACCTGTCCCACCTCAGCTTGCCGTGGCACCAGGGACCAGCATGTCTGGGGCTCAACCTGGGACCTCCCTGTCCATTGATCCTGCACCACCTTTGGGTGTAACCACCTCAGGGGATGGAGCTAGCCCCCCTCCTGGGGGTGGGCATGGACAGGCACCTGTCACCCATCACCAGTTCAGGGTCGTGGTGCGTAGAGAGATCAACCAGCAGTTTGGTGATCTTCTATGCCAGCTCGAGGGCTGCATGTCAGGATTCGAGAGTCAGCCTGGCTCTGCGGCTCAGCCCCCAGCACAGCCACCTTTGGGGCTATGAAGGTGCAGTGGTGACTGCCCATGGGTGGGGACCTCAGTCCCACTGTGTCCACTAGGGGGCTCATGGGCTTCCGATTTCCCAACACCCCTTCCCATCAAGATGTTTACCTCCCACATGTGTCATATACTGCCCCTGTATGCATCTTGTTTGTCTTGTCTGTTAACCTACCCAACCTACCTCCCCAAATATACCTACTATGCCTCCCCAACATCCCACTCTCACCTGAAAAAAAAGGCAATCTGTTCCCACATAAAAATCTCACCCCATACATAGCTGTCCATTTCACACACATGTCCACTGGACACATGTAATCCAGTGTAACTGGCATCACAACGTATTTTTGTTGTCCTCACCCCCTCCCAGGGGTTTGAGTGTCCAAATCTACCTCCAAATTCAGTGTATATGTACAGCTGTTGCTGTAGAAGAAATGGGCAGCTATGGACCTTCCCTACAGCCTTACTGCACATCCCTGGTTATTTTCCCTACTGTCTTTCCCTCTTTGTGCCCCTTTTTTCACCACTTTCCTATCAATCCCTTTTTCTTTTCAAGAAATTAGCATGAGAGGAAGTGGGAGTAAGCACTTTTAAGCAGCAGTAAGTGGGTTTAAGCCTGTTTGTGTGGGGGTAAGCAATGCCTACACAGGTTAAGCAATTTAGAAGCTAACTGAGTATAAGAAACTGTAACCGGAAGTCAGCAGTGTTTACCTCTGCGTAAACCCATGCAAGCCCACATACAACTGCTTTAAAGTGCCTTAATCACTCTGTATCCAATGGCCAGTGCTCTGCCCAGCAACAAAATAATCAGCCTCTGCAAAGCTAGAACCCAGGACCCTGCACAGCATAGTCAAAGTGATTTACAACTAAGCCATGTCAGATATACATAACCCTGATGTTTTCAAAAACATATCATCCAGCCCAGTCATTCAACAGTACAGAGAATGTATTCCAACATTTAGATGTATGTGTGTGTAAATATATCAACATCTAAACAGATACAACATATATATATATATATATATATATATATATATATATATATATATATATATATATATATATATATATATATATATATAAATATATATGAACATATATACATGCAAATGCCTATATATATATATATATATATATATATATATATATATATATATATATACATATATATGTCTAAATATACACAGCAAGTTACATATATGTAAGCAGATATATATCTATGTAGGTATATATGGACATAGTTATATATATGATGATGTGGAATGATTTATATGTGCCATCAGGTGTTGTTGTGATGATGTTCAACTGAACAACTGCTATGGACAATAGTGTCTGTCCCTGTGGGTAGTGGGTCATAGCCGTCAGCTGTGCAGGTCAACACTGACTGACAAGATGTAAGCTATCATAGTGTGTGTCGTGTAATGGGAAGTATGTATATTACTTGGCCAATAGCTTGTGGTGGAAGTAATGCCATTATGATGAACATGTGGGACCCTCGGCCCACCACTGGCAGGATATTCAGGTTAATCTGTAATGTAGCATGCAGGAATGCCATCGGTGTGTAATAGGGTTACCTGCAATTGGGTCCTACATATACCCCACCCCCAATGTCAGGCAGCGACCATATGTATCACTTGTCTGTGTTGTAGCAAGGCAGAACAGTGCAGCTGTGCAGGAAGGTGTGAGATTGTGGAGCTGATGTCTGAATGTACCCCACATATAGGTATGCATATGTGCACATATGTCACATATATAATATATAAAGACATATATGTATATCAGCATGTATGTCCACAAATATACAGATACCCATGTGTAGACATATATATGTGCACATATATACATCACATATATTTCCACATATATAGATATATACCTGTATGCACATCTACATATATACAAACACACACACAAACATATATGTATGTAAAGACATGTCCCCTATATTACTACCACAGTGATGTGTGCTATGTGTGAGGCACGAGCACACATAGCAATACACACAGATATCGACAGCTGGTAAGGTGTGCAACACGGACGGGTATGCCACATGTTAATCCCATGTTGCGACCAAATTTCCCCATCTGTTAAATATGCAATGGGAATATGAGGAATTATGGCAAGTACACTTGTGGAGGTGGTCAGGATTGGTAGATATAGAGTACAGTCTATAGGGGTGGTATGTGACACATGTGGCGGGTAAACACCCTGGATGGTGTGTGTGGTCTGTGATGTGGATGCCCCATAGGCCCCAATATGGGCACAATGGGAACAAGTCTCCCACCCACTGCTACTCACAACAGCAGTCCACGTCCTGAAGGTGCCTGGTCTGGAGGCTGAGCAGGAGGAGCATATTGGCCCTGTGAATGTGTACTGGGTGCCTCAGACTGATGTAGCACATCCCACATGTGTCTGTGGAGCCCGGTATGGAACAGACCCTAGACCTGACCTCAGGGGACAGGAACATGTCAGTGTGTGCCACAAGGTGGGGACAACATACCCTGGGTGGTTCCACCTGATGGTATTGCTGGACCAGTACATGAGGAGGCCTCAGGTTGGGACACACATGTGATGTGGTCAGGTATCCTGGGCAGATGAGTATGGAGAGGTGGATCTGCTGGCCAATAGAACATATACATGTTATTGTGTCACTGTTAAAGAACATATGTTGGTAGTAATAGCCTACACAATCCCAGTACATGTTCAACAGCATGCATAAATATCCCCAATAACACAGAATGTCAGATAGGCAGCAATCCCAGAGCAGCCATACCACTGGCATATATGGAACCATAGTGGCCCTGACAATGGCATGCAGGTGAATAGTCTGTAACAGGCCAGTAATGATAGTGTCCACACAGGGGATATGGCTACAATCACATTGCAGAAAGTGTGGTACAATACAATATCTGTCCCAATGGTTGGTAAGCTGTAGCCATACCTAATGAGTTGTATGTACAGTTTATTGAAGCTGATATGGTTGGGGGTGACAGAGATGTGTATTACAAACTGTGGTAACCTTGCTGTATGAGTTGCTTAGACCTGTTTCCATCTTTATGTCTTTCAGCCAAGATGGCACATGCACAGTTGCCCAACTATTCCCAAGCGGAGAATGATGTAGTGATATCACAATTGATCCAGAACTATCCAGTGCTATTTGGCAGGGCCACACATGAGCAGCAGGAGTGGACGCCCTGTGGAACGACCTAGGGTCAATGATGTCAGACTGCACAACCACAGTTATGAGCAGGTCCGGCATCATTGTACTGACCTGCTTTGCAATGCCGTCAGCATGCTGCTGCAGTCCGGGGGTATCACCTCGCCACAGGGTGGGCCATGCCATCCATCCCCCCCAACACGTGTGGAGGAGCTCCTGGCCAGCCTTGTGGCACCTGCCCATCCAGACAGCCATCAACCACTGGACTCCTACATGGAGGTGGGTGTCCCCCACACACTGGCCGAGGAGTGTGCAGGTAAGGACACAGGGCACATCAGTAGACCACTGTTGTGTATACATCCACATTGGTACATGTAAATCATGCATATTTGACATGTCATAGATATATTGTGCTGCTGCATTGTAGTGATAAACAGATGTCCAGATGTGGTAGTATTGTGGGAATGTACCGTTGATGTACTGTAATGCTGCACCCATCCTGTAGCACTGTCACAGGTGTGGCCACTGACATTGCATCTCTCACTCTCTTATGTAGGTCCCTTCAGGATACCGTCAAGGCAGCAGCCTGTAACTGGTGAGTATGTTTTATGTAGATGCTTGCCAACACACTGGGCATGTAATGGTGATGGTATATTCCATGCACACATCTAACACACCTACCCTGAATGCATGCTGTACATGTGCATTTTTTGTTGCTGCGAAATGCACGGTCTCACATGGGTGACCATGATGGGGTATTGGAAGGGTATGTCAGACACCTGCATGATAACTAACATCCTGTCATTGTGGAATGTGTCCACAGGGAGTAACATCCTGGTGGTAGACAGGGCCTACAGTAGGGACATGTTCGGTACAACACCCATATACAGTGCAACACCAGTGTATATATCTGTAGGACAATGGCAACTGCTGCAGAAATACACTATGGCATAAGGCATTACAGTAGTCCACATTATCAGCTGGGTTTAGGCTGCAACATGTGGTGTTCAGTGTATGGGACACTGCAAAGTGACACACATATGTAGGGCTTACTTGTCATGCATCTGCATAAAGGCTGAAGGAGGGGGGGGGGTTCAGCATGACACACCAGTGCACTGCAGCAGGGATCCTAAGGATGCTAGGAATGGCTCTATCTGCACATAGTCAGGTTCAGGGCCTGTGGCAGCTGTCACCCTACCCACACAGCAATAGTAATGGCAGTGTATGAACACCATGGGATGTGCACATGAGTACACCTTCCAATCATGCAGAACAGGGGGACATGTGTAGGGCAGACTGAATATACACTGGCAAATGCAGATTGCCCACGCTGGTATACCCTTGCCAGGAGCAGTGACTGCCATAGTACACACAACAAGAGGTGCAATAAACTGTCATGATAAGGGTGCGCACACATATGCCCACACAGTGTGTATGCATTGTGGTCAGCAGCAGCACACCTAACACAATCTGTAGACACTGCATGTGAAAGTACAGGACATATGTCACATATTGGGCTCGTGTACTGCTAAGATATGCAGTGATGTGGTCCCATGGCAGGTCAAGGATGTGTGTATCAAATCAATAAAGGTGTGTACACCTCCCATAGCCATGGTATGCTCTGATGGTTATCAGTGTAAGAGTATTGGAGTGGTCATACATGGTCTGTTGATGTTGACAGCTGTAAATCAGGCATCAGGCATTCACCAGTGATAACTGTCCACATATCATCCCAGGTATGTGTTGCTGAAAAACATAGGGGCTGTGAGAAGTAAAGTTGACATGACTGACAAAGTACTACATATTCTGCAATGGGTTGTACACCTGTGAGTTGTGGTGTACAGTACATGGCAGGGTGCAGAACAGGTGCACAGCAATATTGTGTATATGGGTGCAGTGGTATCCAGGGGAAGGGGCATCACCTAGTGACACAGCACATGCATCACACACATGTATACTGTTGCTAGCATGGATTGACTAGAGCTGAACTGCATGCTGTTCTGTACCATATGTTCTGCATGATGGCAGATGGGTAATAGGAGGACTGTGTGTACTATCAATTTGCAACCTCACCTATATGTGTGTGTGTGCATCCTGGTGGTTAGTTAGTTTGTCTGCAGGGTCACTCTGGTGAAGTGGAGGGAGGTAGATGCATGTGGGATGCATTTGTGCATGTGTGCATTTGTGTGGGTGGCCATGTATGCACATGTGTGATTGTTGGGTGTTCATACAGCTGTACCTTCCTGTGGGACCATGCCATACATGGACATGGACTGCCACATTACTCACCAGGAATACCTGTCATGTGTGTAATCACAGGACAGCAAATAGTATAATATGGTCTGTAGCATGTAACAGGAATTAAGAGGGAAAGTGGACACCAGGTACACCCTTAATATCGCAGTCAGCAGGGAGGTCACCTACAACCCACGTATGCAGCTCTACAGATGCAGTGAGGAAGTACTAGTCAACACCAGGGAGTGTATCCAAATATTAGTGTTGTCACATGATAGGCTGAAGGGGCAGCATATCTAGCATGTACTGAGCATTACATACACATGACACACCAGTGTGAGATATGGATACATATAGGGGCCATGCACATCATTTCCGGGCATACAGTGGGTGCATACCGAATGACAGCAATGAGACCATGTAAAACCGCTATACACAGGTCAGGCAGGTAAAGTAGCAACAGGTCTTGTGTTGTGGCTGCTTGTGTGGGCATTTAGAGGACTGAGATGTTAATGAGTGGTATCAATGTGTGTATGTTAACAAGTGTGAGGCAGGATGAGGTAACACATAGACATATACGTGGGACTGTCTGTAAAGCCATGGACGGGTAGGTATTACGAAGGTGTGTGTGTGTGTGTGTGTGTGTGTGTGTGTGTGTGTGTGTGTGTGTGTGTACTGTTGGGCAATGCTGTACAGGTTTTAAAGTGCGTTTATTGTTTTCTCCCACAGGTGGTGAGGTGGGTCAGGGTCCCTCCTGCATGCAATCTGATGTTGGTGTCCATACAGACACTGAAGATGATAGTACTGTTGAGGCACAGTTGGAGTTTTCAGGGGCCGCCACTGCACCAACATTTGGCATCCTCCTTTTAGCCACCCCAACCTTGCACACAGTTTCAGTGCCTACACATACCCCATCACCAGTGGCCATAGTGGAGGAACAGGTGGCATTTGGTGGCAGTGCACAGGGAAGTGTGGTAACCGTGCCTACTGTGTCCAGTTGCAGCAGGAAGACCCAGATGCCTGGCAGGGCACCACATAGGCAGATGCCCCAGGGTGCTCATGGTAGGGCCACTGGACATCATGCCCCTGGCATAGGAGACATAGCTGGTACCAGCAGGTGCGTGTTTCAGGCTGTAATGGTGGCACAGAAATGTATGGAATGTTACACCAGACAGGGCCTGAGGCTGCAGCGGGCTGCACTTGCATCTGTAAATGACAACCTCCATGAACTGTCAGGCGCCATTCATGCTTATACCGAGCACACGGATAGACGGCATGATGAGATGATGGCCCTCATCGGCCATGGTGTGTCTGTGCTTGAACGTGTGGTGGGGATGCAGCAATGCCCACATAGATGTGGGCCAGCAACACCAACAGCTGGCAGTCAACGTGGATGTGCTAGGACACCAAGGGGCTCCCATAGTGGCAGTAGCAGTGCTGTCCACACCACACCACAGCAGGCCACATGCACATGTTCCTGGCCAGTCCCAGGAGGGACCTGGTAACAGCGACAACTGTCATCAGCAGGTGAGAATAACACATCGAGGCCTTTACCTGGACATGCCCGCAGAACCCCTGGTAGGCACAGTCCATGTGTCCATGGCCAGCGGCAGTAAACTGAACACCCTGCCAGGTATGGTCTGCATCTGTCCATAAACACCTGTGCAGGGCAGCCACATGGCAGAACTGTGTGCATGCATACCCACACACTATGCAAACACACCTAGGGCAACTCCATACCTACACACACCACATCACCTCGCTCAGCTCTCCACAGTACACCCCTCACCCACACACATGGTGTCAAATGTATGGCCCAACCTTGGCCTCTGACAAACCAACATCACACCCTATGCATATTATGATATATGGTTCTGATGCACACAGTGACTGTACTACAGTGTACCACAGTACTGCAGTGTAACATGTTGTAGGGAGTAGAGTGTAATGCATATATGGCAGGTAGTGTAGCCGTCCAGCAATGATGCCTTATAGCTGTTAGTAACACTGGTTGGATGTTGTCTCTATAATGTTATCCATTTGTGTTGTAGGTGTACATGTGTCAGCACGAGGATGGTATGCAGTCATACTCCACAACAGGGTATGTCACTGTGGTGACACCATGGCTGTGACATATCTAGGGTACTTGGCAACACTGGGAGTAGACGCCTACCTAGCTATGTAGTGATACTGCAGTGTGTGGCTTACATTGCACGCACCACACAGCATTTAGGGTAAGGCATGTCCCAAGTTACATGTTACATGCAGAACATCCCCAGACATGTACAGTATGCTAATGGGGGATGTGATGGGTGTATTTGGACAATACGTAGTGTGACATACCATCATATAAACATTTACAGACACATAACAGCCAGACACACATCCAAGATACCAGGGCCTATCGCTGCTAACTAACCTGACTGTTTGTCCAATGTGTTACAACACATGCATAACTGGCTTGGATTGTGGTAACAGTTACCTGTATGGTTGATGGTGACAGTGGTAACTATAACATGGTACATGGGACATATACTGGGTGTACCTTGGTGTAAAGACAAAGTAAATTGGCCACAAATATGAAACTACCCATAGTATACACCAACAGTGGTGCTAGAGGGATATGCATCTCATGCACATGCCACATGCGTAATAGGGTGTTGCAGTGTCATGCCTCACCTATGGGCAGCAACAACACTATCTGTGTGACTGTGTGGCAATGAGTATTGTAATAGGAGTATGTGGCCTCGGAATGCTGTCCCCTACAGATATACGGACATGCAGACCTAGACACACACATGCCAGAACACAATGGGTATCCCATGCCTATCACCCCCATTTGTAAAACACTGTTTTGCTGGTACTGCAAGGCTTGTGTTGCCGGTATGGGGAGAGCTTAACAGGGTGCATGTAATGTCCCATACAGCAGCAGCCACAACTGACTATGGCAATGGGTGTTGCGTTGGTTATGATGGCCCTCATGGAATTCCCAAGTACAGGTGTGCTAACACACAGACACTGCTATACTCAGTCATGCACAAGTACACATGTGTCAGCACAGGGGTGCATCCCTGCAGGTGGTCATAGCTGTGAACCTAGCTATTGTCCAAGGGGAGATGGGTTGTGTAGGGGTTATGTGTACAGTGTTATCCTGCCACCTGCCAGGTGGCAGCAGGCATCTATCGAAAAAAATCCTGTTGTGACTCTCAGGGTTTGAATGACACACAACGCCAATCCTCCAGGTGCCTCCTGCACATGGCCACTGAGATGATCAAGTTGACATGTATGCAACATGCATTACAACATACGGTTATTCTCTGTGATGGTGACCTGTACCCAAGCATGTTCAGTTGACTGTGGTAGTGTAGTGGAGGTACCTGTGGCATGTGGTGCGTACAGGGTGACATCTGTTATATGTGCCACTTCTTACACAGCTGGGCAGACATGTCAGTGTCAATCAAGCTGAGGTTGCCTGTACATATCCCAGCTGAATACCTGCCATCTGCACATCTGTACTTGGACTGATAGTCAGCTTGGCAAGTAGCTATGCAGTATTATGAGTGTGTTGACAGATACACATCTGACAAATGGGTTCAATACAT
>NC_056742.1:327879335-327951835 GCF_019279795.1 Protopterus annectens
TTTTTCCCAGTGCAAGGGGATGTCAGGTATGTATTGCATGCATATTTGTAGACTATTGCTACTGTAATAGGGATTGTCTTCACAGACATGGTGTGTGTGGGAGGTCACATCTGCTTTTAACATGTGCACCATTGGCTACAGACAGACATCCTAAGCACATCATATTACAGCACCATTGCTAGCACAATAATGCTCCTGTGGACTACAGCAGAGATATGGCCAATATATGTGGACAGTCTGACAAACTCCGGACAGTCCACAGGTATACACAGAACCCCTTAGTGCAAGACATGTGGACCAAGCCTGACAATGTGGATGTTAACAGCCATGTAGATGAGTATAACACATAACTACTGGTATACATATGCCCCCATAGGTTATGCATTCACACAGCCCTGTCTATCCTGACACATAATAACCGCTGGTACAGACGTGCCATGTTCACATACTACCCACTAGTTATTGACATACATCTGTGCAGCGTCCCACTGCTTTTTCTGATGTACATGACTGTTATCGTGGCCCGGCAGCAGTACATCTGGCAAGTATCTGGACATGACATCTCACTGGGTAAGTAGACTAAGCTGCTAGGCATGTAAAAAAGCACTGTGCAGGCTACAGGCAGACTGGCTCAACACTGGCCTACATTTCCTATGGGGGAATACACATGTAACTGCATATATAGCAGGCTCTACAGGCATGTCACAGCACAGAGTAACGGACACCTGTGTGAAAGTTCATAACCACAACCAATGTGAATACAGCCACAGCCACATATGGTAAGATAGTATACTATTACAGTATATGGACTATCTGTTCAACACCATCCTCATATGTGCCACTCACACACTAACCCTACATATATTGGGCCGCTACACAGTGTGGTCCGATGCCTGTCTGTGGTATGGGACATGTGTGTGTTTGGCCCTACAAATATGTAAGGTGATAGGGTAACATACAGTGGAGCAGCATGTAACATCAAATAGAACAGGACCAAGAACAATGACATCTACCACAGTCTGTACACAGGCCAAGGTACATATTAACAACACACACACTGTTGACAATCACCATAAGCACACAGACTTCAGTACTGTAAACACAAGCACAGAATTTCCAGGTTATGTCATCAAATATAACTCCTACTATACATAACATGTGTAGCAGTCTGATATCTCACTGACTTGTTATCAGATATGATGTCAATAAATATGGTGTACAGCACATATGCACCTCTTACTGCATGACATATGTACAAAAGTTGGCAGAGTTGTGGCTGGAGGCACAAACACAGGGCCAATATTGACATGTTGCTGTGATAACCTCATACATTTAGTGTTGTAACAGGGTTTGTTGCAACGTATGTCCTATGAGGGAAATGAAGTCAGTAACTCTCATGGCTGTCAGCATCTACAGACTGCAATCCTTTCATTACCCTCTTCAGTTCACAGATAGGTGCTCTGTGGGTAAGACAAGAAACAAAAGGCACCATACACTGCCCAGTCTGCAGATGACCCTACTGAAGGGGGTTTCCTCATAAACATAGCACTGACATGACAGGTATTAAAACATGTAGGACAGCCATATCCACACACACCCTGTTAAACCAACATTACTCCAATTGCAGTGTAGCAGCACTTACAGCCTGTAGTCAAGTAGGCACATCCCCCTCCTGTGTGTTGGCCTGTTTCCACAGTGTATGTTGTTTGAGGTAAATCCCCAATCCATATGTTATGCTGTTTGCCAAACAACAGATCTAGTTCCTGCTCACAGTGAATGAAAAGGCCAAAAACCAACATGATGTTCCTAGATATTGGAGTGTGTTTCCATGCAATATGCTATGGGAATATTACCACAGCTGTTCCACATGCAGTCAGCTAGAGGAAGGCTGCAATTCATGCAGAGGCCATCAGCTGATCATGAGCATCACTTACAATACACATGCTGTAGCCCAAGCAAAGCAGGTGTAGGGCTCCACATCCACCAGAGAGGGAGTGAGAGAGGCAGACAAAGGCAAAGTAAAGTCAGGGAGGGGTGAGAGAGTAAAACTTAAGCATGTTTGTGTCACACACCTACTGGCATAGAGTATCAAGCCCCTGATGACTATGTAGTGCTATCACATTTCTATGCAGTTATCAGATGTGCCACATAGGTTACATGTTGAGGAGCCCTCAAAACATATATGTGATGGTGAGTGTCATCTGCAACAGGGATATGGTAGTTATATGATAGGTATAGTACACGTTCCTGTCTGCATGAACAGGTGCCAATATCAACACAGCCACACTCTCACAGGGACGCACACACACTGACACACATGGCAGGTCCAGGAATAAAACTCATCACTAGTGATATTTCCACAACACATTACTTTGCATGTATCACATGCACCGCATGGGTCATACAGAGGTTATATGGGCAAAGGGTATGTGGAGGTGTCAGACATTGGACAGCATGCTTCAGTATGTCACTGGGGGTTGCTGTGAGTGTGAATGTGATCATAAGCATCATACAACACACACACACACACACACACACACACACACACACACACACACCCCTTCACGGGTGTATGACACTGGTCTGCATTGTGGCTCAGGGGTGTAGTTTCAGGATTTGCCCACACAGGTGGGTATTGTATTCACCATCCAATCACCTGGATAACTATTGTGTGTGGCCAATGCTGTGCATTGCTTGCCATGTATGTGTTCCTTAGTCCATGACATGGACGGTGTCTAGAATGTGCACACATCCCACATGCATGTGCAGTGACATGTGGAACTGTAGCTTGGGTGTCTGGCCCATGTTGTATACACAGATTATCATCAGATGTGCCAGTCCTGGCCTCATGTGTCGGGAACTGGTAATGGACAGCAGGTTTATCATGCACCTACATTGATAGCATAATATCGGCATTCCCTGGTGTCAGTGGCATCTGTCCATACAGGGCATGTTTTCAGGCATGGTATGTCCTTTTTGGGTCACATTTGATGGCACCACTGGTGTTGCAGGTATCCAGTGGGGAACATGGGGAAGGTGTACTGCCAGCATGTACGTGCCTATTGGACAGATGGACAGGGTACCATGCCCTCTGTAGTCCACTGCAATCATGCCATAGTTACTATCAGTGGGCAATATGCAGGGTACTACCAACATAGCAGTTGCTGCCTAGGCAAGTGTGTGTGTGTGTGTGTATGAGACATGGGTTGAGAGTGTTCTCTGGGTAATACTAGGGTTGCTAACTTTTTTTGCCTGGTCTTGATGCCACATGTATGGGTATGGATTTACACCCCAGCCTCTTGGCTATTTCACATCTGTTATCCCTGTATGGTGGACATTGTGATATAAACTAGGGTCACCATATAAGAAATTTGCAAAACCCGCTCCACATTGAGCCCAGTTGTTACACACTCACAACCACCTCCACACAGGATAATAATTACAAACACACACACACACACACACACACACACACACACACACACACACACACACACACACACACACACACACACACCTGTCATGTCTGGGATTAGAACTCCTACCTAACAAGTTTAATACACTACAGCACTACTCAGTTATAGGTCTTGCCACAGCGATTACTGGAGTACTCCTTCCCCAAAGGTGTATTTCACACTGAATGACATCAACAGGATTGCCAAAGTAGGGCATTTGAATTATATTGAGTGTGGCTAGGCTAAAATGCATTGCTCCCTACACAGACATTGAAACACACACAAAACATCCACAACTGACATGTGTGGGATTAGAACCCCTGCCAGAGTTCTATATCACATTTCAGCATGGAGCTGTTATAGGACACACCATGGGGATTACTGGAATATTCCTTCCCCAAAGGTGTATTTCACAATGAATGACATCAGCAGGATTGCCAAAGTAGGGCATTTGAAGTGTAATGCGTGTGGCTAGGCTAAAATGCATTGCTCCTTACACAGACATTGAAACACACACAAAACATCCACAACCGACATGTGTAGGAATATAATCCCTGCCAGAGTTCTATATCACACTACAGCATGGGGCTGCTAGAGGGAAAACCACAGGGATTACTGGAGTACTCCTTCCCCAAAGGTGTATTGCACAATGAATGACATCAGCAGGATTGCCAAAGTAGGGCATTTGAATTGTAGTGAGTGCGGCTAGGCTAAAATGCATTGCTCCCTACACAGACATTGAAACACACACAAAACATCCACAACTGACATGTGTGGGAATAGAACCCCTGCCAGAGTTCTATATCACATTTCAGCATGGAGCTGTTATAGGACACACCATGGGGATTACTGGAATATTCCTTCCCCAAAGGTGTATTTCACACTGAATGACATCAACAGGATTGCCAAAGTAGGGCATTTGAATTATATTGAGTGCGGCTAGGCTAAAATGCATTGCTCCCTACACAGACATTGAAACACACACAAAACATCCACAGCTGACGTGTGGGAATAGAACCCCTGCCAGAGTTCTATATCACATTTCAGCATGGAGCTGTTATAGGACACACCATGGGGATTACTGGAATATTCCTTCCCCAAAGATGTATTTCACAATGAATGACATCAGCAGGATTGCCAAAGTAGGGCATTTGAAGTGTAATGCGTGTGGCTAGGCTAAAATGCATTGCTCCTTACATAGACATTGAAACACACACAAAACATCCACAACCGACATGTGTAGGAATATAATCCCTGCCAGAGTTCTATATCACACTACAGCATGGGGCTGCTAGAGGGAAAACCACAGGGATTACTGGAGTACTCCTTCCCCAAAGGTGTATTGCACAATGAATGACATCAGCAGGATTGCCAAAGTAGGGCATTTGAATTGTAGTGAGTGCGACTAGCCTAAAATCCATTGCTCTCTGCACACACACACACACACACACACACACACACACACACACACACACACACACACACACACACACACACACACACACAGTTATCATGTCTGGGATTAGAATTCCTACCTAACTAGTTTCTTACATTACAGCAGTACATAGGTGTGGGATGTGCCACAGTGATTACTGGGCTACAGCTTTACAAAAGGTGTATTTCACAGTGTATGACATCAGCAGCCTTGACTAAGTGAGGCTGAATTGTAGTGAGTGTGACTAACCTAAAAAGCATTGCTCTCTACACAGACAGACACACACACACACACACACACACACACACACACACACACACACACACACACACGCACACACACAAACACACACACACACACACACACACACACACACACAGTTGCCATGTCTGGGATTAGAACTCCTACCTAACTAGTTTATCATACTACAGCAGTACACAGTTATAGGAAGCACCACAGAGACTACTGGCCTACATCTTTCACAAGGTTTATTTCAAAGTGGATGACCTCAGCAGGCTTGTCATAGTACAGCTATGGTGAGGGCAGTGTGTGTGCATAGGCCATAACCCATTTATCTAGTGATGGACATCTGTAGTCCACTGCAATCACGCCACATGTGGGCACACACACAGTTATATTCCACAGGTACGTGTATACAGCTGCTAGATGACTCCTTCCTTGTACAGTCATGTTGCACAGCTAGCACTTGCACCACATAGTCCGTCATGCTGACAGATACCAGTGGCTAAGATCAAAAGTGAGTGACATCCAAACCTCATGTGGTTGTAGCCATTTGGCTGTGTGTTGGGTGGGACAGGCCTTATAATGGATGGCCCCTTGTGACAGTCGTTCTATTCCACACATCTGTGTAAGTCTACTGTTGGCTTATTATAGTGCGTTGTCCTTGGATATATGTATGCAAAGCATGAGTGCTGCATACTGAGGAGTGTCTGCACTAACATCTGCAAATGGCAGATATGTCTGGTCCACTGTTGTTTGCAGACATTGCCTTCATTTGTTTACATTTGTGAGCATGCCCAGTATGACCTTTCAGTATGTTGTTTGCTGACATTGCCCTTATTTCTCTAAGTGTGTGAGCATGCCCAGTATGCCCTTCTGTATTGAATGTGTGGATTGATTCCAGGTAGTTTGTACTGCAGTGCAGACATTTGTGTTGTATACCTACAGGTAGCATATTGTTTCTGCAGGGTATCCGTCAATCATTTGGCAATATTGGAACAAACTGTGCAGGGGATAGTGTGTACTGTAGGTGATTGTGTCCGTGCTGCTTCAGCTGCATGGTATTGCTGTTAGCAGAGATATTCAGACGTGTACTGTTACACACAGTGATGTTTTCTGTCCTCATGTACTGTCAGGTGGACATTCTTGCTTACAGTGATGACTTGTGGGACAAGGGTGACTGCAGCTGTGTCTGGTATTGTGGGCTGACACCTATGTATTCATGGTAAGTTATGCCATTCTGGAGGGGGAGCTGCAGACACTTGGTGTTGGGTTTGTGTATCCTGTTCAGCACCTTGGTGCAGTGCTGGCAGAGGATCCCATACTTGTCTGGCCATCAACATGGCAGTATGGCCTTATCTTGATGTGGCAATGCCTCACAGATGTACAGATCTGCACATGTTAGCCAAAGGTAGGGGCCATGGCTCAGAAAATTTACTCTATTGTGGTGTACGGACAGGTGTGTAGCCACCCATTTATGTGTTTGCAGCCAGGGATCATGTGCACACAGCTTGGTGTCAGTCCCTGCACAGTCCATGCTGCCCATGTTCCCACACTCCCCTCTGTTATTCTAACTTCTTCTGTACATTATGCATACATTCTGTGATACTTTCCATAATGGTATCACCACATCACAGGTGTGTGTTAGTGTTGGTCCACAGTTCATGCAGTGGGATATGGTGGGCATGTTACTGTGGTTTGTCCAAATGGCCTTGCATATGGCTTAAATGGAGTGTGTTAAGTTGTTATTTGGGTGTGCATGACATAACATGCATTGGCTGTACGTGGGAGACACGGGCCATTCGCAAGCACTTGTGGGGCATTAGGTACTGATGCAGGCATGATGTGGCAGACTGTTGCATTCTGTCAGTCCTACAGTCCCAGACCACCATACAGTATATTCCCCTGGGGTGACAGGGTAGATGTGATTGTTGTTCATGCCAATACCTTCTATCATTCTTGATCAGGTGGTTTGGATGCTGGCAGGGTGCTACCTACAGCTAGAGACACACCTGCATGGGACACCTGCACTGCATGCTGCAGTCTTCTGCTATTGCCATATACAGGTGGGGTCATACTTTACATGTTCGCCACAGCAAGGATATTGCCAGAGAGGTGCCTGTGGGGTGGTGTTTGTGTGGCTGGGTGCATGTGTGCTATGGACACTAATTGCATCTGACACACAGATATGCATGGGGCATTACAGTTTATGCAGGCATGTGCAGGTACATCAGCTGATTCCCAATACATCAGTTCTACATCCTTTGTGATCTGCAAGTGTTCAGGCAGACATCATCAGTATCCCCTACTACAGGCCCCGTTACTGTGATGCATACCTATATGTACATATCCAAGGTTGTCACCATTTCACAGTGACACAATATATACTGCATGTCTGGGGTACTTTCTCCAGTGTACTGCTTGTATATCAAGCCCAACAGCCATACCATGTAAGTCTTTCAGATGATGACACATATTACCACCATACATTTACAATGGCTTACTGCTTGCATGTGTTATACTGGTGGGGATTGTCTTTGACACTGCAGTAGTGAGGGCTTGTCCCTGTTATCAGCAATAGTGGGCAATGGCCACCAGGTCTTACCTCAACATGCATACATACTGACCACTCTCAGACATTATGAATCACACACCAACCTAACACACTCAGACCTGCATATTGTGCAAATGCTACAACTTATCCTGCTACCTTGGCCACCTCTGGCCATCTGTGCTCCACTTGAATTATACCTATTCATACATGTTACTACATGTCCACACAGGATTGGGGGGGGACCTGAGTGTCACTAAATTTCTACACTGGATTGGGGGAAGGGGCAGACCTGTCTGTTTCCACATGTCTACATAGGCGTGGAGGGCACACATGACTGTTACTACATTTTTATATAGGATTGTGGGGGGGGACACACCTCTCTGTTTGTAAATTTCTACACAGGACTGGGGGGCATAACTGACTGTTACTACATTTCTACACAGGATCGGGGGGTGGACACGACTGTTTTACATGTCTACATGGGAGTGGGGGGGCACACCTGACTGCTACTACATTTCTACATAGGGTTGTGGGGGGCCACACTTGACTGTTTTTACATTTCTACACAGGATTGGGGGCACACCTGACTGTTACTACATTTCTATACAGAAGTGGGGGGGGGACACACACCTGACTGTTTCTACATCTATACATGGGAGTGGGAGGGGCACACCTGACAGTTACTACATTTCTACACAGGATTGGGGGGAACACCTTACTGTTTCTACATATCTACATAGGATGGGGGGACACACCTGGTACATGCACACATTTGCTATGACTGTACTGGTATGTCAGGTACTCTATTTCATTCTGTATTCTAACCTATCATACTGACTAGAGGCATATCAGTGTACTACAGGTCTTAACTTTGGTTGCTCTACATATTAGTGTCTGACTTCCTACCCTTCAGAACTAACATCCCACTGCCTGACTTGCTGTAGTCTGTCTGTGTAGGCCTGAGGGGGGGGGGCGGGGGGGTTACCCATAGGCATCATTCAGAGGCCATAGCACAGGCTCTGTTTGGGTTTGTCTACACCTGTCCTGCTGGCTCAGACTGTTGTTGGGTATGTGAACCTCCCTGACTGGCATGTGTGAGTCATATGGACACACATGTCGCCCAGCACGTTTCCTGCAGTGGGTTTTGTCACTCTGTGTAGTACTGGCTACTATGGTGACTCCAGTATGTGTTACAGATGGGATCTGTACTCATCCCCGAATAAACTTTTTACTGAATTACTGATGGCCGGGCATACTTACGTGAAAATGCTTTTCACTGAAGTAGCATTTTCATGTAAGTATGCCTGTTGCGGAGGTTGTACTACGGTGCGGATAAGGGAAAATTTCCTTTTCCCCACTGTAGTGCAATCTCGGAGTGAGAATATTAAAGTAGCGGGGTGTGGAGGGTGCAGGGGGGCTTACCCCCTTGCATAAACATTAATTTAATGTTTTTTTTTATTTTTATTTAACACAGTTTAGCAAAAGCACTTTTTTGGTGAAAGTGCTTTCACTAAATTGTGTTCGGTGATATTGGATTCGGACTGTTGAACTTACGTTCAACAGTCCTAGATCTGTTACAGATGTCATGGTGCCACTATAGGTGTCTACTATATGTTGCCATAACATTCAGCCACCCAATTCCCTTGCATGTTCACATCCATACCATAGATACAGGTAATGATACATTCTACTCCATTTGGCAATTGGTAGGTTGATTGACTTACCTTGTGGGTGTGCTAGGATTGAGGATAGTGCTGGAGAGCTGCCTATGTTGGATGCACATAGTAAACTCCCTATACATGGTTGAGCACAGGTAGTGTCATGTTTGGCATCCCTTTTATTGTATGTGCGAGTCAGAGAGAGGTGTCATTCCATGGGTTCCTACAGTGTCAGTGTATGTATTTGCCAGGGCCAGGGCATACTGGGCACACCTCCATCTGCCTACTGGGGCAGGCTCAGATTGTTCCCCCTCTGAGTCACTCTGTGTCTGTGCAGGCATTGTCATTGGTAGGGGGCTGTGTGGCCCTTCCCCATGCTGTTCCTGCTGCAGCTCTTTCCACGGGATCTTATTGTGAAGCATGGCATATACCATAACAATCTGGGTACATGTAGCTGGTAAGTACTGCAAGGCTCTACTGGATATGTCCAGACATTGGAACCATGACTTGAGAATCCCAAACACATGTTCTATTATAAGTATGGTCTGTGTGTGTGCCTCATTATGGCATTCTTGTTCAGGTGTGTGTGCATTTCTGATGGGTGTCCTCAGCCAATGCTCCAGTGTGCAACCAGCATCCCCCACTAGGTGACCATATGGGATGTCCCTATTGGCAAATCTCTGGTACAGCTGCGTCAGATGCCAAATGTGGGAATCGTGATAGCTTCCAGGGCACCCAGCACACACATTCATTATAATGCCCTGGGCATCGCAAACGACCTGGCAGTTGGAGGGGATGCCCCTGTGGTTGATGTAGGCCCTACCCTGATCACCGGGTGATGCTATGATGCATATGTGCATGCAGTCTATAGCACCCACTACCTCATGGTATTCTGCTATTTGGTGGAAGAGATGCATATTACTGGCCAACACCTCACGGGTGTTGAGGAAATATACGTGCTCACCAGCATGTGCTGACATGGCATCCAGGAACTGGTGGAATTCTCTGGATGCTGATGCCTGTGAGATCCCCATGATATCCCCAGTTGAGCTTTGGGAGGTACCTGTGGCTAGTATTCCTAGGCCTACACATACCTTGCTATCCACTGGGATGGGTTCCCCTCGGTCAGTTTGGTATGTCAGGCATGGCTGGCACAGCTCAACAATTTGCTGTAAGAGGTCCCTGTCCCCCATATAGGGCTCCACTATCTCCCGCTCATGTAGCCCCTGGTAGGTTACCTTGAGTCTGTACACTCTTTTCCGTCTCCTCACTGTGGTTTGATCGGCAGCTTTCACATCCTCACCACCCTCAGCCTCTTGCACATGTTGTTCTATATTGCCTGCTGCAGCCCCTCTCATTTTGTAGGTTTGTTTGTTAAAAGTTCCCTGCTTGTATACACCGGTGGTGTAGAGTATGGTAAAAACCAGAGGGAAAGGTGTTTGCATAGTTTATAGTAGTGTTCTGGGCTGGGCTGGTCTGCTGCCTGTGTAACTGGCAGATTCTGATACATTTCACCTGCCAGTTCTCTTTGATTACCTTCCTACTGCTGTTTCCCTTCTCATTGCCTTCCTGTTTAAGCCCATGTGCACGCCACACAAACAGAGTGCTCAAATGTGCACAGTGCTGCTATTTCCTGGTTTAACTTTTTTTTTCTTCCTTTAAAACCCGGTGCACGGCAGGTTCACCCACGTAGACAATGTAAAGAGTGCTAGGTAGACTCAGACACACCCCCTAGCTGAGCTGTGCAAACCTATGAACAAACTGGAGCCACAGGGCTCGAATCCACTTACAGTATGCCTGACACCCTCCCCCCCCATGATGTCAGATAACTCCTAGGCTTGCAACAAGCTATTCCTACTGTTACACTGTTGGGACCTGACTAGCATGCTGGGGAAAACTGGGATTCACTATCATTCCCCTCATTTGCATAGGATTGCCTGCTAATGCATAGTTACATGTCTCACATTGAGCTTCCCCCCTTAGCAACCACTACTCACTGGCCATGTTGTCTTCTGCCTGCCATTGAGTTGCATGGCAAAATAGTGATTTTAGTTAGAATGCTTATTTTAGGTTTATTTTGTTATTTTCCCTCCGATCCCATTTGTGAACTGCTGCCCTACGATTAAACAGCCAAGATTGGCTAAAAAAAAAGTTAATTTTTTTATGTTGTTTGTAATGCCACTGTCTTTATACTTGGCCATTGGCATGCTTCACGGCTGATATGCAGCCTTTATTTGGAGCTGTCCCGGCTCCATTTTGGATTTTGCAGAAATGTACTCGGTTACTAACTGAGTAAATGCCGGTTTCCAGCTTCCTGGATCACAAATTCACCTCATTTGCATGGATTTCTCCTGCAAATGGGGTGATTTGCATACAGGGGATTAGTCTGTGCAGAACTAGTACAGGAGCACTTGTGCACGCCCCTGCAGGCTGTTCCTGGATCACACAGCAGACATATTGCCTGCTAGAGCTCCTGCACTGATCCTACATGCCATGCAAGGCATACAGAATCCAGGGGAGTATCTTTGTAAAAAACTTCTTTCTCTTTTAAATGGAGGCTTTCAACTCCAGCTTCCATTGAAAATGGGCTCTTGTAACCCAGTCGGACTTTCCCACTAAACAAATGTCAATAAATAAACAAATGACAGAAGATGAGCAAAGGTTAATAATTATAAATTATCTATTTTTATACATATAATTAGATGTTTTAATCCATAAAAATAGACATTAAAACAGTTGCTATTAACACATTTCTACAAGATGGGTTTTATAATAGCCAGGAATATTTTCCTCGGCAAGTCTTTGTTTGAATATGTAATATATTTCTGTGTATGCTTCCAGTGTATAATTTCTACTAGCAATGCACTCAGTCAATTTATTTTGTACTAGATACTTTCATTCAGTTTTTTTCATACCTGTAACAAAATCAGCACAATCTAATGTTTCAAATGTTATATGTTTGCAGTGCTTAACTGGATACTTTTTCCCTGGGCCTCCAATAAATATAGGTTCTGGCAGTTAGCATTTCCTAGTTAAATGGAACTAAAACAATAACTAGAGCTTTTGCAGCTCTTCACCTTTCTCAGCTGTTGTCATCAGCTAAATACAGAAGAGATTTGTAGAATTATTGTTCATTATTGTAAGGAAAAAATAATTTTACTGGTATGGATTTCAATTGAAGGTTAGGTTTTAGGAGTAAAACATTCACTTTCTTCCATGTCTCTTCTTTTGTATCTCTTTTCAAATTGATGGATTATTGTGTTTTGTTTAATACTGAAGTTGACTTGTGAAAAGGAGACAATGTGATATTCAAATGTCTGATCATTCTCTGAAACAGATTTTGTGATTCAGATGTCACTAGCTATGATCTCACACTCCTTAGTAATTATTATAAATTCTGTGTTCTCGCATCTCTGAGGAATGTACTGCCCTTAGCACAATTTTACATTTGTAGACAGCATATTCATATGTTTTGTGGTTGTTGCCATCTGCATCACTGAGGGATGAAATCCAAGTGGAGCTGCAGAAGACACCAATACCACATAGCTGTCCCAGACCTGCATTGTCACCAAGAAGATCTTCAGCCTCTTGAAGAGCCATTATAGGTGTCTGGATGAATCTGGAGGTATCCTTCAGTATGACACTGCTAGTGTGTGCAGGATGTTTACTGAATGCTTCTCTGCACAACATCATCATATGCCAGTCTGGTGGTAAAGTGACCTTTGCCATCATAGCAGCTCTCAGTTCCAGTCCTACTAGACTAATGATGACCAGCCAGTAGCAGTAGTAGTCCTTCTAGACTAATGATGACCAGCCAGTAGCAGTAGTAGTAAGAAACCCCATGCAGCAGGCTTATGCATGGCATATGGCTGTGCAAGTAAAGAGGTGGCATGTAGTCCAGAGCTATGGACCTTTACATCAGGTCACTGTTTCCTTTCTTGTAATAAACACATAGGGTATAATTGATGCATGCAGTGATATCTGCGGGCTATGCTGTATGGTGCACAGTCTCCTGTCACTGTTCATCTGGCATTCTTTCTCCTCTTAAAATAATGTATTTTTTTTCCAGAACAGTTACTTATGTGATTGTTTGTAAAAGTCATGCCTTAGTGCTCACTAGCTGTTGTTCAGTGATGCCATACAACATCATATAAGGAATACTCACATTTTTAACTGTTTTGCATAAAACATGCTATTGAGTTGTTTTACCTAGGTATGCATGTACTGAATGTCTTCAGCTGGTATAACTAGTAAAAACTGTTAGTTAAGTATTTAACATGAGTTTATAACTTGCATTTGAATAAAAACTATCATTTTTTTATATTATACAATGTCTTCAAAATTATGTTGTCTGTTGATATATTGCATATCATATTATTTTATTTTGTTATACACAATAATTTGTGACTTCAGAGACAAAAAATCATCATTTGTGCAGTGGTGAGGGTGAAGCTGCAGGATACTTATTTTTATCTGTAACTTTCTCATTACTGTCTTTCAATCGTGTATTACTACTTTGGAGTTGTACATAACTGCCAACTGTAAGAACAGCCATGCAGAGAGCATCGGTGTTAATCCTGGCAATCTTATGTAATGGCATATAGATTTTTTTCCACAGTTCCCTGAAGTTTTAAGCAGTATCATTAAATGAATGAAATGCATAAAGTTGTAAAGAGTCATAAGTTTATCCCCCCTCCTTTTTTGTTTTAAATAATTTATTCCCCTTTCAGTTAAACATTGATCTGTGTTTGTGAAGGTGAAATTTTAACTAACCAGAATTCTCATTTGAATCACAGCAAGGTCATATGTGTTATACAGATTTCCTAAAGCTAGGTTAGATCATAGGTTATAGTGGAAGTGACTTTGAAGAGGGGGTGTCATGAGAGCTGGATGGTGAGTCGGTCCAATGTCATGATCTACTTGATACAGGTGATCCTGCAGACAGTGATCTGACAGTGCTGCGAGAACATGATTGGGACCTTGAATGAGACGTCTTGATAGGTATATATGAATTCTGACATGGTCTGTATGAAATTAGTTGCTCTTGTTCCCCCAGTACTTTCTTGAGAAGCACTTGTAGTCTCATCACCTGCCCTCACATGTATCCTGTCATTTTCCCCTTCCAAGATTGACTCCTGCTTGAGTCTGGTATGTCCTAACTAGTGTACAAATGGAGGAGGCAGTGGGTGCTTGAAGTGCCACCATACTACTCATCAGTGTGATCAAGACATCATCCCTTCTCTGTGCCATTTCCAAGTACTGATGGAAATCCTATGAATACCCTGGAGGACTCTGACCATTTCCTGCTGACTCTCTGTGCCAGTGCTCTAAGCCCTAACAATATCAAGGCACATATGCTGCTGGGCAGTCAATGGTTTCTGAGTTTCATGGGTTAGCTGAAACAAATTCCTGCACGTGGCTCCCCTTGGTAAATGTGTCACTGTGGGCTCTGTTATTTCTGAATGTCTGCCATCATCCTCAAAGTGTTCATCTGGGTTTTGGAGATACTGGGTTTTCTCCCTGTTCAAGTGTGAGTGAAATGTCAGTATGTGCTTGACTTTGATGCACCTTCCCTTCCTGCAGAGTTACTAACATGGTATAGGGTATGAGATTCTGCCATTAAACTTAGGGACTGCATGCCACTTTCCTTAGGCTGCCTCAAAAATATAACTCTGTTATCATCATCATCTTCAGCAGCTATTCTGATGCTGATATCCTCCAAATTTATTGGTATTGTGGAACTGTTTGTTTCTACTGCTGACCCTGCAAGAAATGATTTGAAAACATTACTTATAAAAAAATAGCATAGAGTACTGCACACTTATTAAGGGGTTGTGGAGTACACCTACCAATCACACTGCCTTCAGTGTCATGCCCTGCAGATGTAGAAGGTTCACCTATTGATAGTAATTGTAAAGTATTTAACGTAGCCATTCCTTGTCAGCATTCAGTTCTCTATGTAGCTATAGAGGAGTGTGGCTGCTTCACCTGCTGGTAATCACCAGTGTCCACACCACCTCTGATTATTCCAGTCCCATCACACTCTCTGTCATAGTTATTCTCATAGATGGAGAGGGGTCATCTGGTGTTAATGTGGTAATTGATTGAGGACCCCTGTACTGGTATGGGCAATTGCATTCTGCCTTTCCTTGCTTCTAGCATGTCCTACCATTTCATTTACTCCCTTCTTGCACAGGACCACCTGATTCCAGGCCTTTGTCCTATCAGCTTGTTTGAACCCCCTTCACCAAATAAATGTTTCCCATATCGTGTAAGGACTGCCATGAGGATGCAATTCTCTTCATGGCTGAAGTTGTGCTTTCTGTGCCTTGATCCCTTGTTTTGTGTCATTACTGCGCATGAAAAAAGGCCAGAGTCATACATAAAAACTTTTGATGTTATCATCAGTTAAACAACACAACAATGATACCTTGTGTGCCTTCCATTCTCTGATAAAAAAGTTACCACCAACCCCATAATTATATACACATGCAAAATATCACTTTGTAAAGTAAAGTTGTGCTATACTAATGTCAGCAGGATCATTCACAACAGCAATCACTTTTTTAGCAGATTAATTCTTCCCCTAGCTCCTACCTTTTTAATGTATAGGTTTATAGATAAATACTAGGCTAGCTGCCCTTGTGGGCCATTTTAAGCCTAGCCAGTTTCCCCTTTTGTGATCAAAATAACTTATCCCATTTGGTTATAGATTGGCAGTATCTATCACATGGTCAATAATTATACATTACCCCTAATGACAATAACTGGAATCATACCATAGGTAATTTGAGGGGACCCATGCATGGGATAAAGCATTTAGGAATTACCTCTGTCCATTGGTAGAACAGTGGGCAGTCCTGGGGTAAATTTTCTGTTTCACATAGGTCTACACTGTGTTTGAAAATGGACAGGGATTAACTTTGTTTTATGTGGATGGAGAGTCTGTTCTACAGCAGTGGTATCCTCTAGGATATGTACCTGTCCCTCCAAACCTTTCTGTTGATGTTGGCGAAGAGGTTTAGATCCATATACCAAGTATTTCTGATAACATTTGACTTGCTGATGTGCAGTAATACATCAGCAATGGGTTGGAGGATGTCTTGTATACCAGACACAGGTCACCTCTTGCAGTCTGTAGGATACCAAGTGTAATGATAGGGCTTTGAGTCAGCCATATTAGGACATGTTGTTTAGGCCTTGTTTCCTTTTAGTAAGGTATCTCTGTGAGCATTCCAACTGTTACATGTGTCTGGACCATACCTCTCAACATGGAAACATCAAAAATCTGGAGAAAGGTCCATGAAAAATAGATACAAATCTGTATGCCGTTTAACACAATATTTACATACATAATTATGTAACCTTGCCCACTCTAATGGGATTGTAGGATACTAACTTTCAAATGCAAACTGAAGGACAGACAACCAAAGTATGGCCCCAGAGTCCCCCTGCAGCCATTGCAATGTTCGATTGCTTGGCTGTTTCACCGCATTTACCATTAACACTGTAACATGCATACTGCTTTAATTCTACAATGATTTGGATTTTGTTTTACATTTTATAGCACAAACACTAATAGACACCTGTTAAACAAAGAAATACAGTCTCACAATGAAAATAGACTTAGCATTAAAACTTCTCTGCCCTTGAAACTCACATTCACTGAAACCGTATTGAAACCCACATCCAAAGAAAATGCATCTGGCCAGTGGTGAATAAAGATTACCTTTGGGCTGTTTTCAAGTCATAGGCCCCTTGCACACAAAGCATACATGTGTTCTTTGATGCACCTCCCTGACTGTATTAAATTATGTTCCTTATTGTATAACACATCACACTTGTTAGAGCGCATTTTAAATTTGTTTTGAACATTTTTCCAGTAAGCAATGAAACAAAATGCATGAACCAGTAATGACAAATCTGCCTAATTCAGAACATTTCCATCATAAAAGTCTACTCAAACTTCTAAAATCCACCAGTATCAGTAAATATGCACAATATCTGCAGAAATAAACTTTATATTTCATTGTTTCATCTACAAGTAAAGTGCCTCCTGCCCTTGAAGAATAAATTGCCCATGTTACTTAAAAAAATTGATAAGCTACTAATATTTCAATAGGGAATGGATGGCAAATTGACAACAGGTTTATAGTTACTAGGTATCTCTGCCAAAGGACATTCTCAGGACTGCAGCTCCCATTCACCCCCTTTAAAAGTACAACACAGTACAGAATCAGCAATCCGTATACATACTGTGGGAATAGAACCCACAGCCTTCTGCAGCAAAAACAAGTATGCTATCTGCTGTGGTACTAACAATGCAAGTAGACTTTGCATAAGCAGCACTAAAATTCTCTTTCCCTGAAGAACTGTGCAGCACAACAAAACAGGAAAAAGCCAACATTTATTTTGGGGGGGGGGCAAAGGCCCACAACTGGGGACACATTTTAAACATTGCTTGTATAATCTTAGAAAGTTGCTAGAATAAAATGTTGTGTTACTATGTGTTTCCCAAAAGATAGGAAGACTGAAACTTAAATGGCTATCATTATTTACTTACATAATCTCACTGATTTGCCAAATAAACATACATTTTATTTAACATTTGTTTATTAGGAAAGTCCGACTTGGAATGAAGGACTCAGAAGGAGCCAATTTTCAGCAGAGGCCTGGGGAGAAATGCTCCAGGTGCACGTCATTGTATCATAGGAGGAAACCAGAGCACCCAGAGTAAACAACCCACACAAACACAGGGAGGACATGCAGACTCTGCACAGAAGGCAGTTCAGCTGAGAATCAAACCAGGGATCCGCTTGCTGTGAGGCAACAACACTACCACTGCACCATCCAAATTTTAAATGGAACAGGCCAAAAGTATGAGACAAAACATTCCAGACATTCTCTGAAAATTTGTACAGTAATGAGCTATAACTCCTTGAATCAGAAGTGGTGGTATGGGTAGACAACTCAGGCTGTCCCTTCTTATACCTAAGGTACAGGGTTTGAGCCTGTGTAACTCTAACCATCAGGTAGGTATACCTAACTGGGGTACACACACACACACATACACACACAAACAATACAACTCACGTCATACAGATGCTTCCTAGTATTATATTCAAAGATGAAATGACAGTCAATTATCCAAAAATCTTCCACTGTCATCAAGAAAGGAAGTCAAGTAGTAAAATAATTAGCTGGCAATTATACTTTAGTCAGCATCCATACAACTTAATGGATGTTAAGCAAAAAATTCAGAGTACAATGAGTTATGAATTGCCTGCTAAATGTTAAAGCTTTGAAAGTGCAAGCAGCATATACAATAGCTTATCAAATGGTTTAAAGGACTCCCACTGGAACTCTGCTACACTGCTGACATCAGTAATAAACAAGCATTTAAAATCATGCAACAACAGTAATTGCCACAGCCCTGAGGTGAACTGTTCTCAATAACACTACACTAATAAACATCAGACTCAGTTACAAAGATGTAAGTTGCACAGTAGTATTAAATTAGAGAAATAGTAATAACACTATTAGCTCTTAACTAAACCTATTAGTCAGTGTCACAAATAGTCAACTAAAAGAATGTTCACATTTCTCAGTTGTCCAGTTCAAAATGGTGAATTATGGCAGACATCAACACTTCCCATCACATCACTGTATGTGCTGATATGAATAAGATATCAGAACAACTAAAGAACAAGTCATAATAAAATTGTTTGAAATTTCAGGAACTGTAGGCTATGGTTTACTTCTGAAACTTGGGGAGAGATGCTAATATTTAAAATAGGTTTTGTTAATTTTCATGCAATTTGACACTTAGGCAATGTACAGCTGTTTGTGCCAGTACAGTTTAATGACCCATGCCATGTACAGTCACAGAAGTAAAATAGAAGAAAATTAAACCACAGCACATTACTTGGCAAATAAAGCTTTGTATAACCAAAGTAAGCTTCATCAACTCATACCATCAAAGATTATAATAAAAGGAATTATGTCAGTGATTGTTCAGTACCTGGAATTTCCAATTTACAGTTTCTACTTTACCACCAACCATAAAAACAACATGAAAGTTTAGGCAAATATGGGATAACTATATTAATTTGTAAGACATCCTGATGCTGAATTTCATTGAAACTTAAATAAACTTACTACTTTTTGGATGTGAATGAAATATAGTATAGTTCACATTAGAATCAACCACTTAACACAGAACTCTATGTATTAAGCTCAGTTAGTGAACTAAACCTAAAACGGATGTACACAGAACTCTATGCATTAAGCTCAGATAAATAAATGCAGCGAGCAAGACAAACTACCTCCCTACTAAATGGACTTACACAGAGCTGGCCAGTTAAAACAGACTCACAGTTTAAATAAATGCACAGTTGAAAATAAAAATAAATGCAGCAATATGCAAACGGTTAGCTGGCCAGTTAAAATGGAATCACAGTTTAAATAAGTACACAGTTAAAAATGAAAATAAATAAATGCAGCAATATGCAAACAGTTGGCTGGCCAATTAAAATGGACTCACAATTGAAAATAAATAAATGCAGCAAGATGAAGTGATGAACTAAACCACCCCCCTAATGAGCTGGGTTAAAACGGACTTGCACAGAACTCTGTGCATTATACTCAGTTAACCACACCCCTACTGAATGGACTTGTACAGAACTCTATGCATTAAGCTCAGATAAATAAATGCATCAAGCAAGACGAACTACCCCCCTACTGAATGGACTTACACAGAGCTGGCCAGTTAAAATGAGCTCACAGTTTAAATAAATGCACAGTTAAAAATAAAAATAAATAAATGCATCAATATGCAAACAGTTGTCTGGCCAGTTAAAACGGACTCACAGTTGAAAATAAAAAAAATGCAAGACGAACTAACCCCCCCCCCCCTACTTAGCTGGGTTAAAATGGACTTGCACAGAACTCTGTGCATTAAGCTCAGTTAGTTAGCAACGGTTGGCTGGCCAGTAAAACGGACTTGCACAGAACTCTATGCATTAAGCTCAGTTAGTTAGCAATGGTTGGCTGGCCAGTTAAAATGGACTTACACAGAACTCTGTGCATTACACACTCCGCATAAAGCAGTTGTTTAGAATGACGAACATACTGTGAATGCCGTAATAGGAAGTAGTTGATGTCATCAAGCACACCCTATAGGCTAGTGATGCATGGTGACATCAGCCAACATTTGTAAAGTGGCAATACAAAAAAAGAGAAAAAAAAAGACTGGGAAATTCAGAAATTAAGGGGGCCAGTCAGGAATTTGTGGCACGCCAATATTTTGGCCTCAAAACTGGTAAATACTGAGGAATTCGGTATGGTTGAGAGGTATGGTCTGGACAGATACATGCCAAAAACAGCATTATATTCAATGACTGGCTTAATGAGGGCTGAGTAAAGGGGAACAATAGCATCCCTAGATGTAGGCACAATCCCATTGTTTATAAGCTAGGCAATGTAGAAGGAATTTCTTACAACAGTAGACACATGTTGATCAAAAGTTAGGTTACTGTCCATATAAGTTCCCAAATCCTGAAGAAGTGAGTCAAATATTAGTATTTTTTTCATTCTTCAGTTACATGCAGAAGTCTTCACATAAGGATATATGTATGTTCAGCCAACAACACAGCCTTACTACTTCAGTACTTCACAATTAAAACACACATGTATGCATAATCACTACATGACACCGAAGTAAATGATTTTATCAGTGATCACTAATCATTTCCCACTGCTGTTATAATGATTTTCCACTTGTAGGTGACAGCTTTATACTATTTATTAAAGCCATGATAATATGCTCACCATATCAGTAAAATAAATATTTCTTCAGGGTAACTCACTAATTTTACATCATTTTGAAGCATTTCATATCAGATTTTAATAGTTTTATTATTTTTCCTTACTTTAAGAAGTCAGTGGTTTCCTACGACATTTTCCTTCTAACTTGGGAGTTGTAACATAATATGGCAGTCTTTAACTATTGCATATGAATTCAAGTCCATTTACATATTTTGTATGCATATTAGGCCCTTATACATTTATCTCTATGACTCACAGTAATATGCAAACATGTACAGTCACTTATGCACGTAAGTCACTCTCAGTTGCTCATGAATGTGGCCTTGGGTTCATGTGAATATACTGCAGACAAGCAGCAGAGTCCACAGCATTCCTCAGCAGTCTCCAGCATGCCACCACAATGCACAGATAACCTCAGATATGCTCAATGCTGAATATATTTAGGGAAAACAACAAAATGGAGTCACATATATTACAGTCTGCACAACCATGAAGCATAAGATCTGAACATCTATCATCATCTGGCACATCTTCTCACCTCAAACTACTCGATATTTAAAAGTTGCTAATTATATATATATATATATATATATATATATATATATATATATATATATATGATTACAGTGGCTATGTAAGAATAAATGACATTCAGGCATAATAATTAAAAAAAAAAAGATAGCTAAAGCAATGAACAGCAAAAACAGCAATTATAAATAATACAAAATAAAAGTGGTGATTGCGAACTGTTTTTCATGCACCATATAAATGAAATGTGAATATATTCCTTAAAAAATGCATGCATGCGACAAAAACATTTTGGTTAAGCCAAATTTGCCAATAGTAATAGTATCTGCTGCAATGCCCACTGGTTAACTGGGTTTGGTTAAGGTGGTGTCACACCCCTGAGAGAATGGTTCTAAATCTGTTAACCAAAGCCCTGCTCCTACTTTCTTAACTCTGGTTCTGACAGTTCTAATAGTGGCAGCACCTGTGAAGGCACAAGGCCATGCTCCAAGCTGTTCAGATAAGGGTACCAAAATTATGATTGATTTTCTAAGGGAGTTCTGTCTGGAAAAGACTGAGGAATGCACAAAAGGTTCTGAATGGAACAAAATAGATATGGGGCAGGAAATGGGAGAATTCCTTTCATCCTTGAAAGGGAGAACCCACTCTAGCCAGCAGTGCTGTCATAGATATGATAAATGTTACAACACAATTGTCTGTACAAATACAAATGCAGCATATATATATATATATATATATATATATATATATATATATATATATATATATATATATGTATATATATACATGGATCTAGGATGTTTGATCGAATGATCAAATGTCCGAATCCATAATCACCGAATACACTTTAATGAAAGCGCTTTAACCGAAAAAGCTCTTTGTTAAGCGTGTCAATAAAAAAAAGAACACTACATTTACATTTTTGCAGGGGGGCTATACTCCCTGCACCCCCCATGTGGCAGGTTGTGCCCACCATACTTTAATATTCTCCCTCCAAGACCGCACTTCAGTGAGGAAAAGGGAAGTTTCCCTTATCCGCACAGTAGTACGGCCTCAGCAATAGACATACTTATGCAAAAGTGCTTCTTCAGTGAAAAGCACTTTTGCGTAAGTGTGCTTGTACTTAATGGATTCAGACATTTGATCATTCAATCAAACGGCCTGGATCCATATATATATATATATATATATATATATATGAGCAAAATAATTTGCATGCATATATCTGCAAATCACATATATCTATATTTGCATGAGTATACTTATCACTTGTTCATGAATTTACAAAGACTGCAAAACCAAAAATAGTTTGCATTTCCATATTTTCTTTTACTATTGCATTAACTTGGGTAGTAGTTAAATTATATGAAAACAGTTTGTGTAGGCCATGAAATACTTAGCAATTGTATATGTAATTGTAATTGTATTAATAAGTAATTTCTTCCACAATTTTAACTGCACATACAAGATATGAGAATTCATTCAGGCACCACATCCTAATTAGAGTGGAGACTAGTGGAAGGTGTCAAGCAAATGTCTGGCACATACTTTACTGAGAAATTACCAGTATTATCACATCTGTATTACTTCTGCATACATTTTAAATCATCCAACTATATGCTTAGAATTCTTAAGGAAGAAAACTATCAAAACACACACTTTTGTGCAGCTAAGGAAATGAAAATGTCCACAGCTTGTTACATTTTTTGTGTCTGCACTTTCTAGCTGAACACATTTCACAGACTGTTAAATGCAAAGCATAATATTTTTTTTTAAAAAACATTCCACCAAAATTGTATTTGTGTTTATAACTAACAGTAAAGGGTAGATTAACAAAGTATATGAGAATTCAGATACCAATATATATATTTCAACAGACATATACTAAAACAAATACTGCACCGAAAAAGAATGCCTTCGAAATAATACACATATAAGAAATTTTAAGGGGGAAAGTGAAATATAAGTACACAAGAACTGTCTTACTTCTTTATAAAGCTGAAGAAGAAATCTTTTATAACAGAAAACAGCAGGAAAGGCTTTCAGTCAGATTGGTTGAATCCAGTGGTAAGCCTAAATAAAGTAGCAAATAGTATTTCTGTCTTTAACTAGTTTTATTAATGTGTACAATGAAACAATACCGAAGAGTAAATGAAGCACTAGAGTGCATTCAATACATTTTTGCAAGCAAGAGTAAGAGATATGGCAGTAGGTAAGAACAGTATTTCTATCTTTAACTCATTGTGTTACTTTATATAAAGAACTAGCCTATACAGAATACTAACTGAAGCACTAGACTGCATTCAGTATGTTACTACAAGCAAGAATGAGAGATATTTCAATATTAAACTGCAGTATTCTATGTATTTATAAAGGGTGTTTCAGTGCAATATTGCAAACAAATGCATATCAGGCAAAAATATTATCATTATGTTTGTGTAATAGAGTGCAACATGTAAGCTTACCATAACTTGATAGCAAACACTGTTCTAACAAGTAAGTATAAGCATTTTCCATATCATTTCATCTAAAAACTTGCCTTAGCACTTCCCACAATATTTCATCTAAAAGGTTGCATAAGCACTTTCCATAAATTCTGTTTTACTTCAATAAAGTTTTATACAATTAAAATGTTTTAAAGTAAGAAAATGAATGCTGTGTAATATGATGTGGGAATTTATTGTGTCTATTTTCTCTTTTGCCTCTCTCCCCACTTTTTTCTGTGTGATTATTTTAATTATGCATTTCTTTGTCCTTTATTACCTTCTTTCTCTCCCATTTATGATAATTTTTTTTATAGATTCAACATCTTCTGGAGTGGCTCAGGCATGTACCATTCATGTCAGAGTTGTCACAATCTGTTTCTCCATGGGCATCTTTGTAGAGTTAGGACACTGACATAGGTTCTGCAGGAACCCTGGCATGTGGCAGGCTGGCAAGTCTCACTAAATGGGGGATTAAGCCAGTTTAAGCCTTGCTTCAGCATGTTCAAGACATGTTGTCCCAGCTATTGCTGACCATCACACCACCACAGGCTCCTAACCCCTCAACACTGGTGTCCTCCGCTGCACCTCCATCTGTCATTTGAGGCCCTGAGGACTGGTACTGCTGCTGACACTTCTTCAGCCTTTCTTATCTTATACTATCTTCTATACTGTCTTACCTACTTCCCACCCAAATGACCCTGTTATATTAAAAAAGAAAACAATAGGGAGATCTATCCCATGGCAAAAAGATAGTGCCACTTGTTTCTCACCTCCTCCAGCATCACTCTCTTTATGTGTTCCTTATGTGCCTCCCTCTTTGCTGAGCCTCCATTCTTTTCATTATTTCCTATTTCCCCCTTGACATTATTTAATGAAACCATCAGGGCATCCATATAAAAATATTTTTGTATAAAACATATTACATCCCTCTATTTTTAAAAATATAATAAAAGCTGAGCAGTATACAGAATGCCTTAAGTCTTTTAAGAGTGAGAGTGCATAGCGGCATCCATCCTCAATATCCAAATACACACAAAGTAATACAAACCCTATGTTTTTTATGTAGTACTTCATATGTACTTAATGCTTGACTTTAGATATTTTGCATGTTTGCTCTAAGTATGCATGTTTTTCAAAACATCTTTGCTTTTCCTTATTTAGTGCTTAGCTTATTTGCATATACATATAGTGGGGCTTCTCACAAATTACTGCTATGTAGCTGTGAAATCCTGGACTATAAAAACCACCCAATATCACTAAATGCAGCTAGAAGGAGGTCAAACACCACAGGACTGAGATGCATAAAAATATCAACAAAAATGTCCAAGTGAGTAGTTCTTTATCCATTAGATGCTGTGCACAATTGACCAGATGGTGGGCATAGTACTGTATATTAAACTGAAGAAATGGCAACTATAAGAAAATACATCCAGTTACTAATGTACAGATGCATTTAGTCAAACCCTGCAGGAATTGTGACAGAATGGACAGGAATGAGACCGATCTAAAATGCCTTGAAAGCAGCACCTCAACAACTTTTTGAACAATATCAACCTTTTCACCCTTACAAATATGGAAACCTTGTTTTTCCCTCAAGTAACAGTCAAATGCATGCACCAGGGCATAAGTAATGAATTCTGTAGAAATCTGTAAAATCTGTAATGTAGAAAGTCAACCCTTATGCCATGCATCTATGGGATCAATTTTGAAATTCCCTAACCAATTTACATAAAACTCCATAGAAGCAAATTAACAGGTAAGTGACCTGGGTCTTATTTCTACCCTGTACCCTTCCAATGAGTAAGGGATCATCTGTAACAGGGAAATTTTTCACTTTTAAAATCTGGGACTTATCCAGAGCCACAACCAGTACTGTGTGACATAGGCAGCTGCCTAGGGCCTGTGTTGGCTGTGGGACTGGCTTCACTATAAAAAAAATGCCACAAATAAAAAAAATAAAAGAAAGCCAGCATTAGGACCGTGTGGGAGATTTACATAAAACAACAAGCCCCAAAAATATATGCATTAGGACAACATCCTAAAGTCATCTTTAGAAACCATGGGGGATTCAAGTAGGACATTTGTGGTAATGGATTTAGAGCATATGGACTTGTGTGAGGGAGATATTCCGAGTAGACCAGTTGGAGTCATTCTATTCCAGTGAGTATGCACAGCTGCAGTGTTTTACAGCAAATGGAGGTGTGTGTGTGTGTGTGTGTGCGTGCATAATGACCCAGTTAAGGTCACTGCAGGTTAAGTGACTTTGTTCAGAATCAAGCCCTGAACCTTAATTTTTGTTGAGCAAGTGACTTAAACATCCACATCAACTGCCAGGTCTTCTTTAATTTTATTTTTTGTTTGTCTTTATAAATAATTGAACATTATAGTCTGTCAATGTCAGTCATAGAGTTTCATAGTTGTGTTGTTCATTTTCAGTTATGCAACAGGTAGCACTTGCTGCTGGTGCAGAAGGCTGCGGGCTCTCTTCCCACAGTAGGTAGCGTGATTGCTGATACTACCATGCAGCATAAGGGTGTGTGTGAGGGAGGTGCTGAACTCCTCAGTGTGTTCTCCTTTGGATGAGATGCCTAGTAATTATGAACCTGCTGTCATTTTACCAAACATTGCTTTATTGCCTGCATACCATTTTTTAATGGAACACAGGCAATTTATTCTTCAAGGGAAGAAAGCACTAAATTTATAGATGAAGCACCACAATGAAAAATTGTTTGCCAACAGCAACCTCTTCCTTAGTTACAGTTCTCTTTAATGTGGACTTATTCAGATGACGTTTACTTCTGTAGAGATTGTGCATATTGGCTGATATTGGTGGATAATAATGACAATGGTTTGGGTGGACTTTTATAGCTGAAATGTTCTGAAATGGGTAGTTTTCTTATTATTGGTTCATATATTTTGTTTCACTGCTCACTGGAAAAAGGTTAAAAAACTTCAAATTTAAAATACATACTTAACAAGTGGTGCTGTATTAAACAAGGAATATAATTTAATACAATCATAAGGGTAAATTCAAAAGCACATGCATTTATGTATGATTCTAAAAATGTGTGCAAGAGGCCCAGGGTTTGAAAACAGCCCAAAGCTACACTTAATATGGCACTGGTCAGATGTATTTTCCATTAATGTGGATTTCAAAGCAATTTCAATAAATGTGAGCTTCAAGGGCAGAAATGTTTACTGTTGCTCATTATTAAGCCTGCTTTCATTGTGAGACTGTACTGTTTTATTTAGCAAAGGAATATTGCTATTCAAGCTATAAAATCTGAAATAAAAGTTTTACATTAAATCTAAATATCTGTAATCACTCTATAAGTAAAGAAAAAAATATTATGCACAATGACAGGTTTGAACAGTGTTTATGGTAAATGGGGAGAGATAGCCAAGTAATGAGACACTGGAATGGCTGCTGGGGGTGGGTGCCTAATCCACTACCCTGTTTAGTGTCCCATTTGACCATGATCTGATTCTGGACTTATATGAAACTGAATCACAATGACATTTTTTGCACAAATGTAACTGAAGTCCAAAATGAGTCACATGCACTAATGATGATGACTCAACTCAGAATACATGAAGGCAAGCTAAGAAGTGCAAGTGGGTAGAGAAAGGCAGAAGGAGACTCAGGTGCAAGCTTCATTGGAGGTAATCTGTAGGACACTTGCAAATTAATTAATATCAGGGGGCACATTTAAAGAATTAGAGGGTAGGGAAATTGTTAACAGAAATTCCATTAGGGTGATGAAACCTGATAAGGGTGGGGGCTAGTCATTATGAACCAACAAATCTACATAGACAAAATGTTGATACATCTTTTTATTGATTCCTATGAAGAAGCATCTGTTAATGAGTTAAATATTGCATATAGGAATAATGACATCATTTTGTATGATTTATTGTTGAATAACTAAATTACCACTAGTGAACTTGATTTTCTTATGCAAAAATATCCTCGCACCCCTGCCATTTTCAGTATCCCGAAAATACATAAAAGTCTAGTTGACCCCCGCTTAGGCCGATAGTGGATGCAAAGGCATCTAAAACATACAACCTAGCAAAGTTCATTGATTTTCACCTTGAGCATGAGTTGGACCAATATCCACATGTGTTAAAAGACTCTTGGGATTGTCTTAAAAAATAAAAGGTAATCTGTATTCTGACAACCTCATATTTATAACCATGGACATTAAGGACTTGTTCACAGTCATCCCCCATGAAGAAGGTATTATGATGTTTTACAACTTTGTCTGTACGAACACCTCATATAGTCATTCAAGGGTACTTATGTATAGAACTCTAATGGAACTTATTCTTCACAACAACTTCATTACATTTCAGAACCAGTTGTTTAAGCAGAGAGTGGGGGTTGCAATGGGGGGGGCCTGCACCCCCCCCCCTTTTTGCTAACATTGTCTTGGCACAATGGGAGACAACTATGGTATTTAATTGTGATCTATTTCAGCATTGTTGATTCTATGGTAGGTGACTTGATGATCTATTGATATTTTGGGATGGTTCACGTGGACAACTTGATGATTTTCTTGCTTTTTTGAATTTTAGCACCGTTTTTTTGACACTCACTATGGAGGTTAATTCAGAAGTTATTCACTTCCTTGACATCTCCATTCACAAAGACAGGATTAACCACACTTTCGTCTCAACTTTGTTTAGGAAACCCACCTATTTGAACACCTTACTATATTTTGATAGTTGCCTCCCTGTACACCAAATTAAATCTTTGGTTTAAGGACAGGTGGTCAGATTGTCAAGAATGGTGAGTGAATACACAACATTTATTGAAGAGATGGGAAAGTTGAGGATGATGCTCATTAGGCGGGGATACCCCTGTGAATTTGTTGACCCTATATTGGACGAGGTTAAGGCAAAAAGATTAAGTGGACATTTTGTCCCATTATTAGGGGCATTACAAGATTTAATTACAATAGATGATGATGTAACAAATAAGGATACAGGAAGGAAGGAAAAAATCCTTCCACAGATGCTATGGTTTTAACTTTTAGTCCCCTATTTTACAACATCAGGGAGGTTCTTTATAATAACTGGACCCTGCTAACAAGCAATATTAATTGTAAAAAGAAAGTAGGTGAAAAACCATGTATTGTGTACAAAAGAGATTCATGCATAAAGAATTTGCTGGAAAGGGACAGGTCACATGAGACGAAAGAACACATGAATAAATGTGGACATTGTCCACAGTGCCCATTTATTATTGAAAGTGACACCATATATATAAGTGGTTATGGTTATGTTCATTTGAAACAGAGATCTAATTGTTTTAGTAAATGTTTAGTATACATAGACATTTGTCAGGTATGTGGCCAGTTCTATATTGGAAAAACAATCAACAGTCTGAACAAATGCATATATCAGCATCTGTACGATATAAGGAAGGGTAATTTGAATAATGCCCTGACTAAACATGTCACTGAGTTTCCACAACATAATTTTATGTTTTCTTGCAAAAGGAAGGTAGTAGGGGAGGTCCAATTGTCCTATTTCTGGAGTATAAGGAGCTGTTATGGCAGCTCAGATGTGATGCCACACATACACCTAGTCTTAATAACATGGTATCTATCTCCAGTTTTTTAAAACTAAAAGCCAAATTTCATATTTAGTGTTTTCATTTGTGTTTTTTATGGTCTTGTGACCATATATATGTTTCACAATGTAATTTAAATGCGATGAAACTTTAAAAATCTGGAATTCCATGTACTTTAACAGTTGTTGCTTGCCTCATAAGTATATGTTTTCTATCGTATTTTTATCTTAGCCTTTAATTCCAGTGTCAGGAAAATGATTGAAAGGTGTATTAGCCTATGATTTTTACAGCTTGTAACATGTGATAGGGTATATCAGTTATTTAATGGAGTGTTTTACAATTTTAGTATTATTCTGATGAAGTCGTAAGGCGAACTGCTGACGAACGTGCTCAATAAATTTGTGGAAGTGGTTGCTACCTCAGTGTTTCCTTGCTCAAGTGGATTTAATTAGAGGGTATTCATATAAGCATGAGAGCAGTCAACAAGATGGGGTGGTTCAGTTGAGTGTCTGTGTGCATGTTTAAGCAATAATGTCCACTCACTGTCTCTTAGACTTTATATACATAATGTTATGCCCACAGATCACATGTAAGCCATGCTACTGAACTAGTCAGGGGAAGAACATATGGAAGAAATGAATAAAGAGCTTTCAGAGTTATAGCATGCTTTCAATCAGAATCTTATCCCAAATATAGTAAGGACAATATCCAGTTATTTCTTGTTGTGCTCATTATATATGTCATGCATGAATGGATAGAGGCATTGTGCTTGTGGATTGTTCGGATTTTTTTCTTTTACAGTAACGTTTTGCAGTAGTTAGTGCTTGTTACCCTGCGATTCATTTAAGTTCCTACAACACAAACAGGTGTTGAGTGAGGGGATGACTGTTGCTTTACTACCTACTTCCAACTTCAATGCCACAGTGAACTTTAAACTACGTTTCAGCATGGATACAAATGACAAAAAATAAATTACTAATGGCACACTCTGACTGGGAAAAATAGACTGATTCTGCAAAAGTGTGCAACTCTACTGCATTGTTTCAGTACGTAAACACAGATCATCTTATTTGACCAAATACACATTATATTTCACCATTCACTGCTTTTAATGCAAATTTTTATCACAGGAGTAAACATAATTGTTGAAATAGACACTTTTTGCAGAGGAAGCACCAACAGGAAGAATCAGTTATACAACATGTGTTTTCTCTGTGAAATGTTGTCAGAATGTCTTTCTTATGATAAGAAAGATGAAATACTAAGAGAACAACAGGACAGAAAAGCCTACAGTCGCCAGATTTATGAATGTTTGATACCTGAGCCCTGCCAAACTTTAGAAGTAATACTTGTTGCTACCAAGCCTATAAATGGCATAACATGAGCTTGTGAGTTATCAAAGCCTAAATTTGCATAGATGTTTTGCTTACAAATATGGGAGAAAGCTGCATCCCCCCAATATCTCATCCTCCCTGGTAAGGTCTGACCATAAAGCTGTCTCTTTCAAAATCAAAACTAACTCTGTAATCCTATTAAAACCAGAAACAGGAACTATTCCAAGGAAAATTACCTTTATTTAAGCAATGATTTGTCAAAATTCAGTGCCCCTACCAAACCTAGAGAACACAGCAACCTATATTGAATATCTCTCATAAACTCTGTATAACCATGCTGATGGCCTCATAGACGCAGCTGTACCTACCATAAGCAAGCGCAGGACTAGCCCCAGAAAAAAAAAAGGTAAGTCAAATTAAACAGTGTAAACAACAAAAGGAAAAAAATATGGCAAAAATCAAGAAGGGTAATTCCCATAAAAATAGAAACTCTCTCATCAAATAAAATAAGAAACTAAGAGGACTATTTAGGTCAAACACAGCCATCTTTGAGGTTAAGATAGCCTCCCAGGTAAAATATAATCATAAGGCCTTCTACAGTTATATCAGAAACTTCAAGGGTAGCATACAGCAATGTGCTGAACTGGTGGTTAATGGTGCCACATTCACCAAGCCTAGAGATATAGCAACCCTGTTATCAGACAAATTCAGTTCCAAATTCACCCCCTCTCAACCCCATCCATCTCCTTAAAAATACCTTCAAACATAACCCCTCCAACTATAACTGGGGAGCATGAACTAGCTGCACTCACCAAGCCAAGAACATGACCTCAGTGGGTTCAGATAACATCCCAGGATGCCTCCTGAATAGTCTAAAATGTGACTTATCAGGACCCCTGGAGTGATTACTTAACTATAGTCTTAAAATAGGCTTTGTACCATGTGAATGGAGGACTGTGAAGGCTATCCCCTTCATAAGGGAGGACCTTCAATAGATTCGTGGAACTACAGACCCATTAGTCTGACTAGTCTTATTTGCAAAGACATGGAAAGAATTATCAAGGAAATTATCAACAAGGCCTTAAGAGGCTTCCAGACACTGGATCCATTCTAGTTTGGTTTTGTCAGTGGAAGGTCATGGTTACTGAATCTGGTGGACTTTTTGAAAAGGTCATTAAGGGAATGAATGATGGAAAAATTGTGCGTACTGTCTACCTTGATCTGGCTAAAGCATTGGATACAATACTATACACCTGCATTTTCAACAAACTTACAAAACTAGGTACAAATCCCTTTATAACACACTGAATAGTTAGATAGCTCACTGAGAGGATGCAGAAAATTAGAATCGGTGAGGCTACCTCCACAAAGTGGCTGGTTACCAGTGGAGCCCCCCAGAGCTCTGTTCAGGGCCCACTCCTCTTTGGTATCTACTTCTTGGATGTCAAAGCCAATGTCAATGGCCTTTGGCTAACCAAGTTTACAGATGATTGCAAATCGGGCACAGTTACTGAATCCCTCCAAGATGAGAACACCCTTCATACTTGGTGTCAAAGCCATGGTTTAAAACTCAATACCAAAAATGCATTATAGTACCTTTTGGGAACTCTTCCAGCCCAGGTAACTACATTAATAAAACACCCCTAAAGTTCGGCTCACTAGTCAGGGATCTGGGAACTTATGCAGATAGTAACCAAGCCTTCGATTAACACCTGTCCAAGGTAGTAAGAAAATCCTTCTATGTTGCTTAACTTATAAACAAGCACATGGCATCTAGGTCCAGACAGGATATCAGAACACTGTACTTGGCCCTTATCATACCCATCACAGAGTAGGGTTCCTATTAGATGACCGAAGATGCAGTCTATCAAATGCGTCTTGGTCGAACTTAAAACAAAGAAAAGGCAAAATAGCGAAGCGGCTTTTAAGCAAATTCTTTCCCAGGGAAATAATTCACTTGGCCACTTCCTGTTATTTTGCCGTTTTCGTCACTGAAGTGCGATCTCGGAGTTGGTATATTTAAGTAGGGGGGTGTGGGGGGTGAAGACCCCCACTTTATGTATTATTTCAATTTTTTTTTTCTTTTTTTTTGGAACAGTGATTTTTTTTCCTTTGGAAAAAAATTGCTGTTCTGAGCTTTCAAGATTGTAAGCTTTCACTTACATGGGCTCGATTATTCATCGTTTGCTTTTTTTTTAGCATTTGATGATATAATATAGACTTACAGAGTATAAGGCCTCCTTTGGTATGTGTTTTACCAGGTACATGCAGTGGCTGGAAAGTCCACAAAGATTACTTTCAAAAATAATACAGGGAGTAAACACAATGTCCTACACTGATCACTTCAAAGCCCTGTCTCTTTGCTCTGTATCATACAGACATCTGAGAGGTGATCTTTGCCTGGCATAAAAGGCATCCCTGCACAAAGTTTTGAGGAACTTTTTATGCATCTGCAAAACAAAACAGCATCAGTACTTCTATACTGAAAGACCTAAATTTATTTTGCAACATAAATAGAACATGTTGGACAGACAGATATGTTTCGCAGGGAATTCCCATTCTCTAGAACAGGCTCCCCATCCATGTGAAACAGAGTTCCACCCTATCCCTATTTAAATGTAACTTGGACCATTAGATAGATAATCAGAAATTCACCCCTGGTCTGGCTCCCCTGTCTCTGAAGGACACAGGTAGTCAATAAATCACCCCCTATAAATCAAATATGAATCAAATTTGTGGATCACATTTGGGTTGCATGGCTAAGCTTAAAAGGGCCCTAGTGGACATTATCCTAGTATACACCTATGAACCTATGAAAAGGAACAACTATAACCAGAGTAAGGAAGCATATGCCTATACACCAGACAAGTTAGAGAGCAATTCAAGCAGTCACCAAGCTAATTCGCACATGTTTTTGCTTTAAAAAGAATATGCAAAACTTATTGGAAACTTGAATACCTGAATAAGGTTTGCCATTCTGCCCAGAAAGCTGATGTTAGAGAAACTGAAGTCTCAGATCCTACTGTTTAGTATATAACAGATACCATTCTTGCTGCAAGCAAAATTGTCTGCAATGTTGAGACATTTACTTCATCGGGCACCTAACCTCCCCAGACTTACTGTGGATACTGGAGCTTCATCATCAGTGGCATTGAAGGGTTTGTATAAAACTGATTTATCTAATTCACCATTACAAAAATAAAAAGATGTTTGACTTGGTACTCAGACAAAAATAATCCACCTTTGCTTGTGTGCATAGCAGTTCATGCACACTATGTAGAACACTCGGTCACATCCAGCTTTTATTTCATAAAAAAACTGGGACACCTTTGCTGGCCACAAACCTTATCTCAGCAGTTAGTCTATGTATTTCTAGGAATAAAGTTATTTGATTGAAATAGTCTGTACTACAAGTATGTGCTTCTTCTGAGTCTGCCTTTGGATATATCAAAAATTGTGAATGTAAAATGACAGTGCTGTAAAACCTGCGGCGAATTCAAGAGACCTTATGGTCTGTCCTTGTTAATGAAGATTGCTGTGTCTGCACAATTAAACCATTTACTTGATATAACTCAAAAAGTGTATGCATCACTGTGGGTGTCACCAACTGGGGTAGCTCAAAAAGAAATGTAATATGATGACATGCACTGACCTAATTTAACCCAATGTTATTGTCATTGATAGTTTGCCTTTTTCATACAGTGAGGCACTTTTCTCACAGCAGAAACACGCTATGGTGTTATCTACTATTGACCTTCCAAATGCTTATCATTAAGTTTGATTACATGAGGACAGCATGGACTTAACTATTATCTATAAACTATGCCTGTCGATTCAGGTACAAGAAAATACATCATGGACTAACATGTGCTTCTCAGCTTTTTTGTAAACTGATGACTGCAATTCTTGCTTACTTAATTAATTCTTACTTCTAGGTGTCCGGTATTATCTGGATGATATCACAGCATACGAGAACTCTGCTGCTTAATGTGCCAATCATCTGAGATCAGTCCCTGGGATTCAATAAATTGAAATTTCTGTGCAGGAACAATGTATCCATTCCTGCACAGAATATTGCTGCCAAGCGATCCAGTAAACTACTGTTCTGATGTGCACGAGTCTGCCTACACTATTCCTACATGCTGCACGGACACCACTGCATAATGCTAATGCTAATTACCTCATTTGCTGGTGAAAACCATGAAAATGAGGTGAATTAGCATTTCAACAAGCAGGTAGGCATCCGTGCAAGAGCAGTGTTAGTTGCAGAAATGTATTCGGCTACTAGCCAAATACATTTCTGCAAAAATCAAAACAGAGGCATGACAGCTCAAATACAAGCATATATTATAATCTTTAGGCATGCCAATGGCCAAATATATTGTCACTGGCATGGAAAAGTGTTTCATATTTCTAAAAATAAAAGTTTGTTTTTTTGGCCGATCTCGGCCGTTTAAGCATAGGGCAGCGGTGTGCAAATGGGATCGTGCTGAACAAAAAATGTGCTAACACAATTTTAAGGGAAATCTGCATTTTGCCATTATAGTCTATGGCATGCAGAATCCAAACAATACCAGGGAGCAGTAGTTGCTAAGGGGAAAGGCTCTGGTATAGGCAGTGGGGTATGAAAATGAGGGGAAATTTACTGAATCACATAAATATTCTAAGTGCCAAACTGCACCTAACTGTCCAGGTGCTACAACATGATTGTTTAAGCAGAAGGAGCAGCAGACATGAAAAGGGGGTGTGTCATGCATGCTGTAAGCACATTGGAGCTCCATGGCCCCCAGATAAGCTTAGCTAAGCACAGCTAAGCAAGGGGGTATGTCTGAGGCTGTATTGATTTATTCCATAAAATGAAGAGCATGTTCGTTCCCAAGGAGGGCCATTTCTCAGTGTTTACATTAGCTAAATGGGTTTGCGCGGTGTGCACCGGGGTCTAAAACAAAAAAAAAAAAACAACCCAGAAATAGCAAGACTATTTACATTTGGGCACCAAGTTTGTACGGTGCTCCTTGTGGCTTAAAAGGGGGAGGAAATGGGAATGGAAAAAGAGTAAAAAAGAAAAGGGAAATAGCAGAATAAAAGTAATCAAGTACAAATTACATAGCTAGCAGGTGGAATGCATCATAGTCAGCCAATCATACAGGCAGCATCTGCAGCACAACAGTATAAACTATGGAAACACCTTACAGCCTGTTTTTCCCACAAACTCTGAACCATTGGTGTACACATGCGGGGGAATTTTAACCGGAAAAATGTTAGGGGCTGCCATTGCTTTGATCCATCAGTATGTGCCAGAGGCTGAGGGCAGTGAGGAAGATATGCTGGCAACCATCACAGACCAAGGAGGAGGAGGAGAAGAGTGTTCAGACCCAGGGTAACTTACCAGGGGCTACATGATCTGGAGATAGTAGAGCGCTACAGGGTGGACAGAGCATACTGCAGCAAATCATCGAGCTGTGCCGGCCTCAACTCAGACCCAGAGCCAACAGAAGGGAACACATCCCTGTGGATACAAAGGTATGTGCAGCCTTAAGAATACTAGCTACAGGTACTTTCCAAAGACTTACTAGGGACATTATGGGGGTCTCACAGGCATCTGCATCCAGGGTACTCCACCAGTTCCTGGATGCTATGCTACCACATGCCGGTAAGTACATTTACTTTCCCAACACCAATGAAGAGAGGACCGACAATACTTGTCTCTTCCACTGTGTAGCAGAACACCACCCAGAGGTACTGGGTGCAATAGTCTGCACGCACATCCACATTAAAGCACCACCCAGTGAACAGGGTAGGGTCTACATAAACTGCAAGGACTTCCCCTCCATCAACTGCCAGGTCATGTGCAATGCCTAGGGCATTCTCATGAATGTGTGTGCTGGCAGCCCTGGAAGCTATCACAACTACCACATCTGGCATTCATCACAGCTGTACCAGGTATTTGCCAGTGGGGGCATTCCATATGGACATCTGGTGGGGATGCTGGCTATGCACTGGAGCCGTGGATGATGACGCCCATCAGAAATGCACCCACATCCACACCAGAATGCCATAATGAGGCACATGCACAAACCAGGATCATTATAGAGTGTGTGTTTGGGATGCTCAAGTCATGGTTTCACTGCCTTTGCAGTACTCCCCAGCTACATGTGCACACATGTTCATAGCATGTGCCATGCTACACAATATGATCCTGCAGAAACAGCTGCAGCAGGAACAGCACAGGAAAGGGCACACAGCCCACCACCATTGCCAAGGTCCCCACAGGCACAGAGGGACTCAAAGGAGAAGGCCCCTGAGCCTGCTCCTGTAGGCAGATGGAGGTGTGCCCAGTATGCTCAGGCCTTGGCAAAGAGGCAACACATAGCACACACAAACTGACACTGTAGGGACCCAGGGACTGAAAACTCTCTCTGACTTGCACACACAGTAAAATGGATGACACACACATCACATTACCTTTAACTTGCCATGTATTGACAGTGTACTGTGTTCATCCAACATAGGCAGCCCTCAAGCACAACTGCTGCAGGCACAAGGTAAGTCAGTCTTCTTAACAATAAATTAATGGATTAATATATTTTGGTAGCATATCTGTGGTAATGCTGCATGCATGCAAGGGAATGGGGTGACCTACTGGGATAGCAGCAGACAACTGACAGTTATGTGGGACACCAAGAAATGTCTGCCCAGTACTGGTCTCCCCACACTATCCAGTAGTACTCAAGGTGGCAAATCCCACTGCAGTATATGTGTGGGGCCAACTAACTTGGGGGTCATAGGTCACAGACATGGATGTCAGTGTCGGGGTCCCATACCCACCCCTGAGACCTACACAGCAAGTCAGCTGTAGAAAACCAGAGATAAATGTCTGGCAAAGGCCTACAAATGGCGGAAATGTTGAATTACCCCCCTACTGACTCACACAGGGATAGCACAGCAGGTCTCGCAGTTGCAGTAAGGCTATGAACGGTAAGAAGTCTGAAACTCAAATGTATGCCCTTACAATTGGACATATGGTCTTTACTCACATGCCTCAAGTCCCCAAGACAGGGCAAAATAGTATGGTAAATGGAACCAAAATGTAAAGCAAATATCAGCACAGTCTGTGCAAATGTGTACAGTTGACAGATGTGCCCCCCCATATACTCACAGAAATGCAGGAGCATGTATGTTTTCAGGGGAATTGCAGCATAGCACACATTGGCAGGGCTGTCCCAATACACATGAAAACATGTTTCATGTCCACAATATGCAATGGTCAATGAGCTATGTGTATGTGTGGCTAATACTGACAGGATCTGGCCACCACATTCTCCTGGCTGTCGTCTTGTAGTGCCAGAGGTACAGTGCTGTCTTTGACAAGAGCATGTGCAGATAACTGCAGTGCCAACTATTATGCATGTCAGTGACACCTACTTCTCTGCCACTGACATACCTGGAAGTCACAGTGCTATGTGGAATATACTACACATATAATGGACTTCTTGAAGGCTGTGTAGCTGAGGTGCTAAGGCTTTTGTGAATATAGTGCTTTTCTGTACTGTTCCCAGTGGTTATTCTCAATAATCATGTTTTCTTATATTTCTTTTACATATAATAGACATGCCTGCACAGTAGAATCCACTCTGTACCCACACCCATAACTTCCAAACTCTGACAGCAAGAAGTCTGGACAAGGACAGAAATAAAAGTGGAACAAAGGCCCAAACATAGGCATGTGTTGTAAATATCAGCCTTACATACTGAGAAATTTGGTAGGGTGAGGAGTTTGCGGTAGTGGGAATTATCTGAAGGCTATGTAGTCTGAAACAGTAATGTCTTTCATTATTTTGTAACACCACTCTTCAATTATATGCAACTAACTTGCCATAAAAACACAAGTTTACATAGACTGTATGAAACCTCTAGCCAAACACCTGGGCAATCTGCCAAAAAATGTACAGGTGAGAGGTATGGCCACACCAGGATATGACATCTCAGGTTAGAAAGATACCACACAAGCAGGAGATCCCCAGCCAGTATATCACCAAGTTGCTGGACTGTTTACACAGTGCATCATCACTCAACTGGCTGTAGCCACACCTCACAACTGGCCTTATTGGGTAAGAATGTAGACAGTTGGCCTCATAATATTGGTCTATGCATCATAACTAATATTCTTCTGGTAAAGCACTGTGATGATATTGATGATGTCTGCCACTAGGTAATATCACAGTAAATTACAGTGTCAGACTACAGATATGTCAGAAAAAATGTCGGCTAAACAAACCCAGTACCCTGAGGAAAGTTCTGTGTACTCCTGAGAGGTATGGCTGTAGCACAAAAACCCAGACCGGAGTACACGTATCTCTGGAATGGAGTCCCACTCTAACTATAGAATGTCACACTGGCCATGCTCATACACTTAGAGAATCACAGGACATGTTGGAATCCACATCGAACTATATGACTATATTGTGCATACAGACAGCTATGTATACCTTAACTGTCCCTAAACAGACACATCAGACTGGATTACCTGCAGCTAGCTGTGGGTGGCCCATATGTGATATATCTGCATCTGTTGTGTGTGAAACACAGACATATATATGGGCAACAGTTACAACATAAGTCAAGCATACACACCCATAGATGTGGGGAAATGAGAGACAGACAGTGATAGAGAGAGAGAGAAATAGGGGACACAGACAGAGTGAGTCACACACACAGATACCCTGAATGGCATGCAGTGATGTCCTGCTGTGGATAGTGGCATACCAGTTGTAAACAGTTGCACGTGCCAGCATAAAAGGTGAGCCCCATTGTGTAATAGTACTGCAGTTGGCGTTATCATATCACATCACATGCATGTGTGTGTGTGTATGTGTGTGTGTGTGTGTGTGTGTGTGTAGGTCTAAGTATTAGGAGACTGTTCCCCCACAGTACACTTCACATTGCCCTACTTCACAAGATCTGGTGCTGTCATTCACCTTAGAAGTACCATTGGACACCTATCACCCCTATAAGCTCTGTAGCATGTGCGATAACTGTGTATGACTATAGTACAAATAACTAGATAGGCAGGGGTTCTAATCTCAATATGGCAACTGTGTGTGTAACAGTTGTGAGTGAGGGAGTGTGTGTTTGTTTGAAGGTGAAACAGTATAGGCCATTCCCACCCACAACACCTCCCAGTACCCCCACTTTATCAGTCTTGCTGATGTCATTCCCCTTATCAGCACCTTTGGCCAATTGTCAGCCTAGTAAGCTCTGCAGTGCATGGGATAACTGCGTAATACTATAGTACAAATAACTAGACAGGCAGGGGTTCTACACTCAGATCCGGCAAATGTGTGTATGTTTGTAGGAAGAAGTATTTTGATAAATTTCCCCACCAGTGCCCTACTTTATCAGTCCTGCTGATGTCATTCCCCTTATCAGGACCTTTGGCCAGTTGTTAGCACAGTAAGCTCTGTAGCGTGTGCGATAACTGCGTAATACTATAGTACAAATTACTAGACAGACAGCGGTTCTACTCTCAGATCCAGCAAATGAGTGTGTGTGGGTGTATAAGTGTGTGTCTATGTTTGTAGGAAGAAGTATTTTGATAAGTTTCCCACCCAGTGCTCTACTTTATCAGTCCTGTTAATGTAATTCTCCTTATCAGCACCTTTGGCGCATAACACTATAGTAAAAATAACAAGATAGGCATGGGTTCTAATCTCAATTCTAGTAAGTGTGTGTGTGTGTGTGTGTGTGTGTGTGTGTGTGTGTGTGTGTGTGTGTGTGTGTTTGGGTTGAGAATCATAACCTGTGTTGATTATACCATTTTGAGGTATGTACCACCCTGTACACTTCTCATCACCCTACTTTACAAGGTCTGCTGATGTCATTTACCTTAGAAGTACCTTGGGATAAGGTGAAATCATATAAGCTCTGTGGTATACCATGGGACAAAGTAAAATCATAAATGCTCTGTGGCGAGTCTGATAACTGCTTAACACTATAGTACAAATAACTAGATAGGGTAGGTAGGGGTTCTAATCTCAATACTGGCAACTGTGTGTTTGTGTGTGTATGCGTTTGGGTTGAGAATCATATCCTGTGTGTGTTATACGATTTTTAGATGTGTACCACCCTGTACACTTCCCATCACCCTACTTTACAAGGCCTGCTGATGTCATTCACCTTAGAAGTACCTTGGGACAAGGTGAAATCATATAAGCTCCGTGCCATGTCTGATAACTGCGTAACACTATAGTAGAAATAATTAGATAGGTAGGGGTTCTAATCCCAATACTGGCAACTGTGTGTGTGTTTGGGTTAAGAATCATATCCTGTGTGGGTTATACCATTTTGAGTTGTGTACCACCATGTGCACTTCCCATCACCCTACTTTACAAGGCCTGCTGATGTCATTCACCTTAGAAGTACTTTGGGACAAAGTGAAATCATATAAGCTCTGTGGCAAGTTTGATAACTGTGTAATAGTATCATAGAAATAACTAGACAGGTAGGGGTTCTATGTGGGTTATACAATTTTGGGTTGCATACCACCCTGTACACTTCCCATCACCCTACTTTATAAGGCCTGCTGATGTCATTCACCTTAGAAGCACCTTGGGACAAGGTAAAATAATATAAGCTCTGTGGCGCATCTGATAACTGGGTAACACTATGGTAGAAATAACTAGATAGGTATGGGTTCTAATCTCAATACTGCCAACTGTGTGTTTGGTTTGAGAATCATATCCTCTGTCAGTTATGCCATTTTGAGGTGTGTACCACCCTGTACACTTCCCATCACCCTACTTTAAAAGGCCTGTTTATGCCATTCACCTTAGAAGTACCTTGGGACAAGTTAAATCATGTAAGCTCTGTGCAGCATCTGATAACTGCATAACACTGTAGTAGAAATAACTAGATAGGTAGGGGTTCTAATCTCAATAATGGCAACTGTTGATGTGTGTGTGTGTGTGTTTGGGTGAAAGTCATATCCTGTGTGGGTTATACCATTTTGATGTGTCTACCATCCATGCCTGTTTACCACCTCCCAATCCTATTACTTTATATAGCGTGTTAATGGCATCTGCCTCACATGCAGCATTTTAAACCATTGTACAGGCCATAGCAGTCATCTGTATAGATCTCAATGGAATATCCAGATGTTTGCAACCTATATGTGGTCTGTGTCCCTTAACAATGGCCATGTATTGTGATATTGTTGTCAAATAGGTCACAGTTAGTGTAGTGACACACATGCAAGCATCAGATATCATACCTGACTAAAACATCATGCTGATACAACGTCTGTTACCCTATCACTTGTCCAGGCTTCTAGGAGCAATAGATGACTTCAGTTGCTATTTCTGGTGGGTTATCTCACCATTCATGAAGGCATTCACAACACTACATGTTGTAAGAGGTAGTGGGTTATGTCCCACGCATATAATCTATGTGGGGCATGTATGTATGTGGCACTACAGTACATTAAAGTGGATATGTAGATTTACTAATCTGTCTGTTACCAGCTGTGTTTGTGCTACTGTATACACATCTCCTGTGTCAGTCTTTACTGTGTGTATGCAAAGGATATACCATTTTGTCCCCCTGTTCCACCCTGTGAACTCAGGAACACATACCACAAACCTGTTATACACAGTACCATGCATGCCTTCAGCAACTGTATCAGGGTTGAGTGTATGGGAAAGAAATGGCAGGGGCAACAGGTGCTGACAGGTGAATCTGTTGCGGTCAATCTAATGGCTAAGCTTGTGAGGGACCTACCGACAGTACTCCAGTAACCTGTTCTGTATGTATGAGCATGTGGTACTACACAACACAGAGGTGCCATGTCTGAAGGCTACCCGTCTGTGACAAGGGGTATGTATGCAAGGTCACACTGTCTGACAACAGTGTTCCTCACACACTGTTGCATGCATATACAGCTGGTAAACATACATATAAAGCTGTATCTTGGTTATGAAACAGTTGGTGTATTTCGACTCTGCCATACTTCATGTTGGTAATGTCTGCAGGGCCATAGCCTGCAGACACACAGACACCTGGAAAACAAACAGAATACAGCATGTCAGACTACATTCAGTCAGTGGTACTAACAGTAATAATGCATCATGGCTAATAAGGTACATACAGCTTTATGTGTACCCATAACGAATGCAAGCAGAAAGCACCTTACACAGTATTACATAGCTACACTGTACTATAGTCACCCTGTGCATCAGACCCATATTAGCATGTCCCTGCATCAATGGTATGGATGACAGGGATGTGGCACAGGGATCATCATATGCACAATGTGTGGTGTGGGTTTGCCAGAGGCCTAGGCTGGGCCATATGGTTGACATCATGTGTGTGTGCTTGGAGGGGTATCCTATAGATGGGCTGTGCAGAGGTGCTGTGTGTGTCTGGAGGTAAGCTGCCTGTGATACAGATGTGTGTGTGTGTATGTATGCAGACATTGACGCCATGTGGCTGCCCTACACAGGGGTATGTTGGACAGCTGTGGACCGTACATGGCAGGGTGTCCAGTTCACCATCTTCAGCCACGGACACAGGACCTGGTCCTGCCAGGGGTCTCCCTGGCACCACCAGCCCCAAGACCAGATTCAGTACTGCTTTCTGATGGTGACTGCTGTCTGCTAGATCTATGTCCCTGATGGGACCATCCAAGACCATGTGCCCATGGCCTGCTCTGTTGTTATGTGGACAGCAATCCCCCTTCAGTAATGCTGATTTCACTGCAACTATGGGAGTGTGAAGGTGCATGGCCCTGTAGACTCTCAGCTGATGTTGGTGCTGACCTAGGTCCACATGGCTAACTCCCATCTCCCACCACATGCTGCACAGACATTTCACAGTGAAGGACTGCCAAGGTCTCACCCCACTGTCTATTCATGACCTCAGTATTTTGATGTGTGGCCTCAACAAGGTCATGTATGTTGCCACGTAAATCAGGAAGAGTTGCATCCAACACCATGAATATTTGTCTGGTGTTGCATTCACTATGTGGCTCTGCATCCATGACAGCCTGAATCATGCATCTGGTGACACTGCTGTGGCACTTGTGACAATGACCTAATGAGCAGCTGTCCTCCTGCGAGCACCCCTGTCCATCCACCTGTGTGGGACCTTGCCAGCACTCTGGCTATGGCCGGTGTCTACACTTTCACCTGCAATAGTCACCACACTAGCCTGTTCCATGCCACCACCTGCCAACTGTCCATTATCTGTGTCTGCTGGGGAAGAGGCATGTGTGGGCATTGTGACTGTATGCAGGGACATTGTGGATGAGTGTGGGATGCCAACCAATGGCATAGATTCAGCCCCTGACAACCCCACATGTACCTGATTATGATCATCATCACTGTCAGAGTCTGCAGAGACACTGACATCAGATTCTGAGTGGGGGAGACCATGACCACCATGTCCACCTGTGGGGGGAAGACAACATACTTAAATTAACACCTGCACTATAACGTTTGCTGATACACACCCACACACATGCACACACATGCACATACACACAGACACAGGTGAGGTGGCAGACAGGCATTACACAGACCTCATAATAGCCAACTGGTGACATTCACAATACAGTCAGACCACTGCACACACCCTGGACAGGCCTTCAACATCATGCAGTGCAGCCCTTTCCACTTAATGTTACTACTTATATAAAACTGTGTGATACATGAGTAGTATTAGTAGGTGATGAGCCTTCAAGTGGCACACACTGCACCTATGTTCACATAATTGTCATTCACATGAATAGCATAGTGGCAACTTCTACAGAACATACCTCTCAACTGTGCAGAGTCTCACTGAATGTCTACATTTGTGGATCATATTTCTGGTCTGTTTCTTATAAATCCTGTGTTTGTCTGACACATTACTTGGATGATCTGAGGACTGGTGTCATTAATTAATGACATAATTTGAGTTTCGTACTTCAAAACCTGCAGTACATGTATGTTACAACAGAACCGCTTACATTAACAACCTTCTAAGCTTACAGTGGATATTATAAGTGTAGACACCACTGTTACCATGCCAGGTTTCTCTGATATATAACATGAGACCACAGATATCATGTGATAACATTTCCCACCTTTATTGTGACCTATAGCCTGTGCAATCCAATTGAAGAACAAACATCAGTTAGGGTAACATGTAGAAGTTGAAATACGTACAATAGGCTGGCTGCATGACTGTGCACACCCTTAAGCTAATACTTTGTTAAAGCACCTTTTGATTTCATAACAGCAGCCAGTCCTCTTGGGAAGGTGGCATGCCTCAACTTAGAAATATTTGTACATTCTCCCTTGCAGAAGCCGTCCAACTCTGTCAGACTGTGAGGGCATCTCTTCTGCACAGCCATCATCAGGGCATTCCACAGATTTTCTATTGGATGTAAGCATAGACTGTGGCTGGGCCATTCCAAAACATTGATTGTCTTCTGATGAAGACATTCCTTTTTGGATTTGGATGTATGGTTTGTGTCATTGTCGTGTGGAAAGTATAATTCCTCTCCATCCACAGCTTTCTAGCAGACACATGAAGATTTTGGGCCAAAAGAGACTGGTATTTGGAACTGTTCCTAATCCCCTCCACCTTGGCTAAAGGCCTACTTCCAGCTTATGAGCAGCAACCCCAAAGCAGGACACTGCCATCACCATGCTTCACCATGGGGATGGTGTTCTTTTGGTGATGCACACTGCTGTTATTGTGCCAAACAAACCTTTTGGTATTGTGGCCACAAAATGCAACCTTGGTCTCATTACACCATATCACATTTCCTCACATGCTTTTGGGAGATCTGATGTATTTTTCTTAAGAAATTCGCCAGACCTGGATGTTGTTCTGTGTGAGAAAAGGCTTCCATCTTCCAACCCTACCCATAGGCCAGACATGTGGAGGATACCGGAGATTGTTGTCACATGTAGTACACAACCAGTACTTGCCAGAGATTCCTGCAACTCCTGTAGCATTGTTGTAGGTTTCCTGGCAGCCTCCTTGACCAGTTTGGGTCTTGTCTTTTCCACACATTTAGAAGGATGTCCAGTTCTTTGCAATGTCACTGTTGCCCCATATTTTTACCACCATTTGATGACTGTCTTCACTGTGTTCCATGGTATACGCAATGCTGTGGAAATGTGTGTGTGCCCTTTTCTAGGCTGATACCTTTCACAAATGAGATCCCTTTCCTGCTTTGTAAGCTGTATGCCAACTATGGCTGTTGCTGTAGCAGGCAACTGAGTAAATGTTAGAATAATCCTGGTAGGACAGTTGACCATTATTTGCTGTTAATCAATGAGTCTATGTAATTGATGGCAGGTGTGTACCCAAGAAGATGTAATGCTGTAATTATATCAAAAGCTGCTTCAACACAGTATTAGCTTCAGCTTGTACACCCATATGCATCTAGCTTCTTGTACGTTTTTTATGTGTCATAATTGTTCCCCTAGCAGATTTGTTTGTTTTGCAATTGAATTGTACAGGTTATAGGTCAATTGAAAGGACAGAAGGGTTTGTAAATGTTTTATTGTGCTCTCATTTTTATATATCACAAATATCTGGCATTCTAACAGATGTGTGTTTACCATTTCTGTGCACTGTATAACACTAATTTATAAAATATGTCCCTAGTTTTGGGCCTTTGTCTCCCCATTTTCTCAGTCTTTGTCCAGATTTCTTGCAATGACAGGTTGTGAGGTATGCTACAGATATGTGACATCTCCTACAAATAGGCCCCTGTGATGACCACTGTGATGCAATGCAGTTAACCCCACCACAACTGAACATGCAAATATCACAAAATGGCTGAGAGTAACAGTTGTATGCATGGTCACATGCATGACCTTAACATGCCTGTGGTACTGGTGAGCCACAACAGGAAAATCCCATACTCACTGGCTTCAGGCTCCTGTCCCACAACCAGATCAGAGGTACCTATGTAGTTGTGGGGGAGAGGTATTGTCAGCAGACTCACATCTGGCATGGGTACAAGATGAATGCTACTTTTCTGCACATGTACAGTACAAGCTCTGATAGTACACAATTTGCTGTCCTTCACCAAAGATGTGCACCTCTGTGCATTACTAAACCCCTCCCACAAATGCAGTTTGAACTGACATATGCATCTAGATACTTTATAGAAGACAGTATGAATGCTACATGATTAATTGATGTGCACTTTGGCCTTAGCTGGATGCTCCTTGCCTGTTGCCTGGGTGCCACCCACCTCCAAGACTTGTGTTTCTTGTGTTGCCTGTTGTGTGGAGGCTGCCCCAAGGTTGGCAAGGAGTTCCTCTGTTGCAGTAAGTGGTGTCTGTGTGGTTGGACCCCCACCTGTACCAGTATGGTCCCTGGCCATGGTAGTAGCCCTTTGCCGGGCATGATGCATCAGGTCAGTTGCCCGAAGCCTGACCTGATCATATGTGCAGCCATGGTGGCCCAAGGTGTTAACTCTCTGGACAAGGTTATCTCACAGGCCAGTCCACTCCCACAGATTATGTCAGCTATGGTCGAACATCACCCCATGGTGCTGGATTATGGCATCGGCGATGGCTACATTTTCATCTGCAGTATATGCTGGCTGCCGTTGCATGCCACCTGGAAGACATAAACAGGGAAATACATCACAGGACCTCAGACATTGCTCAAAGGTATTTACAGAGCCAGCACATTAACATTGCCTATCATTAGCCACCACTTACAACCACATCATACCCCTGTCATCTATTAGAAATTGGTGCGCCTTGTTTGCTGTAGCATAGACTAGATCCAGGCCTGCTGAATCTAGCTTTGTTTGTATAACTTGAGCACTAATCCAGGCCTTCTTAAAAGTATTCAATTGTATTTATTACTGCTTGGTAGTAACCTGATTAAAGTGTAGCTATCATTCTAAGCCTTTTGGTTTAAGCACTTGGACTTCAGACCAGTTGTTTTACATTGAGAAGGTTTGCGGTCTGCACTGTTGTGGCAGGACAGGTAGCTTACATCCTTCTAAGTTGGGAACTGCTGATTGAGGGCTCAGTGTCTGTTATTCTAAAAGTGTATTAGTTCTGGTTTAAGTACTTGGGCTTCAGGCCAGTCATTTTACATTAAGAAGGTTTGTGGTCTGCACTCCTGTGGGAGGAGAGGCTGGACTCTGCCCTTCTGAGCTGGGAATTTCTGGTTAGAGGCTTATAGTGCCTGCATATTTGAACTGTTTCTTACTGAAATTGGTGTGCCTTGTTTGCTGTTGCATAAACTAGATTCAGGCCTGCTGAATCTAGCTTTGTTTGTATAACTTGAGCACTAATCCAGGTCTTCTTTTTTGGAGAAGGTTCCCCTGCACTCCAGTGGCAGGAGTGTGCGGTTATAACTTGTCTGATTGAAGACTACAGGAACAGGGCTCAGTTTTGAGATTTTTTTTACTGGTTAATTGGGTAATTTGTTTAAAAGCCTTTTCTAATTGCTTGTAGTCATCTAAAGCTGTTTTAAATGTATTTTTTACTGTTTGTAGTTGTTTAAAGCTGTTTTAAGTGTATTTTTTACTGTTTTTGCCATATCTTTTCAAAAAAAAATTCCTTGTTTCCCACCTTTCTAAGTTAGTATAGTCCATTTTTCAGGCTAGTGTTGAATTCAGGGCTGTGTTACAAGTTTCTGAGTTGCCCATACCTTACTTGGATAGAAGGAGGTTTCTCTGTTCACCTGTGAGAGAGGGAGCTTTGAGCAGCCATCTATCCCTGGAGGAGTGGTTCCAGCCCATATGTTAGTAGTTTATAGGCAATTTTGGGCTAATTTCTATTTCTTTCATTTCCCTGCTGTAAAAACAGCATTTGCATAGTTTTGAACGTCTGGGCAACACCGGTTAGCTAGGACTAAATTATTCTCAGCTCCACCAAGTCTCCTCTTCAGTTTTTCCCTTGAAAGTAGTCTAACTCTCAGCCTAAGCAGTTAAAAAGCATCCTACAGTCCAGCAGCTGCTCAGACCTAATAGCAAGCACTAATATACCCCGACAAGGCAAGGCTCATTATTCACCCCTCACCAACCAAGTGACTAAGCAGCTCACCCTACTATTCAGACATGACCAAAGGACAATTTCAGGTATACTCTCCAGTCCAGCTGGTGAACCTGGGTATCCTGAGGCAATGTTACAACTGCCTCATGTACACAGACAACCCTCTCCTCCTACCACAAAACATTAACATATGCGAGTGATGCAATTATATAGCTAAATTGGAGGCTAAGCTCTCAACACCCAAGACTGGAACAGGCAGTCATGAGGAGAAGGTTAACACTTGCACCACACCTCCAGCCTCACATAGACATACTAAACCAGCACTGGCAAAAAATACACATAAATACATGAGATCATACTCAGAGGCTCTAAATAAAAATCTGCAAAAGCATCAGAGACCTCCAAATCAGACACCCAAAAAACCTGCACCTCCCGTCACAAACCAGACAACACATAAGACACAAAATCAGTGTGCCGCACAATCACAACCCTTAAGGCAAAATAACATACCTAAGACACTAGTAATACACCACTCTATAGTCAGGCACACTGACGTCCCACTCACTAGGCTGGACAAGGAGAAGGTTAGCTGCCTGTCGAGAGCCAGAATCCACCACATAACACAAGCACTTAGGTCCCTCCAGAACAAGTACAAATATGACTCTGTCATTGTTCATGTTGGTGTGAATGACCTGAGACGTACTTCCCTGAACTACATGAAAAGAGACATGGAAGAGCTCTCTGATCATGTAGCCTAGGCAGTATGACCCTGACCCTGAGTTGCATCCTGCCCTCACCAAGAATGATACCACAGTATAAAGAAAAAAATTATAAATTTCAGCAATTGGCTAAGCTTCCGGTGTCATTCAAAGGGGATTCAGTGTCTGTCAGCCTGGGATGACATGCTCGACAAGACTTGTTGCTTCACAAGAGATGGCTTGCACCTGTCACTCTTAGGCTTTCGAATACTGACCAAGGCTCTTGCTGCCCCCATAGTGCCTTTTTTAGGCAAGGCTCAAAAGTCAAACCCACCTCCATAAACAGCACAGATAAAAAAATGAGGGTTATGCTACTCAATGCCAGGAGTTTGAATCTCAAAACGCATGCACTCAAAGCACTCCTCAGTATGGAGAACGTCAACATCTGTGCAGTAACTGAAACCAGGTTCAAGGCTCCACAGAGAACCCCAGCAATACCAGGCTACAACTCATACCACACATTACGGCCACAGAACATGGACTGAAACACAAAAGGTGGGGGTGTATCCATATTCATCAAGGATACCTACACCTCCAGGTTAGTGGGTCAGCATGATACCTCTGAGATCATCCATGTGCAGCTAACATCAGGCAAATCTGCAATGCAAATTGTGGCCTGCTACATATCACCCTCCATGACCCAGGACCACCACTCCGCCTTTCTGGAGACACTGGAAAACATGAAGGTCCTACCGAGCACCCTGATACTGGGCGATTTCAATTACCCTACCATTAACTGGGAAAACTACTCAAGTACAAATTCCCAGGTCCAGCACTTCCTGGAATTTATCAACTCAAATACCCTGGATCAGCTGGTAAACTCCCCTACCAGAGGTGAAAACATATTGGACCTAGTCATTACCAACATGGGCGGCAGGTGTTTTGCACCGGAGGTCAACCCGTCACTGGTTAGATCAGACCATAAATTAATAACTCTGGATGTCCACACCACACCACCACCCCCAACCAAGGAAACCACAGTGAAAACTTTTCTATAGCAAACTTCACCTTACTTAAGATAGATGTGGTAACTTTCACAGCCCCCACGCTAAAGGATAGCAGTGTCCAAGATGCAGGAACCTTTACAAATGCACTCTATGAGCACCTACAAGGATGCATGGATTGTGCCATCCCTAGCAAAACCAAGACTCACTCCCCCAAGAGAAGGAAACCAGTCTGGTGGGCCCCTGCCATAAATAAGCTATACAATATAAGGAGGAAACTAGTTCAGAAAAAAAGCAAATTCCAAGAAAGAAAGACATCCCAGATCAGTATCAGTAAAAAACTAAGGTCCCTCATAAAATCATCCAAGGCTAACTTTGAAAGTAAAATAGACAAAGATTCGAAATATAACCACAAATCCTTCTTTTGCTATGTCAAGAATCTAAGTGGCAACTCACAGATATGCTCTGAGCTAGTGCAAAATAGCACAAAATATACTGAACCTACTAATATTGCCAACATCCTTGCAGATAGATTCAGTGCATATTTCACCCCCCTCTCACTCCCAAAAGGGCCCACAACAATACCAGAAAAGTGAAGTGTCCTGGAAATCACAGACACACAGGTGAAAACAGCCCTTTCAAAAGCCAAAAGCACAGCGTCAATGGGGCCAGATGGTGTCCCAGGCTGCATCTTGCACGTACTACAGAATGAACTAACCCCCCCCACCTAAACACACTGTTCAACCTCAGCCTCTCCACAGGCTACATGCCCAAAGAATGGCACACAGCAACAGTTTTTCCACTCCACAAAGGAGGGGCCACAACTGACCCTGGTAACTATCGCCCCCATAAGCCTGACTAGCCTGGTTTGCAAGGCTATGGAGCGCATCATCATGGAACTCATTAACAAAGACATTGGGAACCTCCAAACACTTGACCTGACCCAGTTCGGCTTTGTTAAGGGCAGATCATGCCTACTAAACTTGGTTGACTACTTCAAGATAGTCACCATGGCCATAGATAAGGAGAAGGTGGTTTACATAGCCTACCTTGACCTCACAAAGGCTTTTGACACCATTCCCCACTCAGGAATTATAAAAAAAACTCACCAGCCTGAACATAAATCCCTACATCAGAAGATGGGTTGCCAACTGGCTTACAGACAGAACTCACATGGTAAAAATAGTGGGCTCCAGGTCCAACTCTAAACCAGTCAAAAGTGGTGTCCCACAAGGCTCGGTCCTGGGACCCCTAGTGTTCAGCATATACTTCTTGGAAGTACAGGCAAACACAGGAGGACTATGGCTAACCAAGTTTGCCAATGACTGCAAACTGGGAGCCATAATTGACTCTCCAGCTGACACTGGCATTCTCCAAAAGGGCCTTACTGAGACAGACACCTGATGTCAAAGTCATGGTCTCAAGCTAAATGCCAAAAAATACATAGTCATCCCATTTGGGAAAAACAAAACACCCATGAATTACCACATAGGTGACAGCCCCCTTAATACAGAAGAGGTAATACAAGATCTGGGGACCCAGGTAGATTGTAATCTCTCCTTTGACAATCATATTGCCAAAGTAGTTAGGAAATCCTTCTATGTAGCCCATGTAATTACTAAAGGGTTTGCATCTAGAAATAAAGAGATTATAGTGCCCCTCTACTTTTTCACTCATCAGACCCATCATAGAGTACAATGGCCCATTTGGGATGTACCTCACAAGACCCTTCCAACAGCTGGAAAGACCACAAAAGTACCTCACCAAGAGGATTACTGGCCTCAAACATATGTCCTATGCAACCCGACTGGAAAAACTCCAGCTGTACTCAGTGGCATATCACTTACTCAGAGGTGATCTCTGCCTGACTTACAAAGCCATGTCCAACTCAGAATTGATGGACATGCTCCACCTAAAGAAATCCAAGTCACTGCGAGCCACTCGCTCCAGTGAGCTAAACCTTGCCACAACAATAAATAGAACATGCTGGAGGGATAGATTCCTGTCACAGAGACTCCCCATGCTTTAGAACAAAATTCCTAACTACATTAGGCAGAGCCCCTCACTAACACTCTTCAAGAGAAACCTTGACGAGTGGATGGGTAAAAGAAAATAAACGCCTGGGATCACTTCATTGGCTCTTCTTGAGAGAGGGTCAGTTAATTAATCAATGAGGTGGCAAAAGCTGACACACTCTGGCTAGGCTTATAAATGCCCACAGGCAGATAGCCTAGTACCTACCTATGAACTTGCATTGCATTCCTGGTCCTAATGTGTTATGTTCCCCCAATGCAGGCCAGTACATTGTATAAACCACCATTCATCATTCATGTTTGTGTAGAGGGATGAAAGTGGCTGTCTTCTTTGTAGATGGGATGTCAATGGTTCTCAAGCTTTGCTTGCATACAGTGTGCAATGAAGCTGGAAGCATATGCCTGAGTTCATGTAGGATGCAGGCAGGAATGTTATCATGTCCCATGTAGACTTAGTTTTGCTGACTTTGATTAGGCAGTATGCAGCTGCTCACTGATAATGAGGAGAGGGGTGCAAGTGCTGTGTATATCCACCTATACTGATGGTGAGCTGGGGGGGTGATGTGTGCCCTAAACCTGTCTGCAGCAGGTTGGCTATAGCTATGGTGTGTGTGTATGTGCTGTGATTGACCACCATTACAGGATGTATTGGGTTGTTGCCTCTGAGACTGCAAACATATGTGAAGACAGCCTTGTGATTGCCCTTGGTGGATGTGTCCAATTTGTACTCATAGCCTTACAGTAATCCACCTGTGACCTTATATGCTCATTCAGACAAAGGTTGACTTGCTGCCAAGTTGGTGCCTGCTCCTACTTTGCCCTGTACAGCCAATATAACAACCAATTATGTGGTTTATATATTGCTGTTGTCCCGCAAAAAGGATTACTCTACTTTGGTGGAGGCAGGTTTTACAAGTAAGGTATTGTTGAGTCCATACAGCTATGTAGATGGTCATATAGTTGTTTGTAGTAGGCATGGACACAAAGTCATAACACAGTTGGACACTTCTCTAATTTCAACCTGATAATCATGCTTATTCTAGTACCCATGTCTGTATCAGGGCAATGCAACAACCAGTAGCTGTAGAAATGTAACTCTGCTGGATGCACAGAAACTAAGATTACACACACATGTACAGCTTATTTACCTGACGTTTTGCATCCCATGTCTGTTGTTATGAGGCAGCCAGGTAGACCTACTCATACATACATGTGCACAGGTAATACCTGATATACATTTCTGTTCTATGTTAGTATGGCACGCTGTATTTACACTCTTGCTGCTCAATCATTCCTCTCAACCTGTTAGAGCAGAACATCTAGAGGACACCACACATACATGGGCCAAAATTAGTGACACTTTCTTAATATTGCTGTAACACACTTAAGTCGTTTTGATAGCATTAGCCTTTGCATTCACAGGCATGCCCTCGGGGAATGTCTGACACTCATATGGCAGGAAGAGAGGAGAAAGGCTAGGAGTGTGCTAGTGAGGATAGGGGACAGAGCTAGCTGATATGATGGACAGATGGAAGGTTGATATATTGTGTGTGCAAGAGACCAAATGGAAGGGGGGGGTAAGGCTAGGTGTATTGGAGGTGGGTCCAAATTGTTCTATCATGGTGTGGATGGGAGGAGAAATGGTGTAAGGGTTATCCTCAAGGAACAGTATGCCAATAGTGTTTTTGGAGGTGAAAAGAGTGTCTGATAGAGTAATGTTTATGAAGCTGGAAATTGATGGTGTAATGATGAATGTTGTTAGTGCATATGCTCCGCAAGTTGGGTGTGCAATGGATGAGAAAGAAAAATTTTGGAGTGAGTTGGATGAAGTGGTGATGACTACCCAAGGGTGAGAGAGTGGTTATTGGAGCAGATTTCAATGGGCATGTTGATGAAGGGAACAGAGGGGATGTGGAAGTGATGGGTAGGTATGGTGTTAAGCAAAGGAATGCAGAAGTTGAGATGGTAGTAGATTTTGCAAAATAAGATGGACATGGCTGTGGTGAATATGTATTTTAACAAGAGAGAGGAGCATAGGGTGACATACAAGAGTGGAGGAAGATGCACACAGGTGGATTATATCCTATACAGGAGTGACAGTTTTCATAGATTCATATGTAGGCACTAGGCTATCAGCCCTAGGGCCTATACAAGCCCAGCCAAAAAGGTACCCTGGTTTTTGCCACCCAAGAAAATTATTTTCCTATGCCACTGTCGAGCAGAGCCACAGAAGTGATCCCCGGGGTGAATTTCTTATTTGCCATCCAATCATCAAGATTTTACTTGAAGAGTACTAATGAGGAGCTTTGTTTGATATAGATAGGTAGTTTATTCCAGAGTATGGGAAGTCTCTGGGACAGGAATCTATCCCTCCGGCATGTTCTGTTTATTGTGGTGACAAGGTTTAGGTCCCTAGAGCATGTAGCTCAGAGGGAATGGGACTTCTTTAAGTGGAGCATGTCCAACAGCTCTGGGTTTATGATAGCTTTGTATGTTAGGCAGAGATCACCTCTGAGTAGGCGATATGCAACGGAGTAAAGCTGGAGTTTTTTTAGATGGTCTGCGTAGAGCATCTGTTTGAGGCCAGTAATCCTCTTTTTAAGGTATTTTTGCGGCCTTTCCAGTTGTTGTAGATGTCTTGTGAGGTACATACCAAAAGGGGCATTGTACTCTATAATGGGTCTAATGAGTGATGAGTAGAGGGGAACAATGACCTTTTTTTTTCTGGATGAGAAACCTTTTGTGATGAGGTGTGCCACTTAGAAGGATTTCCTGACTACTGTGGTGATGTGATTATCAAAGGAGAGACTACTGTCCACCTGTGTCCCAAGGTCTCTTATCACACTTTCGGTGTTAAGTATACTGCCGCCTATGTTCTAGTTCATGGGTACAGAGTTTTTACCAAAAGAGATGACACACTTTTTGGCACTGAGCTTGAGGCCATGGCTTTGAAATCAGGCATCTGTCTCAGTGAGGCCCTTTTGTAGGATGCCCACATCGTTAGGAGTTTTGATTATGGCTCCTAGTTTGCAGTCATAGCCAAAGACTGTCTGTGTTAGCCTGTACTTCAAAGAAGTAGATACCAAACAGGAGAGGACCCAAGACTGAACCCTGTGGTACTCCACTTGTCACTGGTCTGAAGTCGAATTTGGAGTCTGTTACTTTCACATTGTGGGTTCTGTCAGTGAGCCAGTTGGCAACCCATCTTGTGATATAGGGATTTATACCTAGTTTAGTGAGTTTATCTATAATTCCAGAGTGGGGGATGGTGTCAAAAGCCTTGGCAAGATCTAGATAGGCTGTGTGAACCACCTTACCCTTGTCTATAGCTTTTGTGGCTGCTTCAAAGAAGCCTATCAGATTTAGGAGACATGATCTGCCTTTTACAAACCCGAACTGGGTGGGGTCCAGAGTTTGGAGATTATCAATGTCTTTGTTTATAAGCTCCATGATGATACATTCCATGGCCTTGCAGACCAGGATTGTCATGCTAATGGGGTGGTAGTTCCTAGGGTCCATGGTGGCTCCCCCCTTGTGGAGTGGGATAACCGTCGTTGTGCTCCATTCAGCAGGTACAAAGCCTGAGGTGAGGCTATGATTGAACATGGTACTTAGGTGGGGTGCCAGTTCGTTCTGTAGTTCATATAGAACGCAGCCTGGGATGTTGTCTGGTCCCATGGATGCTGTGTTCTTGGCTTTGGAGAGTGTGTTTTTTACCTGTGCAGCCGTGATTACAGGAACTTTGCATTCTTCCAGTATAGAGATGGGCTCTTTAGGGGGTGAGAAGGGGGTAAAGTTAGCACTGAATCTATCTGCCAGGATGTTGGCAATATCATTTGGGTCTGTATATCTAGTGCCATTGTGATGTAATTCAGAACAGATCTGAGTGTTGCCATTGAGATTCTTGACATAGCTATAGAATGCTTTGTGGTTGTCTTTAGAATCTGTGGTGATTTTGTTTTCGTAACTAGGTTTGGAGTATTTTATCAGGGATCGCAGCTTCTTACTGAGGCTGACCAGGGAGCTCCTCCACTCATGGGATTTTACTCTCTTTTGCAACAGTTTCTTCCTTAAGGAGAATGGAGACTCTAAAGTGGTGACAGGGGAAAGTGTAGTTATGCAGCCTAGAATGTTGGTCTGTGGGATGACATTGGTGATCAAGAAGAGGAGGAGTGTGAGAGCAGCACCAAGGATCAAATGGTGGAAACTGAAAAAAGGTGATTGTGAGGTTGAGTTCAGGGAAGAGTTATGACAAACACTGGGTGGCAGTGAAGAGTTATCAAATATCTGGGTAACTACAGCAGAGCTAGTAAGGGAGACAGCTAGTAAGGTACTTGGTGTGATATCTGGACAGAGGAAGGAGGACAAGGAGACCTGGTGGTGGAATGAGGAAGTACAGGAGAGTATACAGAGAAAGAGGTTGGTGAAGAAGATGTGGGATTGTCAGAGAGATGAAGAAAGTAGACAAAAATATAAGGAGATGAGGTGCATGGCAAAGAGAGAGGTGGCAAAGGCTAAGGATGAAGCATATGAAGAGTTGTATGAAAGGTTGGACACTAAGGATGGAGAAAAGAACCTGTACCGATTGGCTAGACAGAGGAACCGGGCTAGGAATGATGTGCAGCAGATAAGAGTGATAAAGGATAATGAGGGAAACATATTCAAAAGTGAGGAGAGTGTGTTGAGCAGATAGAAAGAGTACTTTGAGGGGCTGATGAATGAAGAGAATTAGAGAGAGAGAGAAGGTTGGATGATGTGGGTATGGTGAATCAGGAAGTGCAACGGATTAGCAAGGAGGAAGTAAGGATAACTATGAAGAGGATAAAGAATGGAAAGGCTGTTGGTCCAGATGACATACCTGTGGAAGCATGGAGGTGTTTAGGAGAAATGGCAGTGGAATGTTTGACCAGATTGTTTAATGAAATCGTGGAAAGTGAGAGGATGTGTGAGGAGTGGAGAAAAAGTGTTTGGGTACCAATTATAAGAATACGGGTGATGTGCAGAGCTGTAGTAACTACAAAGGGATAGCACTGATCAGTCACAGCATGAAGTTATGGGAAAGAGTACTTGAAGCTAGGTTAAGAAGGGAGGTGATGATTAGTGAACAGCAGTATGGTTTCATGCCAGGAAAGAGCACTGCAGATGCGATGTTTTCTCTGAGAGTGTTGATGGAGAAGTACAGAGAAGGTCAGAAGGAGTTGCATTGTGTCTTTGTGGACTTAGAGAAAGCATATGACAGGGTGCCCAGAGAGGAGTTGTGGTATTGTATGAGGACATCAGGAGTGGCAAAGAAATATGTAAGAGTTGTACAGGATATGTACAAGGGTAGTGTGGCAGCGGTGAGTTCTGCAGTGGGAGACAGATGCATTTAAGGTGGCGGTAGGATTACATCAAGGATCAGCTCTGAGCCCTTTCTTATTTGCAGTGGTGATGGACAGGTGGACAGACAAGATCAAACAGGAGTTTTTTTTTTTTTTCCAAATAGGATTCCCTGTTGACTATGATGTTTGCAGATGACATTGTGATCTGTAGTGAGAGTAGGGAACAGGTTGAAGAGACCCTGGAGAGATGGAGATATGCTCTAGAGAGGGGAGGAATGAAGGTCAGCAGGACTAAGACAGAATATATGTGTGTGAATGAGAAGGTGGATAGAGGAATGGTGAGGATGCAGGGAGTAGAGTTTGCAAAGGTGGGTGAGTTTAAATACTTGGCATCAACAGTTCAGAGTAATGATGAGTGTGGGGGAGAGGTGAAGAAGAGGGTACAGGCAGGATGGAGAGGGTAGATGACAGTGTCAGGAGTGATTTGTGACAGACGAGTACCATTAAGAGTGAAAGGGAAGGTCTACAAGAGGGTAGTGCAGCTATGTTATATGGGTTGGAGACAGTGGCATTGACAAAAAGGCAGGAGTCAGAGCTGGATATGGCAGAGTTAAAGATGTTAAGATTTGCACTGGGTGTGACGATGGTGGACAGGATTAAGAATATGTATATTAGAGGGTCAGCCCAGTTTGAATGTTTTGGAGACAAAGCCAGAGACATGAGATTACATTGGTTTGGACATGTGCTGAGGAGGGATGGTGAGTATATTGGGAAAAGGATGGTAAGGATGAAGCTGCCAGGTAAGAGGAAAAGAGGAAAGCCTAAGATAAGGTTTCTGGATGTGGTGAGAGGGGACATGCAGGTGGTTGGTGTGACAGAGCAAGATGCAGAGGACAGGAAAAAATGGAAACAGATGATCCGCTGTGGCGACCCCTAATGGGAACAGCCAAAAGAAAAAGAAGGAGATGTTGTAATGTCAGTCTTCACAGATTTGCCAATGATTTTCCAGACATAACACAACTAAATGAGTAAATGACTACAAATATGAGGCACACATATGGTCATTGTGCATAACACTGGGCAGCTGAATGGTATGAGCTCAGTATATCACATGCAGTTCAACACACATGTCTGCAACAGTAATTTACTATTCAAATACCCTGTATAGCTCTCTCACATTTCTGAGACAAATATGTATATCATAGTTGCATTCACAATTAACATATGAATATTTACGCCATCCCAGTAGCTGGCCTAGCAGTTTTATAGTCAGTATTGTTCAACACACACTCCAGTAGTAGTCATATGTGAGCCATCCTATCCTTGGGTGACACAGGGGCCTGATCTGTGATCTATGTCACTGCAGACAGACCCAGATGCTATGGTCATAGGTTCTGATCATACATATATTTGTTGAACTTCCTATTTCCCATTATTACATACCCACTACTGCATTCCATTACATGCTTACTTGTTTGACCGACCTTTTTTCCAAGTATAGTTGGTTTGATTCTGATACCTGTTGGTTTGTTTGTTTATTTGTTAGTCTTTATGTCTGCCTGTCTCTCTCCAAGATGTAGAGTATACATCGTTTTGCATAGGCAGCAGCTTGCCTTATGTAGGTAATGTCATGAGCAGCTGATGGCGTGTGCATCAATTGGTGTCCCCCACTTGCTAAGTGCATGCAGAACAGCTGTGTTGTTATTCCTATGGCATGGCAATACACTCCTATAGTTGAGTACTTCATGTGGGCATTGCCCTTTTTCCTTGCCTGTGAGGAGGACTTCATGGAGGTGTGTGAACAACAGCATCACAAAGGGTAGTTGGAAATACCTCTTACAATGAAAACTGTGGAGACAGCCCAACAAAATGGGGGAGAATATTCCAGACATAGGGACAAAATGTAAGTATTGCTGTTATGATTTGGATTAATGCTAGTTTAACAGGGTTTGTGTGGACATGGATTTTCTCCATGATTTTAAGTCTGACAGTGTTATGTGGTTGACATAACTGTCAACTGTAGGGCTATCCGCAGAATGGACAGAGTTTGGACTCTTATGTTTGGTGTGTTCCTCAGACATTTTTTGTCTTTGGAAAATCAGTAGCATACTCTGGGGATTGCAGTCAGTAAATGGTAACATCCATATGTGTTTCTGACTTCATGTCCCTCAGAAAAGATATGTTACAACAAACCCTGTTACACCAGCAACTTTTTCAGTTTATAACAGCAACATTTCAAATATGCCCTTGTTTTTGGGCTTCTTCCCCCAAGTATGTCAGGCTTTCTCTAGATTTCATGCAGTAAGAGGTTGATAGGTATGGTATATCATTATTTAGTGCCTTCATTCCTGATATCATCCCAGTGATGTATCAGAATGCTAGAAATGTTATGTGGAAGAGGCCTTATATATGAGGACAAAGTCTGGACATTCTGTGGGACTCTGTAAAGTTGAGAGGTCTGTTTATTTCTAGTGATTGTTGAGAGACTGTCAGGATTGTGTAGCAGTGTAGTGTGTAAATGTTATTTGGCCTGTGTAGGGAGGGGCGTAGATGTAAGTGTTATGGCTCCTTTTCTATCTGACTGTGCATGCTGCTCCAGTTTCTGGTGGTCTGCCAGCTGTATACGTTTGTATGGGGCAGACTGAGACATGTCCCATATCACGATCAGGATTTTTACTACACTGTGAATTAGGCCAGTATATGTAGGGGTAGTGTGTGAGTGGCAAACATGATGTCTTTGTTCACACAGTCTTTATACTCTACTGTTCATTTGGCTTACCGGTATGTCACTGTGACTATGGTGAAATTGGTTGTGGGTATGCACTTTCAAACTGGTGTCTGTTTTTCAATGCTGTTACATCCCTGTAGTGCCTGATATATTTGCAAATACATGTGTAATTTCCCATAGCAGATTTGGGTTAGTGTTGTGTCAGTCTGACTGTAGTTTGGATGGTGCTTGGTGACATGCTTAGCAGCTCAGTGTAGTTTCCCTAATGTGATGTTATGTCCAGATATTTGTAGGATGTATTGTTGTCTGGCCCCCATAAGTGTTGTGTATTTCTGACACATCAGTGGGATGATGTGAGGATTTAAGTCACTAACTAATTAGAAGTAGTTGAGTGTTGGACTTGTGCTATTTCAGTCAACATATGTTAGAGCAGACCAGAGGGTGTTACTGCAGGAACTGTGTCAGCTTATCTACTCCAGTATTTCAGATATGTCCCTATTTTTATGGCTTTCTCTCCCATTTTTGTCAGGCTTGGTCCAGATTTGTTGCACTAAGGGGTTCTGAGCATACCTTTCAACTGGCTGGATTGTTAAATAATGTACAGGTTTATTGCACATATTTCTGGTCGGTTCCACAGATTCATTATTTTTATTTCTCTGGTAAATCACTGTGATGATTTGAGGATTTCTGTCAATAAATGATGACATACATTTCAGTTTCAAATCTCACATCCTTCAGAACATGTATGCTGAAACAAACTATGTTATTCTAGCAACTTTCTGCATTTATAAGAGCAATATGTAAAATAGGACCCAAATTTTGGCCCATTATCCCTCCATTTTGACAGCCTTTGGCCAGATTTCTTGCACTAAGAGGTTGAGAGGTATGGTTCTGAGGTATGACTCTACTACATGTTATGAGCACACACACACACATACACACACACACACACACAAATATATATATATATATATATATATATATATACATATACATATACATATATATATATATATATATATATATATATATATATATATATATATATATATATATTCCCTTTATAATCTCAAAATACTGAAATCTCGAATTTCAGTGTCTCTAGACTATAAAGCTGAAAATTCAAAATACCGAAACCCCAATAGCATGAAATTTAAAATCGTGACTTTTAAATACACCCTCCACCACACAAACACCCATAAACCTTCCTCCCCACACTACAACAAACAAACAAAACATGCACAAGCGCAACAATACAAATACACAAACATGCACAAGCCCCCCTGCACCCACCATGTAGGGGGAGTCACCCCTCACCCCCGCTACTTATATATCCTAACTCTGAGGTCACACTAAAAAGACAAAGACACTAAACCCACCACTACACACTCTACATTTCCCTCACACCATTCTCAAAACTTACACACTCACACTGTTACCTACATACCATAACCTACACCTACAACTTCCCAACACACTAACATACACTAGAATCCCTACCCAAAATTCTTAAAATATAAACACTTACCTGAATCTTCAGCTATCCATTAACACAGAGCACCACCACAACTGCTGATTCGACATGTCCGGATACAATTATGTGGACTTTCGTGCAACTGGTCTTTCAATATTTTAGTCTCAAGATACTGAAATCTGAGATTTCAGTATTTCGAGATAGTGAAGTGCACCTATATATATATATATATATATATATATATATATATATATATATATATATATATATAAATATATATATATGTATATAGTTTATATGTATATATTTGGGTCTATATTATATACTTGAAGCTTCAAAAATTTGAACCTCATATGTTCGACAACATATGAGCAAAACTTGATACCTTGAATACATAATAAAAAAGTATAAAAAAAACCCACCCTGCCTACTTAAAAATACCAACTCTGAGACCGCACATCAGTGCGGAAAAGAGAATTTTTCCCATTCTGTGTGTATGGAGCCATTGCCATTCACCTTCAAACTTTTCCAAGTTCGATCATATGGTGTCGACCATATGACATTCGAACTTTGAAACATTCAGCAATTTAATAGAGACCCATATATTTTATATGTATATCTCTATATATATTATGTATATATTTTTCCATATATATGCATCTCCATACAGATATACATGTGTATATGTATATATATATTTATACAAAACCTGACTGATTCTACAGAATCTTTTCCCTACTGTTGAATGATGTTACTGCTCAAATGGTGTAGTGGAACATTGCTATGACTATGGTGAATAGGGCCCTGGGTTCGAGACTTGACAGGCTGATTATTTTGTTGCTAGGCAGAACAGTGGCTGATGGAGACAGAATGATTAAAGCAGTTTTAAGTGGGTTTCCATGGGTTTGCATCAAACATATTAGCAATAATATAACACAAGTCCCAACATTAGAGTTGGAGCACAACATACCCGTAGTATATCAGTAATAATTATTGATACAGATGAGGGATGGGAGGAGAGACAAAAAGTCCATTAACAACTGTTTATGCTTCTATTTTCCACAACAGTACTGCTCAATACTCAATGGGTGTGCCCTCACTTTACATCTACCTATGGCCCATAGCTTCTGTAGTACAAACATACATATTAAACTGTCAGCCTGGAACGGTGAGGCAAACTGTGACAACTCTGAGTACATGACTAGAGGGGACTCGTATACATCAGGGTTACATATCTGACACAGGAGGGGTACTCTGAACTGCTGTTATGTGAGTGTGCTACTTGCATACATCAACTGGTTTCCTATCTGTGTCTAGGATTGTTTGCAGCAGTGACCACTAGCCGTGACAGTGTGACACTTGAGAGACATGTATCGGGAATGGGAGCACCTTATAATCTCGTAATAGTGAAATGTCAAATTTTGGTATCTCGAGACTGTAAAGCTGAATGTTTACAATAGCAAAAGTTCATAATCGTGAATTCAAATATCTCAAATTCGCGGTTATGGCATTACCCTACGTAATGTCCGGGATTGTGTGTTGATGGTGCACGGTGCCATGTGTGGATCTACGTGTTATTTCAGGTAAGTGTGTATTTTGAAATTTTTGAGTGGGAGTTAGAGTGTATGTGAGTGTGCTGATGTTTGATGTGTGTGTGAGAGACTGGAGAATGTGTGTGTGTGAGTTTGCTTTTGTTTTCTGTTTGTGCGATCTCGGAGTTAGTATACAAAAGTATGGGGATGTGGGGGGTGCAGCCTCCCACAGGAGGGTGCAGGGGGGCTTGCCCCCCTGGTTATGTGTGCATGAATTATGTATGTGTGTAGTTTTTTTTTGTTTATGTTGTGATGTGGATGTTGTGGTGTATGTATGGTGCAGTGTGTGCAGTCTTTCGGTGTTTTGAGTTTTGTAATTTTGGGTTTGGGGTTTTGTTGTTTCAGTCTTTTGTGGATTTGGTTTCATGATCTTGAGATACTGAAATTTGATATTTCAGTATTTCGAGATTATGAAGTGAATCCATCGGGAACATACCTTTAAACCACTTAGAGCATGACATCTGGACAAAGCCATACATAAAAGTCGGACAAAGGCCCATAAATATGATCAATGTTTAGATATTGCTCTTACAGACTTAGAAAGTTGATAAAATAACAGATTTTGCATTTGCATGGCTTTTCTAAAGGATATGTCGTCTGACACTTATATGTCTATCATTAATTTCTAACTTTAGTCTAGAATGATTTGCCAATGATTGCCATGACACCACTACTTTATGTAAAATGGACCAAAATTTTGAGACAAATATCTGGACATTCAGTAAATATCTGTATAGTTGAGAGGTATGATTCAGGAAGAGTACATATTGTATGTACCTACCATATTGTCATTTGCAGACATGTGGTGGGATAATTGAACAGTTGTACACAGTTTATTAGTATACCCTTCATACAACTACTGGCAACATCTCCTTACCTGTAAAACCTGTGAGGAAAATATCTGTTAACACTACCTGACTGTTTTAACATTATTCCTGATTCCTTGTGCGTATATTTCCACACATCTTAGTACCACTCCCACCTTGGTTTGAACCATGTCTGGGTGTGCAAAATTAACAACTAAGCTATATCTCATCACAATGAACTACTTGGGAACTGCTGTTTGGTGGTTCACTGGTTTCTGCCTTATAGTTTCTTGGTTAGACAGTCTGAACTTGTAATTCTGCGATGCATGCATGACAGATAGTTTTTGTATTATGCATTACTCCTTTGGATTACTACAATCTGGAAAGCAAAGGTTAACACAAGGCAATTCTGCATGGAACACACTTTGATACTTTGCATATTACTATTCAGGGTTCAGAGCTTAGTGCAGTACATTTCACATTTAGTTTATATCTCATTTTACAGCTACACCATCTACAGTTTCTCTTAACAGCTTGTAAACAGAAGAACCTTTGTTAATGTATGCTGTCACAGCCATATTTGCTGTGAATAACCTGTATACATTCTATATATGCCTACAACAACATACCAGAATAAACTCAACAGTTTTTTGTAAAGGTCTTTATTGTACATCAATATTAGTCAGTCAAACTTTTATTATTTAATGAGTTCACACAGTAATAGTATACCTACTAGCAGTAAGCAATGTACTCCTCCATAGCTATTTGAAAAATATACTGCAAAATAGATTTGTACTCACCAGCCTGTCGGCGCAGCCTCAGGAGTCTGTCACCATGGGCTTTGATGTTCATAGCCCTCTCTGCTGCAGCTGTAGGGGAGAAGAATACACATTATGAATATCAGTCTATCACATTCTTAGGCTAGTATTTGCTACAAACTACTTAATAGTGATACTTACACCCTACTGGAGCATTCTGAGCTCATACATCTTGAATCCACTGGTCCAAGAGCATCCCCTTCCTATGCTTTAGGTCAGCATAGTGGTGCCATACCTGCTCACCAGTCTGGGGGAATGCCAGTAGCACTGGTGAGGTCATGTGCAAGACGGTCCCAAGCCTCCACTTAGTATTGGGAGCCCTGGTACTGGCCCTGTAGCAGTCTCTCCTTGTGATTTTTTTACTAGGAGTCCAGCCATGACCCTGGACTCCTGAATGCTCCAGCTTTGCACCCAAAAATGCACTCCCTCTCCTACACCAGCCATTGTATCTGCACAGATGAACTATAACAGATTATGGCTGTATTCCCAGCCTTGCCATTTAAATAGTGTGATATTCCCACCCTCTGCTGTCATTGGACCATTTTAAAAAGGTTAAGCTCTTTTAAGCAGTGTGCAAACCTGCTAAGCTGGTTTTAACACTGCGTAATGGAGAAGTTGTTAAGCACTGTTTAACAGTGCGCAAATCTACTTAGCTGAGCTACCTGCTGCTTAGCATTTACATCTTAGCAATGGTTACACCTGCTAAGCATAGCTGAGCATTGCTAACCATTGCTCACTTTTAATTTTGTAATATATCATAATACTGACTTCATTTATTAAGTGTATGTGATTTAATTTACATGACATCCCTCTATGTGCTTTCCTTACATTGCCAAGGGGTGTGACTATACTGTAAGGGACACTTGTGTATACATGGGTGGTTTCACATGTTATATGCGCTCACACTTCCATTTTATACCAGCTACACTTCCCTGTTTGACAAAAAGCAGTTACTACATCATTTAAGTGTAAAAAATAATTTTAACACTGCTTTCTCATATAAAAATAACTTGTCTGTCTTGGTACTCAAACTGTGAACACCTGCATGTAAGGCCGGGACTTTAACCACTATACTATCTCAGCTTAGCAACTTCAGCTGTATATTTTTATATATCTGCTATGGGATGTTTAAGCAATGGTAAGTTGAGGGCCTTAACACGCACACCCGCTTAGCTATGCTTAAACATTCCATAGGATGTAAAAAAATGTTTATTATATTATTGTTATATTAGGTTTACTATGGTTTGTGTGAACAACATTCTGTCAGCAGCACTGCTGCCAAAAATAAGAATGTCGTGCACAAAACATAAATGGATGGGATAGTTGAACACACTTATGTAAATGCAGTAGTGCATTCGCATAAGTGTATTCGACTATCTGCATGGAGATTGCAGTACAGTGGGGATTGGAAAGTCATCCACATCCCCACTGTAGTGCGATCTCTGAATTAGAATGTATTAGTATGGGAGGTGTGGGGGATGCAGGTGGGCTTGCCCCCCTGCAAAAACGTGATAAGTCATATAGGAGTCTGATTTACATCAGATCGTATACGGCTATCACGTGATGGTTTCAGCCACAATGTTGACTCAAATGTGTCGATCATTTGGATCGACATTGTGGCTGGTCAGAATGGTTGTGTTCGGGTTTACTTTTTGTTGTTTCGAACAGCAATTGTTTTGCCGTTCGAACAAACAATAGTAAACCGTTATGTTATTATGTTATATAGTTAGTATTGTGGTTTTCTGACAAGTCATTGAGGACTGCAGTCAGGAAATAATGGCATACATTTGACTTTCAGGCTTCGATCCTTGAGCTTATGTGGCAGTTGAGACTTAAAGCCTACCATCTCCCCGGCCTCAATAGTATGTTATCTATCAACTGTGTATTTAAGCTGAGGAGCTTGGAAAGATGATGCATGGGGGGTATAACATCAGGTGTCATTTGGACATAGGACCGGCGGAGCGATCTTGATATATATTTTATACCATGTTTGGTAGATGGAATGTCTTTTTATCCATATTTGAAATATTATGGCATGCTTTTTTATTTATTTTAATGTGTCAGTCTTATTATGCATATTTGGTTCAAAGTAAGTGTGCTTTTATAATATTATTAACTTTCGATTGCATTTTTTAAGTGCTATGTAAGAACAGTATTAGTTTTACAGTTGCATATTTTAAATCACATACAACTTTTTTTTTATATTGTGTTTATGGGATAGGAACCTTTTAGTTAGATTGAAGCTACTTGTGCCTGTTCCTTTAAGGTAATTGGAGGGTGTGTTTTGTAATAGACTTTGCTTGCAATGGTTTTAAATGTAGCAGTACTTAAGCATGAGTTGTTATTTTTCAAAGTCTGAAGAAGTTGGTGCAGGGCGCCGATGAAAAGCAGTATCGTGGTGCTTAATAAAACTGAAGTTGTTCATTTATTTGTGTCTTGTTTGCTTATCCCTTTGGAATTTAAAAAGACCTGCTTCAGTGAGTTTGGCTATCTGGCTGTGTTTATCTTTGATGAGTTTCACCTCTCTGACTGTGCTTATTGGAGGTATTTAGTTCTCCTGCTTGGAATTAGGAACTGTGTTGGCTTAGTAGCAGCTTGTTGCTTTTGCCTTTGACTTCCAGAACAAGCATACATGTGTTTGGGAGGCGTTTAGTCCTGCTGTTTGGCATCAGGAGCTGTGCTGGTTTAGTAGCAGTTTGTTTTTTCTTGCCTTTGATCTTCAGTTGTTTTTTGTGATGCCCAGCTCTATCCCAGACAGTCAGGACAATATGGAGCAGAGTGATCTTACTATGCTTATTAATTTGCTCACTCAGAAAGTTGATATGCTGTCTCAACGATTGGATGTGATGTCTGAAACTATGCAGTCGTGCAGCTGGTCGAATTCTAAGGGTTTACAGCTCCCTAGTCCAGACCTTTCTGGGTTGCAAGTACTGTTACCACATAATAGTGAAGCAGGTTCCAGGATGGGTGACCCAGGAGCCCCAGGCACTGGACCAAGCCAGGGCTTGGGAGGAGCCAACATCAGGCCATCTGATGGAACCTTGAATGGCAAAAGAGGAGTTGTACTACCATCTTATAATCCCCCAGAGGGGAGGGGGCAAAGCAATGTTCATTTCAACTTGAACAAATGGTTGAGTCGACCATTCCAGCTGTCTACCGACTATAAATCAGCCGGTCCAGTATCCAACACACACGAAGGCAATGACCTTTCTTCTAAACTTAATGCTTTTGACCAGAAATTAGTTAAGTTAAGAAAAGTGCAACTGGAAGTTTCTTATTTTGGAGAGTGTCGGCGTGTGAAGATAGTACCCAAGGAGCTACGTTCTTGGCAGTATCCCACGGGTTTAGAGGAGGGATCTAAATTCCATGCGGACCTCCCCATTATGTTTGATAGGCATGGATCTGAATTGATTGACCTTATTAGTACACACTACCAGGAAGCAATCTCATCCCTAACTAGAGAAATTGCGGACCTGGATGAGGTTATTAAGTCAGACAACTATTTTCCTAGATATAAATTTGACTATGAGAGGATATACTCCAGTATCGATGAGTATATTTTCAAAATTACCTCAACCAAGATTAAAAAATTACATTGAAATATCAAGGCTTACAGAGAGGGGGGTAGCTTACTCTAAACCTCCTAAATCGCAAGGCAACTTTAAGTGGTGAGAAGGCAGAGTTCCTGCCCCTTTGAATGGCCCTAATATTTCCATGAATCTTGGATCTTTGCCAAGTAGTTCAGTACCTGAGGAAGAGACTGGTGATAGGAGGGTTGGATATGCCAACCCCAAGGGAAGACATGAGCCAGCGACTCCAACTAGCCATTCGGGGAACCCTAGTTCTGGTTTGGTTGGGGCAAATTTTTGGGATCCAGCTTCTTCTCCCCAACAGGCTTCGAACCGCAAGACCAGGTTCAGATACAGGACAAGGAGGAATCAAATATGAGTGGAGTAGGCTGCCCCGGCCCTGAGCAGACCACATTTGAAGTCATTTCCAACTCGGGAATGGACTTCCATATTTATAATTTTTCTCATTTCAAGTTTACCCAGACATTAGTTGATTTCCTGGCTAAAGGTATTTCCTATGTTCCATCTAGAAGAGCCTGTGTGGCCAGATCCATTTTGGATCTTAAATTGTTTGTCAGGAAATTAAACTTATGTATGTTGATGGGGGACCATGAGTACCAAAAGAATACTTTTCATGTACCTAGTACATACAATCCACCTATCCACCCTATGTTGGGAGCATTTAAGCAAATGTGTAGCTTGGATTTTTGACATTTGCTACAGTCTAGGTCTGTGATGCATTTTAATATTACCAAAGAAGAAAGGGCGGATTTTAATGAATTATGTGCCTCTTCAGTCAGAATTATGCAACCCAACAAGGGAGGAGGCCTGGTTGAAATGGACATAGATGATTATAACAACAGAATGTCAGCAATTTTGTCTTCTGAAGCTTACCAAGAGGTGTCCAAGAATGAGTTGAATGGAAATCTGGCAAGAGTTCGGTCTTATTATGAAGACATGTTTATTAATGAATCCATTGACCAGGAAATTTTCAACTTCATTTACTGTGCATCGCTTCGAGTACCTGTTTTGTTCGAGAACCCAAAAATCCACAAAAACATTAGAGACCCTCCCATGTGCCAGTTGGTGAGCGCTAGAGTGTAACATACGCAGCAGCCAAAGTTGTGGACCACATTCTAAAAAAATATGTGTCTAGTGAATCATATATTTCCAAAGATTCCTGGTCCTTTTTGGGGAAGGTGAAAAACATTTCGTACAGTCCTGATTACCACTTTCTGACGGTAGATGTTGTTGACCTGTACTCATCCATTCCACATGATGTAGCGGTGGAATGGATTGAGTTGGAAATGACCACAAAGCAGGCACCAGCGAGTGAAACTTCAATGGTAAAAGACCTATTGGGCATCATTTTAACATGTAACTACTTCTCCTTCAATGATAGATGGTTCCATCAGTTAGTTGGAGTCCCCATGGGCTCATCATGTGGAGCAAGTGTGGCTAATTTGGTCATGGCCCATTGGGAGAAGGAATTCGTGTTTACTAACTCTATCTTCCTAGAACAAGTATCCTTATATACCCGTTTCTTGGACAACATTTGTATCCTTCTCAAGGGGGACTTTTTGGTGGCCAATGACCTGGTGGAGATGTTCAACAAGTCACCGGATTTCTTCAAGTTTACCTCTACATTTGACACAGACAGAATAGCATACCTAGATATGGAATTATTCAAGGACAGCAACCAGAACCAGTTTTTAGGCAAAATTCATCCCAAGCCCACTTTTTCCAATTCTTATCTGCATTTCGATAGTGAACATCCGGCCTTCCAGAAGAGATCAATAGTAAAAGGCCAAATTGTGAGGGCGGTCAGAATGGTCTCGAGAGATGGTGACTTCCAGGAAGAGTGCCAGTTCATATCGAATTTGTTTTTATGTAGGGGCTACCCTGAGGAGTTGGTTGTGGATTTGTGTCTAGAGCTTAGATCCAAAAGGGAAATGGGCTATTTTCAACCCATTTTGGGTCACTCTGTCTTGGAGAATTGCTACCCCAGGGGTGACAGCCAACTTAGAGGTGTATACCATTGCAGTTTCATTACTACCTTTAGCATGGATGCTAGAGCTATAGTGTCCATCATCCAGAAAAATTGGGGTTTGTTGCCAACTGAACTAACAGGACCCAATAATTTAGGGCCGGCCCCGAAGATTACATTCAGGAGGGGTTTGAATATCAAGAACATGTTAGAAAGGAAAGGTGGCAACATGACTCCAAGAGCTGGCATGTATAAATGCAATATGTGCAAACATTGTAGATATGTGAGGTCGGGCACATATTTCATGATTAGGGACACCAAGTACCTTATCAAAGGGAGATACAATTGTGCATCGACACACGTGGTGTATCTAAGCTTCTTGTTAAATCATGCCCAGCTTTTTATGTGGGCAAAATGGACAGGAAATTGAATGAACGCATGTACGAACATTTATATGCCATGAAGAAGATTAAACTGGAGAATGCCCTAGCAAGTCATGTCTACAATGACCCTGGCCATGATTTTACATTTATGATCATTGACCAGTTGAACTATGTGAATTGGGGGGGACTGAATCCCTGAAATTAGAAATGAAGGAGCTTATGTGGCAGTTGAGACTTGAAGCCTACCATCACCCCGGCCTCAATAGTATGTTATCTATCAGTTGTGTCCTTAAGCTGAGGAGCTTGGAAAGATGATGCATGGGGGGTATAACATCGGGTGTGATTTGGACATAGGACTGGCTGAGCGATCTTGATATATATTTTATACCATGTTTGGTAGATGGAATGTCTTTTTATCAATATTTGAAATATTATGGCATGCTTTTTTATTTATTTTAATGTGTCAGTCTTATTATGCGTATTTGGTTCAAAGTAAGTGTGCTTTTATAATATTATTAACTTTGAATTGCATTTTTTAAGTGCTATGTAAGGAACAGTATTAGTTTTACAGTTGCATATTTTAAATTACATACAACTTTTTTTTATATTGTGTGTTTATGGGATAGGAACATTTTAGTTAGATTGAAGCTACTTGTGCCTGTTCCTTTAAGGTAATTGGAGGGTGTGTTTTGTAATAGACTTTGCTTGCAATGGTTTTAAATGTAGCAGCACTTGAGCGTGAGTTGTTATTTTTCAAAGTCTGAAGAAGTTGGTGCAGGGCACCGACGAAAAGCAGTATCGTGGTGCTTAATAAAATTGAAGTCATTCGTTTATTGGCGTCTTGTTTGCTTATCCCTTTGGAATTTAAAAAGACCTGCTTCAGTGAGTTTGGCTATCTGGCTGAGTTTATCTTTGATGAGTTTCACCTCTCTGACTGTGCTTATTGGAGGTGTTTTGTTCTGCTGCTTGGAATTAG
>NC_056742.1:327954335-327971835 GCF_019279795.1 Protopterus annectens
TATTATTCTTGTCTGCATGTTGACATTAGGAAAAAAAAGCCTAGGTTAACATGAGTGAGCCATAAGTTCATGTAAGATGCATGAGAACCTACAAACATAAGTTTTAAAAATGGGGTGAAAGGCAGCTGAAAAGGAAGGGAAGCATTCTTCTGAAATTCTTACCTTTGCAACAGAATTGTACAAATTAAAAGCTAATGTGTGATACAGTTGTAGTGAATTGGAGTATTCTGTTTTACTTACTTTTGTTTTGTTTTTTTCTTGAAAACCTGGTTTTGCCTTTTTCCTGGATTTTTTTTATAGGTTCATAGATGATTACTGGGCTAATGGCACAAGAGCCTTTATAAGGCTATCCAATAATACCTATGATATGACAGTGTTATATTTTAATTCCCCAGATATAGGATGGGGTAGTATCAGGGTAGTAAGTGGGTCTTTTGGTGTTAGAGCCCTGAGTCATTTTATAGACTGCCTCTGTCTGTAAGTGACATGGGCATTAATCCTGGGAGTGAATTTATGGTTCCCTATCCATTTATCCAAATGTTTTTTTGAACAGAGCAAGGGATGGGCTATGTTTTGCAAAGATGGGAAGTTTATTATATACATTAGGGAGCCTTTAAAATACAAATTTGTCTCTCCAGCAAGTCCTGTTAGCGTCACAAGTAAGGTCCAGGACCGTAGAATGCATAACCCTTGTCTAATTTTTCTTGTGAATATGTAATGTTTACATCAGGGTTGGATCAGAGAATACCTTGCCGGTCAGGCATAACTCACTAAACAATATGAGATGGAGTAAAGAGATAGGGCCTATAGGGCTTTTTGTGGGTCTGCATAAGACATGTCTTATGCTTTGTATTTGTTTAGTAAGAAATCTCTGGGGCTGCTCCAGTTGATGTAAATGCTTGCTTAGGTACATACAGAAGGGAGCATTGCACTCAGTTATGGGGCTTATGAGGGCCGAGTACGATGGCACTACTTCCTTTGACCTTAACGGCATGCCTTTACTTACAGGTTGAGCCACACAGAAGGATTTACTCACTACCATAACTACTTACTATTTATCTTTGTTCCTAGGTCCCTGAACTCTGGGTCTACTTTTAGGGGTGTGCTATCAATATTATAATCAGTAGGAATATCTGATTTACTGAAGGGTATGATTTATCTATTTTTTAGCATTTAGTCACGGACCATGGTTTTGACACCAGTCATTTGTCATTTTAAGGCCTGTTTATAGGATGTCAACATCATTTGAAAATTAATTTATTGCTCCCAGATTACAGTCCTTGGTGAACTTGGTCAGGCAGAGATCCCTAGCATCGGCCTTCACTTCAGAGGAGTATATACCAAACAGGAAGGTTCCCAACACTGAGCCCTGAGGGATACCACTAGTAATAGGTTTCTTATTGGAAATGGATTCACCTATCTGGGCAGCATATGTCCTGTCAGTGAGACAGTTTGCCACCCATCTCATGATGTAGGGGTTTACACCTAACTCAGTAAGTGTATCTATGATCACAGAGTGGGGGGAAAGGGATTCGCCCAACGTGGGGTTCAAACTCACAACCCTGAGATTAAGAGTCTAATGCTCTACTGACTGCCCTACTCAGCCTACCATCTCTAGAGGGTTGTAATATTTTAAACTGTCTTAACTAGAAATCTATGAAGTGAAGAAAAGAGGGAAACTCATGAATGCATACAGAGATCACACTGCATTTGTACAGCTTGACAGGTGGAGGAGGAACATTAATTATCAGCTGTTTACCCATTAGGAGGGCAATGAATTGACAAGATGTGCTAAATAGCACTGGTCTTCATTAAAAGCAGAAAATTTAATGGTAAAATGCAGGACTTTATGTGTTGAAATGTGCTAAATACCGAACGAGAAGGCATACTGACTTACAGCTGTTCATAGGTTCATAGGTGTGTACTAGGCTAATGGCCCTGGAGCCTTTACAAGCCTAGCCATAGCATTATCCTGGCGTAGTGCCACCCAGCCTTAGTCCCCAGTGCCTCTTTCGAGTAGAGTCACTGGAGTTATCCCCAGGGTGAATTTTCTGTTTCCCATTGACTCATCAAGATTTCTCTTGAAGAGGGTCAGCGAAGTGCTCTGCTTGGCATGTATGGGAAGTCTGTTCCATAACATGGGCAGTCTCTGGGTTATGAATCTGTCCCTCCAGCATGTTCTGTTAATTGTGGTAATGAGGTTGAGGTCTCTGGAGTGTGTGGTGCGGAGGGATTGGGATTTCTTTAAATGTAGCATTTCTAACAGAGCTGGGTCAGACATGGCTTTGTAAGTCAAGCAGAGATCGCCTCTAAGAAGGTGATGTGAGACAGAGAATAGCTGGAGTTTTTTTGAGTCTGCCCATATAGGACAAGTGTTTAATGCCTAGGATCCTCTTTGTGAGGTACTTTTGTGGCCTCTCCAGTTGTTGCAGGTGTCTAGTGAGGTACATGCCAAATGGGGCACTGTACTCGATGATTGGCTTAATGAGGGAAGAGTAGAGGGAGACAATGACCTCTTTCTTCCAGGATGCAAAACCCTTAGTAATAAGATGTGCCACATAGAAGGACTTTCCTACCACAGTGGCAATGTCGTGATCAAAAGAGATTGCTGTCAACCTGTGTTCCCAGATCTCTTATAATGCCTTTTGTGTTCAGTGGATTACCATCAATGTGGTAATTCACGGGAACGGGCTTTTTCCCAAAGGGGATGATGACACATTTTTTGGCATTGAGCTTAAGGCCATGGTTCTGACACCAGTTGTTGGTCTCAGTGAGGCCATTCTGTAGGATGTCAGCATCACTTGGGGAGTTAATAATAGCTCCCAACTTGCAATTGTCTGCGAACTTTGTCAGCCCGAGTCCCTTCGTGTTGGCCTGGAATTCAGAAAAGTAGATACCAAACAAGAGAGGACCAGACTGACTTGGAGTCAGCTACTTTCACACTGTGGGTTCTATCTGTGAGCCAGTTTGCAACCCACCTAGAGATATAGGGGCTGCTGCTAAGCTTAGTGAGTTTTTCTATGATTCCTGAGTGGGGAACGGTATCAAAGGTCTTGGCCAGATCAAGGTAGGCTGTATGAACCACCTTGCCTTCATGCACAGCTCTGGTGACTGACTCAAAGAAGTCGATCAAGTTGAGCAGGCATGATCTACCCTTCAAAAAAAACAAACTGTGTGGGATCCAGAGTCTGGAGATTCCCTATATCCTTGTTTATTAGGGCCATGGTGATGTGGTCCATAGTTTTGCATATTAGACTCGTCAGGCTAAGGGGACGATAGTTCCCAGGGTCTCTAGCTGCTCCTCCTTTGTGGAGAGGGATGACTGTAGCACTGCGCCATTCAGTAGGGACCAAGCCTGAGGTGAGGCTGTGATTGAACAGGTCACACAGGTGAGGTGCCAGTTCACTCTGTAGTTCATGTAGAACAAGCCAGGGATATTGTCAGGTCCCACAGAAGCTGTATTCTTAGCCTTGGACAGTGCTGTTTTAACCTGTGCAGTAGTAATATTGGGTGCCTGGCAATCTACTGGTATTGTGATTGGTCCTTTGGAGGGTAGAGAGGGGTAAAGCTGGCACTGAATCTGTTGGCCAGTATACTGGCAATATCTGTTGGCACAGTATAGGAGGTACCATTGTGCAGTAGCTCAGAGCAAATCTGGGTATTGACGTGGAGATTCTTTACATAACTATAGAAGGCCTTGTGGTTGTCTTTACTATCTGCTGCAATTCTGTTTTCATAGCTAGCTTTAGAGGATTTGATGAGGTATCTCAACTTTTTGTTGAGGCTGATAAAGGAGTTTTTCCAGTCTTAGGACTTCACCTTATTTCTCATCAGTTTCCTCCTTCTGTTGTACAGGTTGTTTATGACAGGGAACCACCAGATTGGCTTCCTTTTTTTGGAGGAGAGCTTCTTGGTTCTATTGGGTATGGCGAGATCCATGCATTTGTGTACAAGTTCGTACAGTGCTTTGGTGTATGATTCTGCGGTCACACAACTATACTCCATTTGCATGGGTGCCGTGAAATTAGCCACCTCTGTTTTTAGGAGTCCAAAGTTAGCTTTGGAGACGTTTTTCATGGTGGTTATCTTTGTGGGGGGGGGGGTGAGATATGGATTTCCAAGGCAATTAGTTTGTGGTCGGATCTAACCAGGGAGGAGCTGACTATTGGTGTAGAGCAACGGTCGGCCATGTTAATAATGACCAGGTCAAGGATGTTGCTACCTCTAGTGGGGGTAAGAACAAGCTGATCCAGGGCATTGGAATTAATGAACTCCAGGAAACGTTGGGCAAGTGTATTGGTACATGAGTAGTTTACCCAGTTAATGGAGGTGTAGTTGAAGTTGCCTAGTACAAGAGTGTTAGGTTAGACCCTAATATTCTCCAGGGTGCTTAGGAATGTGGAGTGCGAGTCTTGGGACATGGTTGGGGACCTATACCAGGCTACGACCTGAATTGCTGTCTTATCCAATGTTAGCTGCACCTGAAATATCTCTGCTGCATTATGTTGGGCTACCAGTCTGGAGGTGTGCTCATCCTTTATGAATATGGAAACACCACTGCCTTTGAAGCTTCGGTCCAAGTTCTGGGGCTGAAAGGTGTGGAATGAGTTATAGCCTGGTAAAGAAATGTGTATAGCCTGTTGTAAAGAAATGAATGGGACAGTCTTCGGAACTAGAGAAGTAGACATCCCCATGAAAGATGTTATAAATACCTCATATAACATTTGATAATTGGAAGTCTTCCTTCTCTCTGCACTTGCTATATATTTTTTGTTTTTTTGTTTTTTTTTTTCTTTTTTGTGATCCTATCCTTGTCTTCAGAACGTCTGACTTATTCGGTCCTGAAGAGCTTCTGTTTTCAAGTAATATTTTTAAGTTGTTCTATGATATAATATAATTTCTATCCATTCAGAATAATAGCCTGGAATGTTAGCATCTAATGACATAAATTCCTGCAATACCTCAGACATATGAAAAGAGAGGTAACAACAGAGTTGGACTAAATATATTTCAAAGAAACTGCAAAGCTAGATACCTCAATAATGAAAAGATACTGGCTTACACTATAAAGAAACAAATATCTTTAAAAGACTATTTCCTTTTCAAATCTCTATAACTTTAGTCAATGCAGCTTACTGACGGGAGCAGATTTAAAAATGGTATTGTATGTCTTATTCTTATAAAAGCATTGAAAGTGTATCACTTTTACAATAATCTTACAAATTGCTACAGAAAAGATATAGACATATTTTTCAACTTAGTTCACCAAGTTTACATGAGAACTTGTAAGGGGTAATGTATACATGTAGACATTTGTAAAGGCATTTTCTGCACTAAACCAGCATATATTTAAATTATACGATTCATTAACAGAGGAGACACTCTGAGCAGTAAAATGTCAGAAGAGTGGCAACATAAGTGCATTGTTTCTTATGTGATCTTACTTCAGGTAAGGTTCCCGCTGCAGAAAATCATAAAACTTGGGTTTATTCCTTAGAGAAGTAGCGTTGGCCAGGCCTTTTTTTCAATAGCTGTCTTAATTCCTTGCAAATGTCTCATACACTTGATGCATGGTTACTTTGTTTTATTTTCTTTGTGCATGTGTTATTTTTCATTTGTTGGTAATTAGTTCTGAAAATTTGAACATTTTCTTGCATGGCTGTTATCCAGAATCTGTTAATACCTTTTCTTGTGATAGGCAGATTACTCATATAGATGCCTACACACAATATATCTTTAACTTGGGGAATGTTCACAGCAGTAAAGTTTGTGGTCTTTGTCTTACATTCAACACAGCTACTGTGTTTAAAAAGCTAAGAGCTTTGAACTCTTATTTAAGTAAGAAAAGAGTCTACAGTGAAAGTTATTTCTACCAAGATAAAAGAAACATAAAAATCATAAGATGGAAGACAGAAGACATAAAAAAGGAACAGAAATGCAGTCACAGAAAGAGTTAATTTAAAAGAAACAAAAGACATAGTGCTGTGATAGACATGGCTGGTCCATTGATTGCTCCCACAAGCTGGTTAGAAAGTCTTACAAATAGCATTCTCCTACATAAGTTAAGTCTAAGCTTAAATTAAAGCATGCAGCAATGCCATGTTTTCATTTGAGCCCCAGAAAGTAACTCTGTCAACACCAGGAGATTCAGCCCAATAAATGAATGCAGAATCCCTCATAGAAGAAAGTCCCAAAATCATGTCTGGGCCTCATCTTACAAAGGAATATTTAGCAATAATACCAAAGCAGGCTGTCCATACTGATTTCTGCTGTTCTGTCTGCCTCTGTTTACAAGTTATTTTTAAAGGAGTATTAAAGACTTACAGAAAGTGGCAGCTATATGGCAACCCATGATAGTCCCCAAAACAGGACCTGAATTAAGTCTTCATCAAAACAAAAAGCCAGTCAGTGTTGTCATGGATTGGATAAGGTGAAAACATTTCTTTCTGCAGTCTATTCTAACAAGGACTACTTTTATAAGGCAAAACTGATTTTGCTTTACATTGTAACTTAAATCATGACAATTCCTCCTACCTGTCCTAATGCTCCCCATCCAGTACTTGTTATTTTGGGGGGAAACATTAAACTTCATGGATATATATTCTGGCTTGTCATTAGGAACTCCAATGAGAATCTTCTCCAAAGTTATATTATATATTATATGGATTGATGTGAATAAAGCCCTCCAAAAGGTCGGAGCTTCATTTACTTGACACATTCAAGAATGTAACTGTAGCCAACTTACTGCATCTAGATACTCAGAACTCTCCCACTAATAAGGCTGGCAGTTTATAAAGAGCTACCATGCATAATAATTCCCTTAAAGCAGACCCATCAATATTCCATGTTCTCATAGTCCACAGTGAAGAAGACTAATTCCCTTAATTTCTTTGACATTTACAAGGAATCTAAAATCACTGAGTGGCATAGTAAAAGGAGTTTTATTTCCACTAATATGTCAATAAAAGTTCTTAAATACCAGGTACATGGGGGTACTTGTTAAAGTTCAGTATTAAAAGAAATGTAGGCAACTATTCTGGGTCTGCCAGAGGGAGAAAACTGAGATAATTTAGAAAAATGAATGCAAAGTTTGACAAAAATAGGGAAATACATTTGGTGCTTGAGTGCAGCAAGCTGATCACTATATTCTCCCAGGATGGTCGTGTTAGTACTGGGCACTCAGTCCTACTGTCCCTTATCTGCCCCTTCAGCACCCATTTTGTCAGTTGACCTAATCCATCTGGGTGACAGTCAGAGCTCTAAAACCCTTTGTGACATGGGGGCCTGTCTGCTAGGGACTTAATTATATACAACCCACAGTACTCCAGAAATCTACTATCAATCAAAAGCTTTTTCTAATAGAAGTCATTTGACAATATTTTTCATGATGGGCTTATAAACAAATTTAAAGACTTAAGTAATGACCCTTATGATGTAAGATGGATAACAAACTGGACAATAGATAGACGACATGTAGTGAAAGTAGCAGCTGCTACCTCACAATGTAAGATTGTAACTAGTGGCATTCCTCGGGGCCCAGTACAGTATCCCCTTCTGTTTGCCCTGTTTTTTAGATCTCCATGCCACTTAAGAATGATCGAATGAAATCCATTTTTTGAAAGCACTCATCCACAATAAAAACCAATTTGAGCTGACAATGAAGCTTTTGACTGCTGATTCTCATAGAATTAAATATCAGAGTATTACTTGTTACTGAGGTATAAACCAATGGAAGGCTATGGATTAAAACTAGATGCATTTTTTACTTTTAAAATATGTGGGTTACCAGTTCTGTGATTCCTTAACCTTAGTTTTTGGATCCATCCTCAACCACTTTTCCCTATTTTGCACATGGGTCAGGGTGTCACTTTCAACAGTGACAGTCATCTCTAGCCAAGGTTTACACCACCGGTCCAAATGAGGGACAAACAATCTGACTATCGGTTGTATTCTCTTTGTTTAATGAGTATGCAGATGAAGGATTTTTTTTTTATTTTTTGATTGAACAAGGTAAGATGTTTCCATGTGGTGGGGTTTCACCATGTAATTGTAGGCTATTACATTGCTTTAGTTTTCTTTATTGTTTGTTAAAGGTGGTAAAAAAGCAAATTTGCCCTTTTTGCCTTTATTTTGAGTACAGGATATAGTAGCACTTGAAGAAGTTTAAACCATGTATGTATAGGGATATGTCACTATATACAAAATATGCCCATAATAAATATTGTGCATGTGATTGGCAGTGTGAGCCTACAGGGAAAATTAACATACTGTACCTCTGACAAAAAAAAAATGTACTTAGAAGAAGAGATTGTTTTGAAGTATGAATCAAAAAGGAAGCATTTTTTTAATTAGAATTATCTCTTTGTTTCTGTGGGTTGTGTGTGTTAGTTTACCACAGTTATAATGATTAATGATAATGCTAATGTTTTCAAGCTTGTCATGCATGTTGACATTTTTGTACCTTACAGATGTTTAAAATACAGTAGTTTAAAAAAGCTAATTATATTGTTCACAAAGATTAAAGACAGCTACTGAAAAAATAAGATCAATGCAACTTCAGTAGTGAGCAAACCTAAATATTATAATTTATACAGTAATCTCTAACGCCACACTGGTGTGATATCCCAGTATATCCCCCACCTCTGTAATAAAATTTAACTGCATGTTAAACAGAGTAGCACCCTTGCCACCTTGAAAGGCAAACCTAGATAACTGGAAGGGCAGCCTTAAACTTTTCTCTGGTCTACACTGTCATGCCCTTCTTGAGGCTAAAGGGAACATGTGAATATGGGTTATTGGGTAGGCTTGTAATGGTTTGCAGACTGATTACTTAGTACTTACCTATGAACCTATCTTAGCACCCAGTCCCAGGCAAATATACAAGACACTGAATGGGCATGGATATAAAGAATGACTTACATTTCAGTGATGGGCTTTAATATATCTATACAGATTTCAGTCCTGAAGCTCAAAGATTTAGTTAATTTCAACAACTGCTATATAATATTGACTGTAACATATTACTATAAGCCATTTTAATGGAGCTTTTTTTCTCTGGACCTGCACTAAAAATATGATATTTTTTGCCTAGATGAATCATTGTGGTTAGCAAATGCATAAAAAACCAACTAAAATATAACTGTAGTCTTCCCCATTGTTTGCAGACAATGTGTTAATTTAGCACGTCATTTAAAGTTTATGCATGAACCTAAATTTCTGCTTGCTGTAAAATGCATGTCCTGGTTCTGTTCACACCAATAAGTGGTCTGCAGTCATTAAATAGTATTGGTATAATATATTTTTACTTCTATGTAGTGTCAGTTTGCATGTTACATTCAACATCTGTTTTTTGTTGTTATTTGGGGAATGTTGTCTTCATGTCATGCTCACAAATGTCAGGAGTTAGAATTCTAAATAGAATATTTGAGAATTATGAATTAAAAGTGGAATTGAAATCCCACATTATTTGGGGGAGTAACACCCCAACCAAATTTCTAGTGCAGGGAGCTTTGGACCCTGCACTTCTTTATTTAATAGAATAGCTCTAAGATCTTTGTACTATAGGAAAAGCCACATTTTCTATACAACAACCTCAGCCGAAAAGCTTAAGTTTTACTGTGCAATAGTCACAAGTGCAACCATCATGCTCGGCGTATATGTCTAAGGATGTCAATGTCAGAAGTGGTACACAGGTTCAAAACTATTGAAATACCACTTTTATTTTTTCTCTACAATTTCTTCTTAAAACTAGCTGTCTACGTCATTTAGGATGGATGGCAAGGCTGAAATCATGCCATCTTGTATGAGAGCAGCATGAGATACACCCGCTAAGCTGTAACAGTACAGTTTTATAAAACTCTTATTTAAACCCTTGGTCTGCAGTGAGGTTTCAGTTAATGTTAAGAAATTACTTCCCTAATGCAGTTCTCCAGACTCTTCTCTCAGGATATAAATGAGAATGAGAGGAAAGAATTATGTTCCAACAAAGACAACAGCAACAAAAATGTTAATGTTGCTCACTAGGAGAAAAAGTAAAAAAGACCCATTTATTACATAGGAAGGTTATGGATTTTAAATGTGTTTTATCTTACTGGAAAAATAATGTGACAATACATTATTCTTTAGACAGGAATTTATCTAGAATTTGAAGCTGAAGGTCAGTATATACATATAATTTAATGATTACATAATTATTAAAGTAGTAGTATATAGTAAAGTATTGTACAATTTTGTTTTACTGTACTTTCTTTTTCATATCATATGAAATGCCAGCTGTTATATTTGCAACGGATAACTCAAATGCATTTATTTTCTCTTCACGGACACATCAGCATTTACAACATTTTAATCTATTTCGATTTTAGTTTAATGTTACCTGTGGGTCTAAGTTTCTAGTTTCTACTGCATTTTGTCTGTATGATAGATAATAAAACAAGCCCTAAAATTATTGTTGGGTGGCTATAACAACTTGTTTACTGGTGCTCATATTTTACCAGCTGCTGCAAGGGATACTCACTTTAAATACAGAATGCATATTATTCATCAACATGAAAAAATACCAGTTTAGACTGCAGAGCATAGAATTTAGCAATGCCTGAGCTGTAATTGTTTGATCACCACCCTGACAAGCCACAGCGGCATTGAAATTAGGCTAATGCAGAACCATTTTAGACAACCAGTTGAAACAGATGCTGTATAAAAACATAAAATATACAACAAATAAGTGAACTTTGTCTCTTAGTATCCACAAATGACTGAGACAAAGCTATTACATTAAATTAGGCTAATGTAACATCTTGTAAGACAACATCTAGCTGAAGCAAGGGAATATAAAAATATGAAATCTTATACAAGTGAGTTTTCCTTATTGCTTAACATCTTAAAATATATTACGCTATGCAACCACAGAGATCTTATTTTACATAGTAATGGTAACACCATGCAATAAATTAACCACTGGAATAATATTAACAAAATACACCAGATGACATGAAAAGCTGGATTCATTTGGTAGGAAGTCTCACCACAGCAGCAACCAGCACCAATCATGAGGTATGTATGCACTGACTGATCGATGCTTTCTGGTCAAAACTAAAGCCATCAGCAATATTTCACCATCACCCTATTTGACATCACAACACAAAACTTACTAATATATAATAAAAAGGTACTATAGTGGGGTTCCCACCTCCCTTTATTATTAACTTTACATTGTTACACTTTTGCAGAAGACGTAGACTCAACCAGCATTGAATCTGCTTAAGGCAAACTGCATTTGAAGACTACATTTTCAATAATAAAAACTTGAAGAACAAAATGAATACTTTGTGAGGTAAAGACCACCAGTAATAAGACTGAAACAAAACAATGAATATGTAACACCTTCTATAACCACATTCAGCCACTGACTCTCAGTCAATGTCCTCATTTAACTCTTACATATTGCATTGTATTCAGTCTCTGGGTGGATTCATGTGGAATTGCTGGTGGTGGAAGAGAAAGCTGTGCTGTGCTGTACTGTGCTGTATATTATTTATCTGCCAAGTTGAAGCCATGTGGCTCTTACTAAGTACATTATTATAACACATTCTTAGCACAGTAAAGGTTACTATTATGTGTTCTGGCTATCAGCATCGGCTGTGATACATGACTTTCCATAGCAAGTTAGCAGGAGTCATCTCAACATGGGAGGGCTGTGTGTGGTGGACATTTTATGTATCAATATGTGCACAATTCACAAATTAATAAAAGTATCCTCTCCCACATAGCATACATAATAAACTAGTTAATCAATTTATATGCTCATTATTATCTTCACAAAAACAAATGCTGAATCTTAAGAAACCATGCCCAAGAAAATCCCAACTCTGTATGGCAGTACTCTACTAGATCTATCACAGTGCATGACCTGAAGAATTCCACTCCCACTATAATGCCACAGTATCCAATCAAAATCCATTTTATAGTACACCACACCTTCTCATTCCAAAGCAGTTATGTGCTCCAGCAAGGAAAGCAGCACCAGATCCACAGCAGTGCATGACCCAAAAAAGCCACTACCTCCATAATGCTGTAGTGTCCAATCAGTTTGTTTTATAGTACATCACAGCCCCCACTGCAATTGCAATTCTTTGCTTCAGCAAGGAAATCTGTATTATGGTACACCTTTTCACTATCCCCAACTGATCAGTGCTATTTCCTCTCACTATAGTAAATTGCTGATTTAGAAAATGCAGGAGCCTGAATAGATGAGAACTCATAGTTAAAAGAGCACATGCATTTCGCTGTCATACTGCTTGGGTAATATCATAATGCACACTGTAATAGCTGCATACCCTTCTGTAGCCACAGCAAGAATGCTTCAATACAGTAGCAATAGGACAAAGGTATCTGGAAGTTGTCACACTTGTGTACCAATGGCATCATAGTACATGTGTCTATATAGGCACACCTCTCCTCTTCACAGGCAGACTACATCATTCTGGTATGTGGATTTACCTGGTAGACGCGTGAATGATATACAATGTTTCTACACATTATGGCAGTTTTGTGAAGCATACAGGATCATATAATGCATCAGTAGAGGTGGTATTTGCATATTTCCTTCATTAATGATGTCTTTGAGTGAGTTATGGATCATCTGCAACAAATTATGAACCTCATAGACACATTGTCTCTGGAAAATAAACTGACATTGTTTATCATTATACATTTACAGATTGTATGTACTTTGTATAAGGCATTCACTAATTCAACCTGTTTTTATTATTGTGAATATCATATTCAGCCAAATCTTCTTTAAGCATTCTGTAAACACATTCTGCTCCCATCAGTAGTACTTTATGTACTTCATTCTGATGATGTTATTTACTTATTTATTTTATAGGTTAATAGGCTTATAGGTACTTAATAGGTTATTGATCTGTGAGGATTTATTTATTTGACATGTGGTTACTAGGAAAATCCGACTGGGTCAGAAACCCATTTTCAGCGGAGGCCCAGGGAGAAAAGCTCCAATACAAAGTAGACTGGGTTAAAAAGCCTTATACAAAAATGAATAGTATCATGCAAGTATAATACACTAGCAGATAGTACTGGAGAGTTGTATACAAATGATTAAAGTGTACAAATGTTAACATGGTTACATATGGGAGGGAATATGTTGTTACATACAAAATGTGATTGACATTGTTTTTCAGCTTGTTTAGGTAAATTGTTTGACACAGATTTTTCATATTTTCATATATACATATTTACATGGAGAAAGATGTAATAAGAAAGGGAGTGAGTGTGAGGCTGATCTGAATAAGATGAATAGCTTACAGGAAGCAACAGCAAATTTGTTACATATTCAGTGGAAGGTGGGTAATTGTGCAATAGGGGTTCAAGATTAGATAAAGTAGAATAGAGGATGAAATGGTTTGGAGTCAATGAGATAAGTGATGGAGAGGTTTGTAGAAGGAATAATTGAGTATAGTAAGTTAATTGCCGCAGTGGTGCAGTGGTTAGTGTTGTTGCCTCACAACAAGAGGTTCTCCCATTTGATTCTCAGCTGGAGTGCCTTCTGTGTAGTCTGCATGTCCTCCCCACGGTCAAGCAACATTTAAAGACATGCAGGTAGGTGGATGCATGAATAGGTGTGCCGCCTTTGAAGGTTGGGCATTGGGCTGGCAACTCGGCACCGTACAAATCCACTGCCAATCATTAGCAGACCAAAGTTTTGCTGTGGTAACCCCTAACCGAGAAAAGCCGAAAGACTAAGAAAAAGTAAGTTAGTGAAAACTGGGTAGCAGGAGGCTGCAGAGAGGCAAGAGGAAGGCAGAGTGGTAGAGTTTTAATTATGTAATAGTAGTCATGATATTAAGAAGCCTAGCCTTTCCCGCAGTAGTTTTAGCCCTTATATTTTCTGTATGAACAACCCAGAAGTAGACTTGGGTGCTAAATTGGGGGTAAATTTGTACTTGCCCATCCATTCTTCCAAATTAAATTTGAATACAGTAAGAGTAGTACACCACTTTACGCAGAGTGGAAGACAGTTCCATAGACGAGATATTCTATAAGATACATACCTATCCCTCCAGCATGAACTATTTGTTCCAAAAGAGTTTGAGCCCTCTTTAACAGGCATTCACAGTACTACTGGACTTGTAAATGTGTAATAGGTCTGACAGGATAGGGGTTGTTGAAGCTCTGTATGTGACGCAGAGATCACCTGAGGTTCTTAGTAGTCTGTTTTGCTGAACTGGTAACCAATAAAATAAAAAAAAAAAAAAACACTAGTGTTTATGTTTGCTAAGGACCTTTAAACACCTTATTTTTTATGTGCTTTCATCCAAATAAATTATGATTTCATCAGAAAACTAATCTCTCCAGAAAACTGTAATTACATAAATAAAACTCATGTGATCCTAAAATCATGTGACCATAAAATCTGCCATTTTAAATATATATATATGTGTGTATATATATATATATATATATATATATATATATATATATATATGTATATGTATATATGTATATGTATATATATGTATATGTATATGTGTTTGTGTGTGTGTGTATATATATATATATATATATATATATATATATATATATAATTTCAACACTAAGTATAATACATAATAAATAATAAAAATATGCCCATCAGCAATAGAATTCAGTTTAGATGAACAACATTTAAAGATGCATATTACAGTTTTGTATCCTCTTATTCAAAACAATTATTATTAAGAAGTTTTGGTTCAGTTCAGGTGGAACACTCACATTCAGTCTGACTGGCCATCCCCCGGATTCACTAATCCTCCATGCAGGATTACTCTAGTCCTGAACGGAAACACCAGTCTAAGAGGAGGATGGTAGTGCACCATGCATATTAATTAATTAATTAATTAATTTATTTAAATTTGTTGACTGGGAGTGTCCGACTGGACGTGGGTCCATTTTCAACAGAGGCCCGGGGAGAAAAGCTCCACAGTAAAATAAACAGACAGTAGTTACATTGGATTACATAGTGATTAACAATTTAACATAGAAATTACTTACAACATATTTACAGATGAAGAACATAGTACATCAGTAGATAACTAGAATCTTTATCTGTGAAGTGTACATAACAGGCATTAACAAATGTAACAATGAGAAGTTCATGCTGTATAATAAGTACTAGGCTTATGAGCATCTGAGCTTGCTATCATCAAGGTAGTTAGTGGAGGTGAAAGAAAGGTAGTAGTTGGATGGGGTGGATGATATTAGAGTGGGAGTTGCAAGGGCATAGCCAGCAAGTTTTTAGGTTCCCTTTTAATAAAGTTTTGAAGTTGGTGCATGATGGTACGGAGGTAATTGTGGGTGGGAGTGAGTTCCATAATTTGGCTATGGCGCAAGAGAATAGTGCTTCACCAGCAGAGTTATTGGCTTTAGTGATCTGCAAGTGATTTTTGTTGCTGGATCTTAGTGGTCTGGTGGTGCGATAGGGTTGGTGTAGATTCTGGAGGGATGGGACATTTAGTGGATGGTTTACTAGTTTGTGGGTGAGTGAGAGTTGATACCACTGAAGGAGGTGAGGGAGTTCAAGCCAGCCCAGTTCAGCAAGTGAGAGACAGTGGTGACTACGGTAGGATGCCCCTGTGACGAATTTTGCGATTTTGTTGTAGCAGGTCTCTAGCTTGTTTAGATCACATTGCCTTAGGTTGGTATATACTGGAGAGGCATAAAGTAGGGTGGAGATAAGGTGGGAATTTGCTATTGAAATCTTTGTTTATTTCTGTATAATGCTCCTAGTTTTTTGTGGACTTTTTTTATGGTCATATTTAGTTTATTGTCTATTTCCACTCCTAGCAATTTGGTGTGTTCAGTTGGGTATATAGTGGTGTTGTCTTTTGCTGTGATGTTAAAGTGAGAGTTGTTTTGAGTATGTTTGGTGGGTTGGAAGATGAGTAGTTTTAGTTTTGTTTGGGTTGAGTATTAATTGGGCATCGGATAACCATGTTTCAACAGAGGAAAAGGCTTCCTGTGTGACTTTTTGTAGTTTGTGTAGGGACTGGGCTGAGCAGATGATGGTTGAGTCATCTGCGTATTGGATGAGTGTGCCATGTTTGGTGGCAGAGGCTAGATTATTGGTGTAAACAGAGAAAAGTAGGGGTCCAAGGATGGATCCTTGGGGAACCCCTATGGAGACAGGTAGTTGGGGAGATATGTCATTCTGCCATACAATGGATTGTTGGCGGTCAGACAGGTAACTCTGAAACCAGTTGGTGACTGATTGTGAGAAGGTTAGGTTATTGAGGACAGAGATAAGTTGTTTGTGTGGGACCATGTCAAATGCTTTAGCTAGGTCTAGGAAAGTAGCAGAGGAGAGATAGCCATTGTTTTTATGCTGAAGGATAGTGTTTGTAAAGGAGAGTAAGGCAGTGGTGGTGCTATGGTTTGGTCGGAAACCATGCTGAGTACTGGAAAGGAGGTTGTTAGTAAGGAGGTAGTGTGAGACCTGAGAGTGTATGCATCTCTCTAGTATTTTGGAGAGTGGAGAGAGAATAGCTATGGGGTGGTAATTGGTTAGTTCTGCAGAGGGTCCGCCTTTGTGGAGGGGAATTATATGTGAGACTTTCCACAATGTGGGAGCGTAACTTTCTGACAGAGATCGGTTAATCAAGATGGATACTGGGTAGGCCAGAGCATCAGCTGCGATTTGTAGGTATTCACTTGGGAGGTTGTCTGCTGCTAATTTGGTGGGTTTAAGTTTAGTTAAGAGTTTTTTATGTTGGAGGTAGGTACAGGAGAAAAAGAAGACAGTGGGGAGATTACTAGTTGAAGGTGTGGGTTGGAGGGGAGGGGGGTTGTGTTGTTTAACTAGTGATAGTATGGTTTGGGTGAAGTGTGTGTTGAATGCGGTAGCAATATTTTCTGAGGAGTGAGGGATGTTAGGAGGAGGGGTACTGACTTTACCTGGGTGGAGGATGGAGTTTATGGAGGACCAGAATTGTTTGGGGCTGTGTTGTGAGGAGTCTAGGGCAGACTGGTAGTATTGGAATTTGTCCTGTTTTATTAGCTTTTTGACTCTATTGCATAGTTCTAGGAATTTCTGTCTAGCTGCGGGGGTTTTGGTTTTGTGCCAGTGCTCCCAGGCTTTATCCCTGTTTTCATTTCTGACTTAGTGGTTTTCTGTAGCCATGGGGAGGGTTGTGCTTTGGTTCTGGAAAATCTTATGGGGGCATGGTAATTAAGGATGTTCAGGAAGGTAGTATTAAAAGATTCAACTGCGTCATCTAGACTGAGGTACTTTAGAGCATGCCAGTTACATTCTTTGAGGGATGAGATGAATGTGAGTGGGTTAAAGTTTATTTTTACGTGTTGTGATAGATGACAGGTTTAGCTTGGTACAGGTATTTTTGAGTAGGAATGTTGGGGAGTGATCACTGAGGCTATCTGATAAGCAGCCTGTTATATATCACTGGGGGTTCTTACTGACAAGTATCCAATCCAGGGTAGAGTGCTTGCT
>NC_056742.1:328276835-328494335 GCF_019279795.1 Protopterus annectens
CAATCACACTTGGAAGATTACATTAAGAATTATATTTGCTGACCCAATTGCCATGGTTACAGGATACTGAGTAATATTAATCAACCGTGGCCTTTTCAGTTAGTCCACACTGCAAAAATTTATACATTTAAATATGAATACATGTAAGCAGGCAGACATGAGGAAAAACAAGGAAACAGCAAACATTTCTAGAAAAATGTTTAATCTACAATACACATATCCTTGCATTTTACTTTTTTTAATCAAGGAGGGACACATTTTAATGTACGATTTTAAAGAATCAAAGATCCATTTTTAATGTACAGCTGGCAATAAAAAAAGCTATGTGTATTACCACATGCCCTATAATTTATATTGCATTTCAGTTTTGACTGTTATTTAAAGTGCAGAGGGAAAAAGTTTGTTAATTGTGCCTGAAATTTCTCATGAGTGATCTGACAAAGCAATGGAACCAATACAAAAGAACAGCATTTCACATGAATAAGGGTATGTAATGGTTAGTACCTCCCCACACTCTGTCAGCATCTCTAACTGATATGCATGCAATTTCATTTTAATATTCTGCTTATATTAAAAGCCCTAAGACTTAAACATTCAGTTTCTATGTAACATTTATCACAAAATAATATGCAGCTAAATCTGTTTATTCCTAGCAGTATTTATTTCCCATGCAGGTTTGCTTATGTCTTACGTGATTATGCAGCCATTTAAACATGGATATTGCTTCCTTGAGAGGGTTGCCCAGTCTCTGAGGCCTGTGTGATAAACACCACTGTCTGCACGTTTCAGTTTGTTGACACTAAATTGCATGATGACAGATGAGTTATCACACTATGTTGTTAATAACATCACTTTGGCTAGAAGCTTCTGCAGGAGGAAGGAGTCCCCATAGCCTTGAGTTGTATACTGTGCACACATGTTGAGTAATCTTGGTTTATTTACTTGGAATGCACTTTGGAGATTCACACATTTAAGATAAATTTGGAATATAATCCTTAATATAACAACAGGGATTGTTTTAAGAACCGACAAGGCTAAGGGCTGTACACAGAACAATACATCTTTCATAAGCCATTAGTTTACTTAAGTATGTATGTACGTCTATTGACATTTCTTTCCTGGGACTGAGAACTGAACAGTGGTCATCGGAAACAATCTGAATACTTCATAGGCACAGAGGAGATGCAGTACATGCAAAGAAGAGAAATTGTTCAACATTTGAACTTTTGAAAAGACAGATTATACAGTTCATACAAAGAGTAAAACATTTATCAAGACATATCACAATAGGATGTACTCTGTACAGACATAGAGCTGAAGACCCAGTCTTAGTAGTATGTTCTTATTTGGAGGTGGCGGATTCTATAATGTGGCTGCTGCATAGCTAGGACAGCACACTATTATGGGGTCATGGGATATACATGTTGGCTGTACAAAGTAAGTCAAGCAGAAAAGCCAAGGCAGGGTTATTTAACAACCATCTTCTGGGATTTGTGAGGGCTATTATTTCCTAAAGATGGCAGATTCCTGCCTTTCCAAGTCCAAGGTTGAGAAAGAAGAATGCTGCAGAGTCCATGGAAATCAAGTCTGACTTCGGGAACTAGGCTGAAAGCTATCCGTGCTGGTGACAGCTTGAAGTTGGAAGTTACCTCACTTGGGTTTGGAAATTATTTTATTGATGAAACAAAGAGGAAACAGATACCTCGTGTAAAAACTGTAGAATTATGGTAAAAATATTGAAGTTGTACATTACCCAAAAATCATAGATTCTGGAGCTGAACCTATGAAGGTGAAACTGTGTTTTTTGTTTTTACTGTTTGAAATAAAGTACTTACTGAAGCAAGACTTTTTTTTTTTTTTTTTTGCCATTTTTATCTCCATTTTGCAAGACTGCACTGTTGTTTCCTTTATCCCTGCAAATAAACCACTAGAAGCTGTTTCTGTAAAACTACAAAGGATTCTGCATTGGTGGCTTATCACAGACAGAAAAAAATAATCTTTTTTTAATGAAGCTAACTAAAACTTCGTAGTCTGAGCTTCTTACCCCCCACTGGAAGAAGAGTGCCAGTTTTTACAGCTATTCAGCAATTTGCTAAATGGTATTCATGATTTTTATTCTTTCATCACCCAAAAGGAAAGAATACCTTTTAAAGTGGCATGAATTATATACTATATTGACTAGAAAACATTCTGTGCTTGGAAAACACTCAAACCATATTCCTACATGGAAATTTACTTTTAATGACGGGAAAAGGATTACACTGAACTGTATAAACACTGTGCCTATATGAGGATCTGTTCCAAGTGTGTTAACTGAAGGAGGTAGAGCTACTGCTCTAGTTGTTTATTATTTGTGAGAGATGTGACTGCTGAGTCTATGCAAGGTGGAAAAACTACAGGAGACCTTAATGTGAAGGAGCACAGAAACTGATCAATATCTACCTGTCCTACAGCAATATGCTGTTGCAATTGTGAACAAACACCCATCTTACTAGTAGTCCCAAAAATCAGGTAGCACCATAAAATTGCTGACCCTAGAAAATGATGTTGAGAACTACCTTGTGGCCTTCAAAAGGTAGCCCACCTATAAGCTGTGGCCCAAAACAGATAGACCTGGACCTTATCACATTTGACTGGAGACTCACTGAAAGCCTGTATCGACTTAGATGATGTAAATGCCCAAAGCTACCAAAAACTGAAGAAATATTAACTAATACGCACAACTAATGAATAGCCCCACAAATTACAGCAAGACATTAAATTCTGTATTAGACTAAATCCTAGTATCACACCCTTGCATATTCAACGCGACAGTTAAATGTCAGACTCTCTCAATGACCATCTGCCATTCTATACAACCAGACATTTTACACATCAGCACAGACAGCATGTTTATAAAACATACAAACTGTCTTAAGTTTAACCAAGAAATATGCATTACTACCTTATCATCTATTAAGTGGAACATCATAAAAAATCCTCCCCTTAAATAGTGCTGTAAATTTATTCATTACAACTTTCCTAAATGTCCTAAATAGCCTTGCACCCACTAGAGAAAAGATACTAAAAACTACTAATGCAGTTTGACAATCCAAAATGAGTAGAGCACTATGCAGGATAGTGAAAAAACAAAAAAAAAAAAAAAACATGAAAAGACTGACAAACATATTAAACACCACAATATCTCAAAAGCATCAGAATGCTCCACAACCGTACTATAAAGAAAATAAACGAAGACAAAAAATTATACTATAACAATTTTCATGATAGTAAATGCAACCTTAAAACATTCTGTTCAGCCAGTAAAGAAATCTTACATCCTGGCCAAAAATTCAACCCTAACCTCTCTCCCAATAACTCAAAACTGCAATAGAATTCAAATTTTATTTCAAAGATAATATGGCATCCCTAACCAAAGGTTCCCCCAACATCTAATCCCAAGCCTGCTCAACAGGCAAATGTCACCACATCCACTTTCACCTTCAAACCTGTGCCCATATCCTGTATAAAACTACTATTAATCAAATTCAAACAATGCTCTGCTTCAGCCGATGACCTTCTAAGCAAGTACCTTAAAATAATCAAAACAATTTCCAGCATACAACAATGACAAAAATAAAATTAAAAAAACACTGCCAAGCCACAGTGAAACAAGCTTTAATTTATTCAAAAAATAAGGGCTTTTGTCAGTTAAGTAGCAGACTTCATCAGATATGAAGTCTAATGCTTAACTGATGAAAGTGCTTATTTTTTGAATAAATTAAAGCTCATTTCACAGTGGCTTGGCATTTTTTTTTTTTGTATTTTACCTTAAAATAACAGTCAATAGCATTGCCTAACCTATCTCAATCTTCATAAATGGGTCAGTCCAGGAATCCCATGTTCTCTCTCTTTCAGGAAAAAAAAAATCACACGTTATCCCTGTAAACAATGGAGTAAATTCAATAGACATCACTAACTTTAGACTTATAGCAATCTTATTCCCCTTCTCCAAAATACTTGAAAAATGTATTCAAGAGCAATTGCTAAACTATCTCCTGCAGGAAATACTCCTATCCCCCACACAACACGGCTTCTGTTCTTCCCATAGTACTAACACTGCATAGTGTCAATAAAGCTAGAGATTATAGCAAACTAGTCCCCTCCTTATTTCTGGACTAGTCTAAAGCCTTCGGCACAGTTGTCACAGCAAAATTCTACTTCAGATGTCCTGACTAGATCTACCTCAGCTCGCCCTTCTATGGTTCAAAAGCTACTTGTTCATTAGGTATCAGTCAGTAAAATGGCAGTCCAACATTTGTCCATACCTCTCAGCCTCTACTTGTGTACCACAACAGTCTACCTTTGGTCCCCTCCTCTTTAATATTCTCACCAACACTCTCCACACATCTACACAACAGGCCTTCCTAATGTAATATGCAGATGACCCCACACTCATATGCACATTAGACAAACTGGCAGATCTCCAAAAATTACTCAGGAAGCTTTAACAGTCACTGAAACATGTCTTTGTAACTTACAACTCATACTCACCCCCTTCCCCCACAAAAAAAAATACTTTATTTCCTCAAATCCCTCTTTCCTGAAAAACAACAAAATATAAAATCCTCTCTCTTAATAATACAACCATTGAATTCACTTCTCATAGCAAATTATTAGAAATTATTGCAGATGATAATTTTAATTTTGACTTGCATATACAAAATTGCATTAAAAACTCATCTAAAACAAGTGATGCGTTACAGAGCCAAAACTTTCTCATCAGCACAACTAAAACTACACTTGCCACTCCTTACCTCTTCCCCTTACAACTTATGGTGCTCCCATCTTTACCAACCTTCAGTTTTCCTGTATTTTCTGTCTTTTTAGATATACTGGGACTTGGCATTGTGAGTCCTGGCATTTGAAAGGGGGGCATTTAAAATGGTACTGTCTAGTAAATTAAGAAAATCAGTAGTCCAGTGACCCCAAATCTTCTGAAGAACAGCTTGCTACTTTTATGTAATATGTAATTTTAATTGAACTTGCAGACCTTAAGGTTGATTTGCATGTACCGAGAGCTAATAATATTTCATGTAACTTTGCCTTTATACAAGAAAAAAATGTGTTCATCCAGAACAGGACACTTACCCAGGTACTGCACATTTAATAAAACAGAGAATTATGATTGGGTAGATTCGAAACATGAATGCCAAGAAATTCACCTCAAGACCGAAGCTCGAGGGGTGAATCTTGGCACCCATGTGGAGAACACACAATGGAGGGTTACAATCGGTGACCCAACCATAATTCATTAACTCTATGTACTTCTATTTACAAAAGAAAAAGAAATGCACAGTGTTTTGCTGGCTTTCAAAACATTAAAACACTTAGAGAGCACTGTAACAAAAAGCAGAGTAGCATGTCTTACACTGGGGAAAGAAAGGCAGGGAGAGATTACTGGCACAAACTGCAAGCAGAAATAAAGAAAGCTGTTTTTAATTCTGCTGCTGTCATTTGTTGGCCAGTACAGTCAGATTTAACTGCCTAGTGTGATATCCGATCTTACCAGCTTAAACAGAGGTGCTTAACATTAGTTAAGATTAGGTCTTGTGCTACAGAACCACTTAACTGTATCTTTTCTGTGATATCAGAACATAATTCCCATGCTCTATGCACTACAACAATAGTATAGTTGCAGGAAAACAGCAAATATCAAAACTTAAATTATGAATTATGGGTAAATTATGAAGGAAAAAACTTGCACCTGTTGCTGTAGGTAAAATGGCACTAGCCTTCAATTTAGATCAAACTAATGAAAGCAATGCCAACTTGGTTGGCTTACAGATAAACTATATAAATTCTAAGAAAGCTTAATGGGAAGACAAGACATAGAATAAAGTTAAAGAAAATATATAGAAAATAAATGGAAAAGAAAGGACCAGAACATCCAAACAATGTACCTCTGCCTTGAATTAAGAAATTAACTATTCTACAGGGTAACAAAACACACAGGTGAAATACTTATCTGGTTGATGACTCCCAAGATGTTTAAGAACACTTGTTATAAAGTTAAGACTTAGCCCTACTTTGGGTGATAATTTACTGATGGATAAGATAAGAAGCTAAGAGTTTACAATTATTTTGCTGGACTGTTATTACAAAAAACACAGAAAACTTTTGTACAGCTTGTCCAGAGTCTCAAAGGAGAGCACCTGACCAGGGTTTACCCTTTGACACCTTTAGTCAGTGTTGAGGCTGCTGTTGAATGCAGTTCAATCGACATTGTGGTTACAACAGTATTGATATATTCTAGAAATTGTTAACAATGCAACAAAATCTCATAAGGTAGTGCTTCTATGAGAGTCAAACAAAGACCATAGCGAATGACTATTTGAGAAGGAATTTTACAATAAAGCATTGATTACCAGTATGCTCAGTCCATGTCCAGAGTTAGGTATGAACTTTTCCAGATTTATTTATTTATTTATTGTTAATTGAAACAGCTAAGGACATATATCTTCTACTCTCAAATAGATGGGTTAAATCTGTGTTACAAAAGGCTACTGAAGTGGATGGGAGAAACTGGGACCAGTTGTTGTCATATCAAACTTCTATCTTTTGTTTTGCGGTAAGAGAATTTCCCAAAGCATTAAACAGATTCTCACCATATGAACTGCTGTATGGCAGATGTCCTGAGGTTTGCTACATATGTCTAAAGAAACATGAGAGGAAGAAAACACTGTCATTAAACAGGTGATGCAACATTTTCAGACCATCAAGACAGGTTAAGAACTATAATTCCTATACAGAACATATGGAAAGAGACCAGGAGGTACAACATAAAGTTTGTAACAGAAATGTTCATCTTGGATAATTCAAACCATTACATAAAATTACCCACTGTTGGAAATTAGTTGTTTAGAAAGCAATACAAGCTTTCTGAAATTGTAATAAAAGTAAGTGAAGTCAGCTATGAGTAAAACAACCAGGGAGAGAAAAATTATAACTGCTGTAACTCATGAAAGTTCTGAAACCTTGGGGAGAAAGTGACATTTTTGTGGTAAGTATTTTTAGAGGAAGTTAAGACCCCATGGCATTTCCTGAAGTTAAATAAGGGGAAAACATTATCCATGTCTAAAAAAACATAAAGTAAAAGAATGTGTCTTCAGGAATAAGAAGATATTATCAATGTTGCCTGGTGGAACCAATTTAATCCAGCACAATATCGAAACCATTCCTAATGAAAAAATCCATTATAGTCCATCCCAGATACCAAAATTCTGATGTGAAGGTGTTAGGGAAGAGGTAGAGAAAATGCTTAAACATGAGATCATAAAAGAATCCCAAACTGAGGGACCATTATACTGGTCTCTGAGCCTGATGTGTCTATATGGTTTTGTAGTGACTTAGATGGTTAAATTGCATCTGCAACTTGGGGAAGAATACATTTAAAATCATGAAAGACTAAGTCCACTTTAAGGCGACTGACAAATGCCACTAGTCCCAGAAGTTTAGGAAAAAATGTCATTTTGTCATCTGATTATTCTCTTATACAGTACTGCCATTTTGTCTCCAGGGAGCACCTGCAACTTTCTAGAAGATGATGGATTAGATTCCAAGACATTACCCCAGGTATACATGGGATTGCTAAATTTGCAGAAAATACCCATTTCAAAACCCACCGCTGTACGGCACTAAAAAGCCTAAATTGGTTAGAACTACCTCATTGACTAACATATACAAAGCTTCTTACCACCTATAAAATTATCCAGCACCCAATGTCTTGTACAGCACTAAATAGCATTTTATGCAACTATGCTCCCAGTTGATCATTACAATCTAATGACCAAAAACTCCTGTCTGTCCACAAACCTAACAAATCTGCTGAGCATTGTTTGTACTTGTATCATGTTGCTAAGTCCTGGAACTCCTCATCTTTATCCAGCAGGTCTATACCCTCCCTCCCATCCTTCAAAACCATTCTGGAAGACTTTCTAGCCAAATGCAGGCTCTATTCTTGCTCCATACCAGACTAAACTGTATCCCTAAATGTGGGCAAGAACCGATTCAAACCTTGCATCTCCTTATTCTCCCTTCTTTACTCACTTCCTTACTTCTATCAATTTCTCTGCCCTGGCTTTCTTTCTAAATGTACCATAAGAATGCTTTTCTCTCACTTCATATTACAATTCCTAGTTGTATTATACTAACTTACCCATATTTTTCCATAAAACTGGCTATAATTGCTCTAAATATCAAATCATTTTCATATAACTTGTATCATCTATTCTTAAACAATGTTTTCATATTGTGTCTTATTTGGTATAGCTATTTAAACTGTAGATATTTTTTGTATTATTTTTGAAAAAGTAAAATTATTATTTTTAAAATGTTTTGCTATATTTTGGAGCTTTTCTTTCAGGGCATTCACTGAAAATGGGCTACTACCCAGTTGGACTTTCCTAGTAATCAAATGACTCAATGATAAATAAATAAATAAATAAATAAATAAATAAATAAATAAATAAAAATCACATCTTTCCTGAATGGTACTATAATATTCTCCAAAGACTGGGAAACTTATCTCCCTAAAGTCCCAGTATTTCTGAATCACTTACTTCAAGATAGCTTGACAGCTAACTCAGCTAAATGTAAGTTAAGTATGGTAATAGCCTACTATTTCAGATATATAATAGGTAGGATTGTGAAGCCCAATGATGAAAAAGAGGAGCAGTCCATGAATGGCCTACTTTCATTATAAAAATGGAGGTTAAAGTATTTTTAGAGTCAACAAGTTATTAATACAAGTTTGTCCCACACTATGCCACTAATGCTTAACTCTTGACTGACTCAACCAAAGGTAGGGCCTCATTAAATGTTCAATTGACAAGTGAAGATGAACAAGCCTTTAGAAATATGAAATACCTGCAGTGCTCAGAACCTATTTTGATTTCTTTTGATTCAAATGGCTCCTGGTACATAGTAATGCATCTAGAGTGGCCACCAGAGCAGTGTTATTACAGGTAATACAGGTGCTCCACACCTCCACAGGTGAGGAACATCCTGTCTTTTATATTAAACGAAAGCACATCAACATTCAGTGTACTTGACAAATTTAATGCATATTTTGAAGTCAGTCCTTGAAGTTTGAAAGACAAAATTGCCCTGGCTTAGCACCTCATTATAAAGTTCATGAAGGACTATACCACTAGTTTTTCCTAACCCTAGAACATAAATGCAAACAAGAAATTAAAAACGCCAAGCCCACATATCTGTGGACTAAATTTAATTCCACAATAGCTAAGTCTAAACAGTTCTGAAAGATAATCATGGCCAAAATACATTTCAACACAAACACTTATAATAACAACAGTGAAACAAACATACATAATTAAGGACATCAAACAATTAATGACATGACCTCTGCAATTAACAGCATTATTATCTAACCATTTTTTTGATCTAGTCACACCACAATCCCCATCCCCAAAGCTCCAACTACCTTATTCCCTACATATACATTCAAGCAACCTCACTTTACTCAATTTTTAGACTCCCTTCTCTCTGCTGACTACCCTCTCCATTTTATTTCAGGGAAATATTAGCAAAGGCTGGCAAAAAGATATTAAAGAAATTAAGCACTACATTTTCCTGAAATCCAAGCATCTGAACCTCCCCTGCCCCCAGTCCTGAAAATGTATGTCAGACCAATATCTAATATTTTGGCATATATCTTCAATCTCTCTGTCACCTCCTAATTCAAACACTCCCTCATATTTTTCATTCTGAAGACCTTGCAATTCACATCCTCAATGGACTTTCACCTGGTATTCATCCTTTGCCAAATTACAAAGCGATCTGAGAAACTGGTTTATTATCAGCTTTTTGAGCACCTAACCAAATATGACCTTCTAATTGGCTCTTAGCATGAATTTAGAATGTGTCACAACAACATTCGAGCTATCTGTACCATGACTAATAAAATTGTCTCTTCCACAGAAAGGAGCTGCCTGAATGGGCAGATTTTATAGACCTCTATTGGGCCACTGAAAGCACAGACCACAAACCAAACTTGGATTTAGGTCAATCACTCTCACTTGGTTAAAAAAAATTTCATCAGACAGAACTTTTCTAGTTTCATCAGGTAATGTATAGACATGGATATTTTCCTGGATGAGTCTTCTCGAGTACAGGCTGATTGTGAAACATCTGATTTAGTTTATTTAGCTATGTGTAAAGTATGTGAAAGTTTTTATATAGGGAAGATCAACCACTGTCTTTATAAGAGGATATGTGAACATTTGTATAGTATAAAAAGATGTGATGACAGCAATGCTTTGGCTAGACATATTATAGAGTGTGGTTTTTCACATGAATTTGTTTTTAAAGCTATAGAGGTAGTGTACAAGGGACAGCGTGGGGGAGATGTGAAGAATTTTACTGAGGAAAGGGAGTTGCACTGGATAATGAGACTGCAGGCAGATAAAAATCCGGGTCTTAATGACAAGGTTTCTTTAAAACCTATACTTAAGTCTAGGGATTTATATAGGTAAGAATTTTGTTGTTTTAATTGGATAGTGATTGTACAGCTGTTTATTTTTAAATGTGATTTTAGAAATTAATGGATGCCTGATGAAGCACTCCATGTGAAAGTGCTTACTTTTTTACTGATTTTATTTTATTTCATTAAATGTGTTTTCAATACAGCTGACACCTTGTTTCTGGTGCTACTTTTATTATTTTTATGACTGATATCTTCTGCTTTTGGGTTGCACCAGCTTGCCCATTGGAGGTTTCTAATTTGCCACAGTAATTCCTTCCTTTCTAAATGGGATTCCCAATCATTCCCTCTGACATTGTAGGAGAAATTTTCTAGCACAAAAAAATAAAACCTAAATGTGTTTTGATTGGTTGAGTAATTAAGATTTTTAATTGAGGAAGGGTGTATGGTGTTTGCATTGTCTGATGAAGTCTGGCACTTAATGGATGAAAGCGCTGATTTTTCAATTATGCTAACGGTAGCTTGGCAGCATTTTTTATTTTATTTTAGGTGGTTCATTTACACTGAGGATTATTTGTGGTTATGGTAGAAGGAAGATAAAATGCAAGGACCAGCTGTTAAGTATACATGACCAAAATGTAATAACACAAAGAATCAAAAAAATGTTCAGCATTGCACACAAATGCTGACACCAAATAGTGCCTAATACATTATTGCAAAAATAAAAATGTACAGGAACATAAAAAACAGACTGATTTTGATACTAGTTATCTTTCTCAATAACAGTAAACATTAAAATGGAAAGAATACCACCATCGTTTTAAATTTTTTTTGGCACCAAGTTGTCTTATGTCTTAAAGAAACAGTTACACAAATTTACCAATATTCATTCAAACCTTGTTTGAATATTATCCCCATATTTACAATCCACATATGTTCTCTATTAATTAATACTTTTTTCAACCAATAGTTCTAACAGAAACCATATCAATTCCTATAAATTTAAAATGAGCATTTTTATGAATAGTAGAGTGTTTGTATAAATCATTATTTATTTTACCACAATGAATATTGCTTAAATGTTTGGAAATATACTGTTTAAACATTCTAGAGGATTTACTCATATAAAAAGCCCAACATGTACAAATAAATAAATAAATATACAATGCCAATAGACCTACATGTAATAAAGGTGTGGTTCAATGATGAGACTTCATGCATAGATATTAAGGCCTTTTCTTTATGTAATTTAAACATGCAATACATAATTTGCGATGGTAATTTTGCTTATGTTAGGAATACACTGGCTTAGTGTATAATCAAAGTAACTATTGTGTCAGCTAAGCAAGGCAACATGTAAATACAGTGGAAGAATACCCAAATGGACTGTATGAGGCCATGCTTAGGAAAACAAACTGCCCAATCAAGTTCATAGGCTTTTAATAGGCTAAAGACCTCTAGGACCCTTAAAAGCCTAGCTGTGCACCTCAAACTATTTGGATCCTGAATATCATAGGAGTCTGAACTGGGGGGCATGTTAGTAAGGAGGTAACTAAGGATTTGTGAGGGGGTGGGCGTTAGTTACGATAATACTTTTCTTATTGATGGCCACTGTTTATAAAGGACATGAGGGCCCAGACTGGGGTAAATTTATGATTTACATCCAATTGTCAAGGTTTTTTGTTTGAAAAGGGACAGTTACTAACTCTGTCATATATGAATGAGGAGTTTATTGGGAAAAATTCTGCCATCCCAAGCAGTAGTAGCATGGAGTTTAATTACTTTTGGATTGTCAAGTTAGAGTTAGATTAAACTGGTTGCTGATATAGTGGTAGCTCCAGACCTTTCTGTTTATAGGCTGTCTTCTTTCTTATTTTTTATTTTTTTAGATATAAACATCATCAGAGGCTATCAGGACAAAGTTTGCCAAGCTTCAAACAACCAGGAAATTAAAAAAAACACTGTGGATATGTGGTATCCCTTTAGAGCACATGTGAGAATGTACCCAGTTACAGGAGAAGGCATACAAGAACCTTGCTTCCAATACTATGCATGTCATCCACCGAGGAAGCATTAGGCAAGGAAAAGGAAAATATGTCCTGAATGCCTGGGTAATAGTGATGTACATTCACAACAAAGGCTTAATGGTTATCAGGCAGTGAGCTAGAAAATGAATGAAAATAAACTCTAAAGGCCATAGACACTTGTTAAATAAATCAGTCAGATATTAGTTATCCTCTAGCCCCCTTCACAGAATGAATGCATGTTGCTTCAGTTTTTAGGTTCAAGACATTCTATGTCCCTCTCCTTCAGTGAGTAAGTTCATTTGAATACCCATCAACAAACCCTGCTTGATTCAATCCTAACTCTTGTTGCAGGGTGAAACACTATGCAATTAAGTATAGGGAGGAGAGGACCTAAGAATCCAAAGGGAATAATTTGGAATCTATAGGTCTTAGTTATTGACTTAACTTCATAATATAAAGAAGCTGATTAGCTAATTATTAGTACAAAATTGTTGACTAAAACAAAATAACTAAATGAGACATTTAATTTTACTTTTGAGATAGTCAAAAGAACTCCACACACATTCTTGCATTTCTGGATCCATCCATCCATCCATCCATCCATCCATCCATCCATCCATCCATCCATCCATCCACAGCCCTTTTTTCCCATTTTTCCACATGGGGTCAGGGTGTCACTTCAACAATATTAATCATCTAGAGCCAAGGGTCACACTGCTGGGTGGCCTGAAGAAAAATTATTTTTTATGCTGTGCAACTTAATTTTAGAACCAAGGCTGATAGATGTTTTCTTTCTTTCATTTAAATATAAGGATGCAGCTGCAACTTAGCCCCTTGCAAAATATTTCCTGGAAATATTCCTATGGCAGAGTGAATATTTTATTGTAAATATTTAAACAGTGTGGTTAGTTCCTTCATTGAAGGTCGTGCGTTAGGCCCGGCAAGCCAGCACGTAAAAATCTACTGCCAATCATTAGCGGACCGGAGTTCCGCTGTGGCGACCCCTAACTGGGAAAAGCCGAAAGAAACAAACAAATTTAAACAGTGTGGTTAAAGTGTCTATTGTATTGGGCTTCACCTTTGTGAGCCTCATGAGGAGTTATAATCATGCTAGCTAGCATCAGCTTGTTTTCATCCTGCTAGGAAAATGGGGTTCTCTTTGGCAGAAGATTTTATTGAGTCATGTGACAAAACTGTTGGTCAGACAGTGCCCAATCTGACAGTGTTTTAGGATGTTGGTTGTCTCTGGAAGTTTCTTCATTTTTAAAGTTGATATTTTTTGGATTTGGGAGCATTTAAACTAGATGAAATTTGTTAAAACACATGCTGAGGGTTTGTAAAATAATGCTTAATCGCTAAATTTTGAAATTTGAAAAAACACTGAGAAGACATGAAGAACTGGAAGAATTTTCTGATGGCATTGTTGTTGGCACACTTGTACTCTGCCTGAATTTTGCTGATCTCTGTCTGCATTTAATTTTTAATTGAATTTTCTTTCATTTAAGGTTTGGTTACTTCTATTTTTTATCTTTTTCTTGTATTACATTTGTTTTGTTTTAAGTTTTCTGATCTGTTGGAGTTTTACGAGGTCTTGGCTAGAGTCAGTTAGAAAACTTAGTAAAGAATTCCTTTTCAAACCCTGAATAACACCAGCTAATTAGTGGGAGGAGCTGAGAAATAGCATTCCTCGTTTAGCTAAAAATATTTGGAGGCATCTGTATTTAGCTGGAATGCTTGTTTAGCTTGCTTGCTGTACTCTGCCTGAATATTGCTGATCTCTGTCTGCAGTTTATTTTTAATTAGAGTTTTTCAGTTAAGTTTTGGTTACTTCTATTTTTAATCTTTTTGTATTACATTTGTTTTGTTTTAAGTTTTCTGTTCTGTCGGAGCTGTAAGAGGTCTTGGCAAGGGTCAGTTAGAAATGTTAGCAAAGAATTCCTTTACAAACAATGAAAAACATCAGCTAACTTGTGGGAGGAGCTGAGAAATAGCATTCCTCATTTAGCTAGAAATAATTGGAGGCATCTCTATTTAGCTGGAATGCTTGTTTGGCTTGCTGGCTGTAATCTGCCTGAATATTGCTGATCTCTACCTGCATTTTATTTTTCCATCCCCCCACCCAACTGTTGTATTCTTAAACTTGATGGCTTTTGAGCTGCCTACCCCTACAATAAATCTGATTTTGGACACTCATTTCAGTCCCATCTCATCAGCTCATTCTACTCAGTACATAGAGATCAGATGGGAGGGCCAACCCTCTTAACTTCTTAACCTTGAATTATCTTCTGTTTCCTCTCTTCCAACTTAAATAAAAATAAAAAAAGAAAAAATGCACTATAGTCAGCTTCTTTTACTATATTTGTGTTTTTTCCTACCTTATTACTTTATTTTGCTTTTTCTGCTTGTTCTTAAAAGTGTTGCATTTATTCTGCTGCATTTATTACTACTTAGTATTAGCTTGATTAAATTGTAACTGTTACTCTGAGCCTCTTAGTTTTGGATTACACACACGGGCTTCAAGCCAATTGTTTTACTTTAAGAAAGTTTGTATTCTACACTCTTTAGGCAGGAGAGGTAGCTTATGCCCTTTGAGAACTGATGGTTGAAGGCTTATTGTATCTGTTATTCTAAAAGTGCCTTAGTTCTGGTTTAGCCACTAACTGCTTGGGCTTCAGGCCAGTTATGTTATATTAAGAAGGTTTGTGGTCTACACTCTTGTAGGAGGAGAGGGTAGCCTGTGCCCTTCAGAGCTGGAAATTGCTGGTTGAAGGCTTATTGTGCCTGTTCTAATTGTCTTTGTTCTGGTTTAAGTACTTAGGTTCCAAACCAGTTGTTTTACCTTAGAAAAAATTGTGGCCTAAACTCTTGTGGCAGGAAAGGATAGCCTACACCCGTCTAAGCTGGAAATTGCTGGTTGAAGGCCAATTGTGTCTGTTATTCTGAAAGTGTCTTAGTTATGGTTTAAGCACTTGGGTTCCAAACCAGTTAGTTTACATTAAGAAGGTCTGTGGTCTAGATTCTTGTGGCAGCAGAGTGCAGCCTACACCCTTCTAAGCTGGGAATAGCTGGTGAAGGCTTATTGTGTCTGTTGTTTTAAGTGTCTTTGTTCTGATTTAAGCATTTGGGTTCTAGATCAGTTATTTTACACTAGGAAGGCTTGTGGTCTACAGTCTTGTGAGAGTATTCCACTGAATTGCAGCTTTATTTAAACTTTTTTTTTTTTTTTTTTTTTTGCTGTTTTGACTATGATTTTCCTCACTTTGAATTTCTAGTACTTCTGCATTTTATAGCATAGGCTAGATTCAGGCTTGCTGAATCTAGACTATTTGGCATCATTTGAGAACTGAAACCAGCCAACTTACATTAAGAACCCCCCCCCCCCGGACCATTGTGGCAGAAGTGTGCAGCCAAGGACCGATCTGAGTTGGGGAATTCTGGAATAAGACTTAGTCTTGGGGTTTCCCTTTGGTTACAATGTTTAAAATTGTTTAACATCTCTTCTATTTAAATGCTGGATTTGCACAAGTTTGCATTCAGATTCTTGGAGCTGCTCAGAGATTGCACTGTGGCCCTTTAGCAACTCAGTTTTACATTGTGAAGCACTGATGCAGTTTTCTACTCCTAGCCCTCCAAACAATAGTCACTTATTTTTAGTCTTACAGGAAAACCTGGTCCATCTAACCCACCCCCCACTAGTTACTATGGTATATTCCTGCTATAATGTACAGTTTCCCACCATTTCTCCAGCCAGCCTGATTGACATGAGTATCTTGAAGCAATGTAGCAAATGCCTCTTCTATACTGACAACCAGTTACTCCTAAAACAAGCAAATACAACATGTGATAGATCTATCTATAATATGAATTTAGAATCAATTCTCTCACATAACAAACCAGATATTAAATAGGTTGTCAGCACACATACTTCACCTCTTGCACATAACAAACTCACAGCACATAAACCCACATATGTGGAGGTACTCATTAGAAGCCTACCTAAACTCAGAGGCCTCCCAAGTACAAACCTACTGCACATACTGCAGACCCACCAGAATCCACTACACATAATAATCCACACAACAGTGTCTCAGCCAATAAGACTCTAAGGCAAAACATCTCTAAACCAATTGTCTTATTCATAGGTGACTCCATAGTGAGACAAACAGATGTCCCCCTCAACAGGCTGGATAAGGAGAAGTTCATGGTCAGCTGCCTGTCAGGTTCCAGGATCCATCAGATCACACACACACTCAAGCATCTCAACAAAAACTATCATTATTACTCTGTTATAGTCCATGTTGGAGTGAATGACTTGAGATGAATCTCACTGGAGAATGTGTCCTAGGCAGGTATGTCCTTAGGTGTAAGCAGCATTTTAACTTAAGCTAGGAAGATGCATCAATATAAACAAAAAAAATGATTGACTTCAACAATTGGCTTATATTTTGGTATCAGTCTAGGGGGATCCAGTATCTGTCAGTCTGGGAAGATATGGTCAGCAGACCATACTGCTTTGCCAGAAATGGTCTTCACCTGTCACCTCTTGGCTTTCAGTTACTGGCAAAGGTACTTGCCTCCCCCATAGTGCCTTTTTTAGACAATGTCATAACAACAAACTTCCTGACGTAAAATAATCCACTACAGACAAACTCAAGGTTATGCTACTGAATGCTAGGAGTCTAAATCAGAAACTGCACTCACTGGAATCACTCCTTAGCTTGGAAGATGCCAATGTCTGTGCAATCACAGGGACATGGTTCAAGGCTGAAGAGAGCACCCTGGCCATGCAAAGCTTCAATGCCTTCCACATGTTCAGACCTCAAAACGAATATGAAAGAACCAAAGGTTCAAGTATATCCATCTTCATTAAAGACAAATACGCCTCAAGACTCGTCAAACAGTATGACTGTCTAGAGCTACTCCAAGTCTGACTAACTGTAGGTAAAACCCCTTTCCTTATCATTGTTAGCCAAAGGTCCCCCACTACAAACCACAAGAACCACTCTGCCTACCTGGACCTACTTGAGTCACTCAGTATATACCCAAGCACCTTGGTCATGGGTGATTTAAACTATCCTTCCATTGATTGGGAGTCATATATGAGCACAAACATGCTCACCCAAAGGTTCCTGGACTTTGTTAATACAAATGCTCTGGAACCGATAGTCTGCACCACCACAAGGGACTAGAATGGCTAGACATAATACTCACCAACATAGAGGGTCTCTGCTCTACCCCCTGTGTGTTGCCCTCCCAGGTAAGGTCTGATCATAAATCAGTCACATTCAAAGTAACGATCAAACCTGATCCCCCAAGAGCAAAAAGAATTAAACATTTCTCCAAAGCAAACTATAGCATCTGAGGCAATGGTATAAATACTTTCAAATGGCCTGCTATCACTGTCAACAATGACTCCTATGCAGAAGTGTACACAAATACCCTGTCTAAACACCTATACAAATGTATAGACTCTGCTCTACCTGATCAGATGAAAACGGGTCTATATTAGAAGCCCGAAGATCCATTTGAGCGAATAGGAAAAGAGTGACACATATATCACGAACTACGGAAATGGTGAACGTCCAAAACCACGAAACTTGAAATGTCGAACTGTTATGGTTGGCCCGTCTGTGGTATAGCTCTGTAAGGTAAGTGTGCGATAGTTACGGACTGTAGGGTTAGGGTGCAGGTTAAGGTAAGTGCACAGATAGGTAATGTATGCAAGGTTTAGTGTAGGGTTAGAAGTAGGGTTTTGTTAAGTGTATGTGTGTAGATTATTTGTTTTGTTTGGGTATATCTCCGTAGGGTATGTGTGCGATAGTTACTAACCTTAGGGTTAGGGTGCGGGTTAAGGTATGTGCATAGATAGTAATGTATGTATGGTTTAGTGCAGGGTTAGAAGTAGGGCTTGGTTAGTGTATGTATGTGGTTTATTTATTATGTTTGGGTAGGTAGTATGTAGCACATGGTGGGGTTGGCCGACTATGACGATTTGAGATTTTAAATTTCGCAGGTTAGGAGGTTCGGCATATTTGCGGTTCGGGCTATATGTCTCACTGTTGTGGTATTCGCTCAAACAGGTTTTTGGTTTTATAATATAGACCCGATGAAAACAAGGTCCTCACAAAAAAAAAAAACAAGCCACCCTGGTGGACATCAAGCATAAATAAGTTATACAACGAGAGGAAGAAACTTATGTCTAAGAACAAGAGAAAACTGACTCAGCAGAGGAAGCACACCATCCACAGCTTGACCAAGCAAATTAGATATCTTGTAAAGTTCCTTAGAGGCAATTACAAAGCTAAACTAGCATTCATAGCTAAGGATAATCACAAGGTATTCTTTAGCTACATCAGAAAACTAAAAGGGAAGGCCCAGCTTTGTGCTGAACTAGTAGTGGACGGTACCACTCATACTTACCCTGAGGACATCACCAACCTGCTAGCAGATAAATGTGGTGAAAACAGCATTCCCTGCCCCACCAGACATACCCCAAAGCATACCTGTCACCAGTCCTCTACCTAGTATCTCCAAAGAGCAGGTCATAACTGCACTCTCCATGGCCAAAAACATAGCTTCTGTGGTACTGGATAACATCTGAGGCTGCCTACTAAATGGTCTACAACATGACCTAGTAGAATCACTTGGCACTCACTTCAACCGCAGTATAAGTACTAACTTTCTCCCAGCAGAGTGGAAAACAGCAAAAGTAATTCTTTTGCGCAAAAAGGAGTCCATCAACTGACCCTTGGAACTATAGACCCATAATCCTAACCAGTCTTATCTGCAAGGCCATGCAGAGAATCATCATAGACCTTATCAACAAAGACATAGGTGACCTTAAAACTCTTCACCTGACCCAACTTGGCTTTGTTAAGAGTAGATCACACTTATTAAACCTGGTGGACTTCTTCAAGAATGTCACCAAAGCCCTGGATAAAGGCAAAACAGTACATGCAGCCTATCTTGACTTAGCCAAGGCTTTTGACACAATTCCTTACTCAGGCATCATTGAGAAACTTGCCAAGCTGGGAATTAACCCATATGTCACTAGAAGGGTAGCCAACTGGCTCACCGACAGAATGCATATAATCAAAGTTGGAGATTCCACCTCTACCAGCAGACAAGTTACCAATGGTGCACCACAAGGATCTATGCTGGGCCCCCTATTGTTTGGAAACTATTTCCCAGAAGTCCAGGTGAAAATAGATGGCTTGTGACTTACCAAGTTCACAAATAACTGCAAACTGGGTGCAATCATTGAGCCCCCCAACGATGTTGACATACTACAAAAAGGGCTTTCACAGACAAATGACTGGTGCCAAAGCCACAAACTTAAACTTAGCATAAAAAAATGCATTATCATCCCTTTCAGCAAGGGACGTCCCTGCAAACTACAGTATTAACATTGTAGCTCAAACCCTGTGGTGAGAGATTTGGGAACACAGGTTGATAGCAACCTTAACTTTGATCACCATGTGTCCACTGTAGTAAGGAAGGCCTTTCATGTTGCACATCTCATAAGTAAGGTCATCATATCCAGAGCTAAGGATGTTATAATTCCCTGTGCTTATCCCTCATAGACCACTAATAGAGTACAATGCTCATTTTTGTATGTACCTCACCAGACACCTGCAGCAGCCATGTCAGAGGTTTCTCATCAAGAAAATTCAGGGCCTTCAACACATGACCTACATGGACAGACTGAAGGCCCTGTCAGTGTACTCTGTATCTTATAGGTTGCTGAGAGGCAACTTTTGCCTGGCCTACAGATCAGTCTCAGACTCTGCCCTAACAGAAATGCTGCACATCTGCAAGTGAAATGACACAAGATTCAATCACTCTATGGATCTTAACCTAGCCTGTGACATTACCAAGACATGCTGGAGAGACAGATATGTATCCCAAAGATTGGCAGTCCTCTGGAACAAACTCTCAGTTCATGTAAAACAAAGCTCATCAATGACCCTATTTAAGTGTAATTTAGACAACTGGATGGCAGACAATAAATTTACCCCAGGAGTGTCACCTATGTCCCTCTTGGATAAGGGCAGTCAGTGTTGATCATAGACTTGGCTGCAAATATAGTCAATACAACTTGGGCAATAAGGGAACAAGGGTATAACATGGCTAGGATTATAAAGGCCATAGGGCCAATAGCCTAGTAACCTCCTATGAACCTATGAACCTGTGAGAGCAGCTAGCCTAGGACTTATCTATGAACCTATGAATCTATTGGCAAGCAAGTTTGCAATGTATCTTAGGCAGCTGGCTGAAAGTTAAGATGACGATTCTGAGCCGATTCATTTACAGTATGAGAGACCAGAGAAAAAGCTATTGAAACCTATAGTCAGATGACTCATCATGAGTAACAGTTGGTATGTATGGAAGGTAAAGCAGGGAGGCAAAATCTGAATGTGATCAGAGTGTGAAAAGGAGAGGAAGAGTCTAGATTGTTTATATTTTGTTAAAACAAAAATATGGTATGAGCATTTTTTTAAAATGTCTTTATGGATTATGAAAGCATCCCTACTACTACTACTGGCTTTTGCTAAAGAGTTATATGGAAACCTCTCGTACTTTTATGTATAGTTCATAATGGGCATTTTGCACATTTGGCACCTGAGCAAATTGTTGCTCTTGAGGGTCTGGGGATAAACTCGGGTATGAAAGAGATGAAAACTATAAAAAAAATGTACATTTTCACTTACTGAAGAGGAGTTCACTGGGTGGAAAAAATGACTTTTTCATAATAATTTTGCTGGTTCAGTACAAGAATGAATCTGGTGGTTCTAGGCTTTAGTACTGTAAAAGGTACATGGTATAACATGACAAGGTTAATGCGATGTGATCTTTTAACACCATTCTAATATTTTGTTGGAAGATTTTGATCCATTGCACTTCTACAGACTTAGTTTTCTTTGTTGCTTGTTTGTCCATATTTATTCTGCTAAGTATTATGACTAATTATATGCAGGTCTTAACTTTAATGATGTTTTTAAGTGGAATACAACAGTTTAAATGTATTCTACAGTGATGGTGATGAGAAAAAATAAAATCTGTAGTTACATGCAAGTAACTATTTAATGCATATAACTAAGTGTTACTACAAAATGATTGGTTTTGTTTATAAAATCTGTATTTTAGGATGTCACAGAGTTTGTTGAGTTACAGTTCATTGAATCTGTAACTCAGTGAAGTTAAACCATTAAATGCAATGACCAAATGACCCCAAGAGGGACTAGCAAGTATTCCTTCCCCCTACAGGAGCCATAGCAGTACTCACTTTCTGGTAGTGCAATCAGGAGGTTTACTTGAGTGTTTTTTTTTAAGTTGTAGTTTCATTTAATAATAAACTGATGAAATTGTTTTCACCCATATTTTATAATCCTCTGATTTTATGTTTGTTTGATAATAACTTTTCTGCAAATTATTAAGACTGTGTTAATGCAGTTCTTAATTTTTTGATGATGCTTACAAATATTATTGCAGTATCTAGTATGCATTGTATAATAAACATACAGGCAAAAAAAATCAAAAAATCATTGGTTTTAGATTAGTCAGTAGCATTTTAAATAAGTAAACAAAGATAAATATAAATTAAGTTATACTCATGTTTGTCGATGAAAATATTTTGAATCTAATTTACCCTCATGTCTATAATATTCATAGATTCATAGATTGTTACAAGGCTAATGACTCAGGGTGCTGTTCCAAGCCTAGCAAAGTTTTCCCAAAAGAATAATGATGTCCTGTATCCAAAGAGGACATTGAGGGCCAGGCTTTTATAAACTACCTCTTTCCAAAGGGACATGAGAGCCAGACCCAGTGCAAATTTCTTATTCCCCATGCACTGGTCTAGGCTGCATGTAAACTGGGTAATAGACAAACCCAGCTTCACATCATACCTCTCAATTGTATAAGATGTTTGCCTCATATTTTTGGTCTGTTCCTCATAAAAATTGTGTTTCTTGGACAAATTACTGGGATGATCTAAGTATTAAAGTGACTAAATAATGACATGCATTTCAGTTTCAGACTTCATATCCTTCAGAAAGTGCATGCTAACATAAATATGGGTCTAATTTACATGGTCAACGTTTCACAAAGTGTACTTTCATATGGCCGAGACCATATGATCGACTTTCGGAAAGCCGACCATGTAAAATAAACACAAAAAACACAACGAACACTTACCTTTAAACTGTTAGCAGCCCCCCTGCACCACCCCATTGGGGGCTCTGCCTCCCACACCCTACGTAACTTAAATATACCAACTCCAAGATTGCACTACAGTGCGGAAGAGGAAAAATTTCCCATTATGCACTGGATGGATATAGCTGTTCCCCATGGTCGACTTTTCAAAAGTCGATCATATGGTCTCTGCCATATGAATTTCGATTTTGTGAAAAGTCAATCATGTGAAGGGGACCCCATAAATTCTGTTATTCAAGCAACTCTCTAAGTTTATAAGAGCAATAATTAAAATGTGTCCCTATTTTTGGGCCTTTGTCCCCCATTATATCAGGCTTTGTCCAGATTTTTTGCACTAAGAGGTTGAGAGGTATGCTTCACATGGATGGGAAGCCTGTTCTGTAGGAAGGACAGTCTCTGGGACACATATCTATTGTCTTTTATTCATGTAAAACTACAATGATTTTCCACTAATATTTAACATTTACTATTTTAAATAATTATTTGAGAACTTCCATTTATGGTTAATGTTATTTATTTATTTATTTATTGGCATTTGATTACTGAGAGAATCTGACTGGGTAGAAACCCAGTTTCAGCAGAAGCCCATGGAGAAAAGCTCCAAATAATTGCAAACCATTTTAAGTGCAATAATTTTACAATCTTTAAAAATAAAACAAAAACATCTGCAGTTTAAATAATTATAACAAATTAATGATAATATAAAAAATAAAAGTTATCTACTCACCATAACTATGCATCTGTGTTGTCCATTTTCATTCTTCCTCATGAATGGGGTTTGGATCCAGTCCTCAGATTTAACTCAGACACTTTCTCTAGATTCTAGGATCTGACTCTTGAGCTCCTCCCTTACCCATAATGCCACTGTGTTACCTCAGATTGAGTTTGCTGCTATTATACAATATCACAGCAAAGTATCTCAGTCTTGCTATGACAGAAAACTGGTAGCTGAAAGATCAGGAGCTCATAGAGGAACTATGGTTCCTAACAATTCTGTTAGGTCTATCCCAAAGACATGGATAGAAGAAAGGTGGGGGGGGGGGGTTGAGGATGAATGAAAATGGACAACACAGATGCATAGCTATGGTGAGTACATAACTTATATATATGATGTCATTTTCATTTGTTCCTCAATGAATGGGACAGAGTTCCCAGCTACAATAACCTTGGGTAGCCCTCATGGAAGTATGTCCCGGAGAACAGCAGAACTGAATGCAGCTCTCTTCTGGAGATGATGTTCAATTTGTAATGAGCAGTAAAAATATGAGTATTAGACCATGTCATCAGTGGAGGCTCTAGCCCAGAAGGCAGCTTATATGGCTATTGGTACAAGGAAAATGGACAGAGTACTGAGTTCACTCTAACAACGACACAAAAGTACCAAAATAGTAAAATAAAGAAGTTGCAGAGTTCCACGACAGATTTACCTTTTATTTATACAAAAAGAGAGTAAGCGCTTTCGCGATCTACCCAGATCACTTCTTCAGACTGTATTACGTCATCTTATCTAACCAAGCATTTTAAACCTTCAGTCATTACCACATTGCAGTTAATTAATCACAATTACCTAATTAAAACATGGGAGTGGTTCCCTTTCAATAAAAACTTTTTAAAAATCCAAAACATCTTACTTTGCCATTCTTTTGTATCAGCTTATATCTAAACAAAATACTTATAAAAAACAGCTCAGTATATATGATACAATAGAAACATAAAATGCTAATAAAAAATATTAGCAAAACATCACTTATGAAATGCATGTGTGTATATATATATATATATATATCTATATATATATATATATATATCTATATGTGCATATTATTATAATATAGGCCTAACTAAGCTAGATCACAACCATTTGGCAGACAAAATTCTTAATTTCATTTCATTATAAATATAGACATAAAGCAAAGGCATATTATATAATAAGGCATGGATATAATTAAATGTCATATTAAAAACATAAATAAACATTTAGTGCTTCAAATGTCGTGCTTTAAGGAAGGGTTTAAGTGATACTGCATCATTTATTCCTGGATGTTTATCTGCATTTAATTTTATAATCCACTTCTGTTCTAGTTCTTCAGTTTTATTTTTTATATCACCTCCTCTAAGGCCTTACTTAACTACCTCAAGCACAAAGAATTTAAAATCATGATCTTTCCCTTCTTTCTGAATATGTTTGGCTAGAGCATTAGTTTCTTTACCTGTCGCAATGTCTCTCATATTTTCTAGAATACGTTCTTTTAGCATCCTATTCGTTTTATCTGTATAGTATGCTTTGCATATTTGACAAAAAATGAAATATACTTTGTCAGTAGTTCTACAGTCTGCATATATATTTGCTTCTATTTTAAATTTACTCACTGGATAAAAAAAGGTAGTGCAGGAAAAAATATATCTGCATGCTACACATTTTCTACAGGGGTAAGTACCTTTCCTCTGTGATGTAACTTCATGTATAGTATTATGTGATTTATAGCATAGCTGCCTTTTTAAAGACTTTTTATTAATGAAAGAAAAGTGTGGTGCAGAGTCTATTACTGTTTCTAAATCCTTGGATGGAGTTAGAATATTCCAATTCTTTTTAAAAACATTACAAAACACATTTATATCGCTGGCATAAGTAATAGGAAAATTAAGATTTGTATCATTGTGTTGTCTATCCTTTGTCTCTTGATTTTCTATTCCCGCTGAGTAATAAGGACGGCCTTTCGTTCCTCTTACTGCCAGTGTTTCATTGATACATGCATCTATTTCAGAGTTGGAATAGCCTCTGCTAATAAACTCATCCTTCAATATTTCTGTTGTTTGCTTAAGTTCACTGTCACTGTTGTATATTCTCATATTCCTAATCATCTGTCCTTTCAGGACATTTCTACTAACATGTCTGGGATGCATACTACTTTTATGCAGTAGGCAATTTTTCCTTGTCGGTTTCCTATATAAACTAGTTTTCATGTTTCTTAATCCAGATTTTTCAACCATAACATCCAAGAATTCAATTTTTTCATAAGAATATTTGTGAATAAATTTCAAAAAGTTTGTTGTTGTATGCAAATAATTTATGAAGTCTTTTAATTCAGTTTCTGACTTCCCTATAAAATGAAAAGGTCGTCCACAAATCGTGTATACCATAGCACATTTGCTATACTCATGTCCTTGAAGTAAGCATGTGTTTTCCCATTGTACCAAAGCTAGATTGGCGTAGCTATTGGCACAAGTAATGTCCATAGCTACGCCTATCTTTTGTAAATAATAGTTGTCACCAAAATTAAAAACATTATTTTCCAGGACTATCTCTAGTAATCCACATATCATTCCAACCTTGTCATTGGGGAATGATTGCTTACTTATAAGTAGTTCTCTGATACTTTCAATTCCCCATTGGTTAGGAATGACTGTAAAAAGGGAATTAATATCAAGTGTAACTAAAAGAAAGTTCTGATGCAACCCCTTTGTTTGTGTATACAACTTCTGTAAAAAGGTCTTAGTGTCTTTCAAAATCGAGTCACAGGTATCTAAGACAGGGTGCAAGTTCTTCTCTATAAAAATTGACAATGGTTCTGTGGCCCAACCTTTACTAGAGACTATGGGTCTCACAGGGTGGGCATGTTAAATTTTTATGAATGTTTGGCGATCCATATATAATAGGAATAATAGGATGTTCCATTCTAAAATATTTAAAAAGTTCTGAAAACATATTCATCATTAACATATCAAAAAGGTAAAATTCAATCCTATCTAGTATTCCTTTTAAAACAGTCCCCCGGATTCACAAATCCTCCGTGTAAGACTTAATAAGTCTTACTCAGAGGCTGCAGTTGAATGGTATGACATCAGCATGCCATGAATATGCATGAGGGCACACTGACTCAACTGCAAGTCTTACCCGGACCCTGTAAGAAAGCAGGGGGCATGTCCGACTGCCGAGCAGTCTAAATGTCCATGCCCCGGCAAGTGTTTTACAACTAAACAAAGCACACACACAAGAGCAAGTCCACTCAAATGTCCCTGCACCCAACACCACACTCCCTGATATTGTAAACCCCTATCACATTTCTAAAATGCAAAACATTAAATATATTTTTTTAAATCCCCAAAATAGCTGCCCGTATTTGCACGTGTGTGCGCGGGTGTGCCCATTGTTTAGCTAGAGTTAGCAATTCTGACATGGAAGAGCATAAGAAAGAATGTTAACACAAATCACACCAAATAGCAATAGTGTAATGGTAGAGCATTTGCACAAAGAAGAGGCATTCATAGTTCAATTCCCACCACTCCCCTTACTATTTATTTTTTAAATCAGTATATGAAATAATACCTGACAAATATGTTTAAACATTACTAAAAAGCAGTGAAATGGCCAGTGTATCAGGGAACAAAATAAATATTTTAAAGCATCCTAATATAAAATTGCCTGCAGTTAAGCAGCGCTTCCCCCAGCGCAATAAGGTTGCCCATATTTCAATGGCGCTTTACCCAGCGCAATAGAGTTGCCCATAGTTCAAAGGCGCTTTACCCAGCGCAATAGAGTTGCTCATAGTTCAATGGTGCTTTACCCAGCACAATAGAGTTGCCCATAGTTCAATGGTGCTTTACCCAGTGCAATGTGTTTGCGCAGACATACGCGCCATGCCAACCAGGGCACCGTAGGGCACCGAGGAGCAACGTAGAGCAAAGTTGCTTAAATGCAGCCACACTCCCTAGCCTGTCTGGATAGTATGAAAATAAAATGAATGACAAGGTTCAAACCCAGGACTCTGTGCATCAGAAGCAAAGTACAGAACCACTAAGCCATGACAACATACGGGAAACAGCCACTATTAACATACATATACTTATGAATGGTAGTTTAACCATTAATAAGCAGATGTGCAGTCAGCCAAGAATTTTACAAAGTGGCCAATCACAAAAAAGTGCGGGAAATGCTGCATATTTAAGCCCCACAGGTGGGAATACACGCCATAACTGATTGTAGCTCACATCTGCAGTTAGAATGTCTGGTGTCGGAGAGGGAACACACTTCCAAGCGCAACGTTGGGACATCGAGGAGTCCAAATACATGGTTTGGCTCCTTGTCTACCGTCACGAGTCAAGACACCTGCAGGGCCAGTTCCAAGGGATGGAGTACAAGGCAGAGGCTTGGAACCAGTTAGCTCGTGACCTCACCAGTGCCACAGGCGTTCCTCGGACTGGTGAGCAGGTCTGTCACCACCATGCAGACCTGAAAAGACGAAAGCAGGACCGCCTGAACCAATGGATACAGGAGGCCCGTGGGATGTAGGATGCCCCACAACTGAGTATGTAGCCATTGAAGTATGTAAGAATTGATAATGGAGTATGTATAACAGATAGGTATGTCTCAATATCCCTTCATTTACTTTACAGCTGCAGGTGACAGTGCTATGAATCAGCAAGCCTATGCTGATAGGCTGCTAAGGCTGTGCCCCGAGGCAGGTTAGTGATTATTATGCATGTATTGTTATATAAAATATGGGAGAGAGCATGAAAGAAAGTGTTGTAGTCCAATAATACAGCCATAAAATTGCCTGAATAAGTCCTTTGCATGTACTGTCAGATAAAAATGTCAGAGAGGCAGAAAAAGAGTGTAGAAACCCATTAAGAAAGGTAACATATGTCTGGAATAATATCTCTGCAGGCACTGTCATATAAAATAAGTGAGTGAGCCTGAAAAAAGATTGTTCTAACCTATTAATAAAGGTATAATATGTCTTGAACATGTCTGCCATATACACCGTTAAAACAAATAAAGGAGTGAGCCTGTGGAAAAGTGTATAATGTCATTAATAAAGGTCTAAAACCCAGAGTGTGTCTGTGTCACAGAGTCTGAAATGTTGTTGTACCCTTGCAGTATACAAATAGTACTGTTTGAAAAGGTGCTGGCAACCCAGAGTTGTGCAGTCCCATATAAAGTGGGTGATGGAAGTACTAGTAGCTGTGAAACATATATACAGTCCACAACAGGCAGTTACTGGCTGGCATGAATAAGTAAACCTGGCACACGTGTAGCATGTTATTTTTCCCCAGAAATGTGAGTGTGTGTCAAGAAATGCAGGGTTCTGTACAAATCAAAGTGAAAATGTCATGTGAAAACATCCCAGATATGTAGATAAAGAAATAGAAATGCAATCAAGAAATATGTAGCAGTAACATCTGCATCCTGGACAGTTAGTATGTCAGATATAGGTCAGGCATATATTGAACTAGCCAAACCCATTACACAACCTAATCTATGGTGGCAAGTGTGATAATACAGGTAGGGGATATAGACTTGCAGTCACTAGGAATGTAGTGTAGACTAAAAGGTCATTATAAGATGTTAACCGAGGTTTTTTATACACCCTACTGTATGTGCATAAGCCATGCAATTCTACACCTCAATGGGTATGTGTAATCTTAAATATTTGTTGGGACATATGTCCTATCATTCTATAAATATTTGCATTCACGTTGATGCATGTGCCCTGTTTAAACACCACAATCATGGTGGCCTGCTGTTACCAAACATCCCTGCATGCTGTTGGAATAACCACTGTGGTTCAATATATGCATGTGTTATGCTTGCTTTTCAACTGTTGTATTCTTGGTGTGTTGGGTTAATTGGAATATTATTGCATGCTGTTACAACTAATCTGGAATGCTGTTTTGCTTATGTTGTAATTAAACACACCTAATCACAGAACGTATGGGAAGGCCGGTACCAGCATACCGACCTGTCCCTCCTCACCCGGCAAGTGCACCTGGCACCAGCAGGTCCGGTGCCCAGCCCAGGCTCCCCTCCTCCATTGGTCCTGTGCCACCTTCGGGTGGAAGTGCTGCAGGGGATGGGGCTCATCCCCCCGTGCAAGCGTGGACAGAGAAGGGCCACCTGTCACCCTTCAAAGGGTCTGGGCTGTGGTGCGTAGGGAGATCCAGCGTTCAGTAGCTGATCCCCTATGCCAGCTTGAGGCGAGAGTGGCGGGTCTCATGGGTGAGCCTGCCCGTCCTATGCAGCCCCCGGCACAGCCACCCTCGGGGCTGTGAAGGTTCAGTGGTGACTGCCCACGGGTGGGGATCTCAGTTCCACTGTTACCATCTGTGGGCTCATGGGCTTGCGATTTCCAAACATCCGACCCTGTCAATTGTGTTCACCCACCCCATGTGTCATACACCACCCCTGTATGCGTCTTGTCTGTCTTATCTGTTTACCTTCTCAACCTACCTCTCTGGACATACCTACTTCCTCTACCTCACTTCCCACTCTCAGCTGAAAAAAAAAAAGAGCAATCTGTACCCACAAAAAAATTACGTACCATACATAGCTGCCCATTTCGCACACATGTCCATCGGACAAACATGTAAGCTGATAATTAGAATTGGCAGTACAACATACTTTGTTGTCCTCACCCCTCTCCCAGGGGTGGAAGGTTTCAAATTTCACTCCAAATTCATTGTATATGCACAGCTGTTGCTGTTAAAGAAATGGGCAGCTATGGACCTTTCCTACACCCGTCCTGCACATCCCGAGCTTGTTTACCTACTGTGTGTACCTCTTTGTGCCCCCCTTTTTCACCACTTTCCTATCTCCCCATTTTCTTTTCTTTAAAAGCAATTAGCATGGGGGTTAGCGGGAGTAAGCACTTTTAAGCAGTAGTAAGCGGGTTTAAGCAAGTGTGCGCATGTGTGCACTTAGCTAAGCATCGCTAAGCATCGCACAAACCCACGCAAACATGCTTACAACTGCTTAAAAGTGCCATAGTCACTCTATGGCAGGGCCCTTGTTCTGCTCAGCAGCAAAAGAAAATACCTCTGCCAGTCTCGAACCCCAGACCATTGACTCAATAAACTGCATAAATTACCACTAAGCCACAGTAGATATTCAAATAACTTGGTTCTGAAATAACTATATCATGCAATACAATGAGGGAATGTAAATGAAAATTAGGAATGGTATAACACTAATCCTTTTCTGTGGGTCTTTACCAGCAGTGGTTGTGGAATTGCATGACATGACTGTGAAAGGAGAACCAGCCATCCTAGCAGGGAATAATGTAACAATAGCACCTTACAAACACCACACAGTATCAGACCAGGATTAATACTGGCCACAGGAATACAGTGCAATAACCACATTTGTATGGCAGTTAATTGTGTAAGTGAGAAAAAAGTACATACTCCCATGTATCCTGTGTTAGCATTTGGAGGGGTGCGTACATGTCTACACTGAGATGTGTGTACTGGAAGCAGCAACATTCAGGTTTCAGTACAACATGCATATCACTGGCTACAACCCTAGTATAGATAAGAGACATATACCAACCTTCAGATTGACACAACGGTGTCCAGAGCAAACAAGCATGGGGCCCACCTTGGAAATCTGAAAGGGCTACACCTACCTAAACTAGAATTTTATAGCAGTGGGCTGCAAAGTGAGTTATGCAATCACCAAACAGCAGGCTGCATGCAATTACTGAATGGTGGGCAGCAATTGGTGCAGAGGCTGTCACATGCACAAGTGCAGATACCTAGAAAAGCAGGCTGTACCCACAGTCCACACATGCAATTATATAATTGCAGGTGCTGTGAGATAGAGAGTGTGAGAGAGAGAGAGAGAGAGAAACAGAGACAGAGACACGGACACAGACACAGACACAACTGAGACAGAGACAGAACAGAACAGAGTGAGAAACAGAGACAGAACGTTGAATAGAGGTCGAAACCAAAACAAACACCAATAAAAAATAAAAACTACAAAACCATAACACACGGAGCACGGAAATACTAAGGTAAGGTATGTAACTCACATGTATGTGTTGGCATGTTGTAGATGTTCCTGAAGAGTACTCTACACACTGCAAATCATCCATGTGTGGCAGCAGTATGTATCTATCTGCATCTGCACATATACATAGGGCAAGGGACATACTGCAACTGTTAGTGAAGGGTGGACAGATATCTGTCAGTGAAGGTTGATATGTGCATATATCCATGTAGGTCGTAGTGTGTGGCTTAGAAAACAGCATGCAGTGCGCAGGAGCGGCCGTAGGTCTACTGGTGCCCTAGGCAAAAGGGCTCCATGGCGCCCCCTACCACACTTCCTGGTGCCCCCATCCTTGTCGTACTACACCACATAAATAGTGGAAAAGCACCCCTGCTAGAGTGGTGCCCTAGGTGACCGCCCAGTTGGTCTATGCCTAAGACCAGCTAAGGTAGTGTTGATATATGTCATGTGGTGGTTAAATGCTGTGGGACAGATGTGTCAGATCTGCTGTGTTACAGCCAGTGAGGCCTGCTAATGCAACAAGGGCTGAGGACACCCACATGCATTCTCCACAACACTGTGCAATTTAATCACATACCGGTACATCCCACAACTGTCGCATAAGTGATATCCCCACCATGAAAGGTGGACTGTACATGTGCCTATATGTACATGCATGTAGTCAGCAATGGATGTGTACATGTCTGTGTATAGATATGTGTGTATATAATATATATATATATATATATATATATATATATATATATATATATATATAAATATATATATATATATATATATATATATATATATATCTACATATATATATATATATATATATATATATACATACATATAGAGTGAGAGAGCGAGACAGAGAGACACGGGTTCATATGTACCACAACAGGTGTGCGGTGACCAAGGCACGGACTGTAGACAAGTGTTGATACTGCAGTGCCATTCCACCTTCCCAAAACAGTGTACCCATTAACTATCACATAGGTAGAGATGTGCCTAACAGTGAAGGTGTGATAAGGGAACATGGGACACAGGTGGACAGTAGCCTCTGCTTTGATGAAGACAGTGCCACACTACACCTGTAATCTGTCTGTGTGGTATGTGTCATGACAACAGGTGTGTCAGCTATGGACCTATAGGGTAAAGTTCCCCTGTACTCATCACAATGCCCTGTGTGGTATGTACTTCACATGACAACTACACCAGGTGAACAGGCCACAGACAGACCCCTCAGAGGGTAATACTGGCTGCAAACAGATGCCCTATGCAGACTGACTCAAAATCACAAGTACACTGTATTGCATACTGGCCACACAGAGGTGACCTCTGCTGGACATACAGAGGTATGTCACACCCATAGCTGGGTGACAACCACCATGGCAACATATCACAATCCCTCTGGGATAAGTGCTCTAGGGCCCTAAACCTTGTCAGCTCACTAAACAGCACATGCTGGAGGGATAGGTTCAATCTCAGAGATATGCCATACACTGGAATAGACCACATAACAATAGCAAACAAGGCTCCTCCTTAGCAGTTGTTATAAATACCCCTGATGATTGTGTGGGAGATTGGTAATACACCCCAGGAAACACCTCTGTGGTTCAGGTTGGCAGGGGCAAGTGAAATCAAAGTACATGTGTGTCAAAGGCCAGGGTAGCATATGGCTATGCTGCCGTAGGCCCTAGGGCCAATAGCATATTACCTACCTATGGCACTATGCACTCACACATGTACTTAATGCAATAGCTGCTATGTGACGTTGCATAAGTGTAACGCTGAATGTGTGCAAGGTCTGTAAAGGTGTGATAGCTTAGTGTGATGTTGTATCTGACATGGTGGTGCCTATCCTAGCTGTGAGGACAGCAACTGATGTGTAATGTACTCTTAGGCCGACATAGTAGTACGACAGATGATGTGACATAGTACTCCGTTGACGAATGTGGTGTCTCATTGTAGGCTAAAGCAATACATGTATGCTTAGTGAGTGGTACTGCTGGTGAATCCATCATCAATATGAACTGTAGTACTACCTGAAGCTGTAGGCCTAAACAGCACAGTATGGTGTGTGTTCACATTGCTTGGAAACACTGTCATGTGTGTTTCCTGTAGTCTCCACAGAGGACACAATGCAGACATAAGGGTGTGTAAGTAGTGGCACACAGTACCGTATGGTACACAGGTAATGCTCATCTGTGTTGGCATACAGTGGTGCATTGTATGTTTGCCTGATGTGTGTGTGATTATGCCTGTACAATGGCTGCGATCATATGTGTGTTACAGGGTAAATGTGTGTATCCAGCAACATATATAGTCTGTTACAGCAGTATGCCACCTATAGTAACAACTGGACACATCTGTTAGGCAGGGCTATGGCATCAATGACTAGAGTGGTTGATTGGTACTACTATACCTGTACTATACATCCATTGCAATGGATGACATCTCTGTTCGTGCATCGGTGTGATATACACCCCTGTCTTGAGGTTGTGCAATGTGTCACAAACAGTGTGTCAGGTACTGTTGTATAGTGGTGTGATATATATGGAGTCTGTCAGGCAGTGTTAGTTAGTTGTGGCCTGAGAACCAATAAGTGGTATTGAAAATAGGATGGTATATATGGCAGTAAAGTGATATCTGTGGGTAAAGGTGTAAAGTGTAACACAGGACACTCTCACACATATTGTTCATATCTTTTTCATCCAGATGGCCCACCACTGCAATCCAGCGTATACAGCGGAGGAGGAAGAGGTGATACGCAACAGTCTTTTGCAGCAGTACACAATGCTCTTCTCCAGAAGTGGCCAGCACCAGCAGGAGCGGACTGCACTGTGGCAGGAACTTGTTAGTCGGGTAAATGACATAGGCATGCATAACTGGACATATGAGTAGGTACAACATCACTGCAGTGATTTAATTAGACAAGTCCAGTGGCATGCGTCTGATATCCAAAGACAGCAACTTGCCACAGGTGGAGGGGTGGCCATTCATCCTCCCCTCACCAGAGTGGAGGAGCTGCTCCTAAGCATGGTGGCTCCTGGACAACAGCTACAACAACCACTGACATGTGTTGTAATGGAGGCCGGAGCCACCTAGCACATCCACCTGGAGCAAGCAGGTAACATGCCCAATCTGTTGACTACAGTTAACTGTATTGTTAGATTACGTGTACGTGAGATGTGTACTGTGTGTTTAGCAGTTCAGCTGCCTAGTGTTGTGCAATAAGGATAGCTTGAATAATATCCCTACACCTGTGACTGTTGACTGTTGTTGTACTGCAGTTTAGCATACCCACTGTAGCAATGCCACAGTTGTGTCCACTGACGAACCTTCACATATTCTCGTAGGTCCCTCTGGTGTGACGGCAGGGCAGCCGATCCATGCTGGTGAGTGTGTTATACCTGCAATGTTGGTAATGAAATATGCATGTCATAGGTGAGGTGTAGGCCATGTACACATAACACACCTACGCATAATGCATGCTATGCATGTTTGCTGTGAGATGTTGCACAGCTCAGTAATGTCAGTAGCTGCCTCAATGACATGCAATACACAGAGCATGACACACAGTTGTGGCAACCCTGTACTGCACATTGGATAGGCAGTTGCAACACCTGTACACAACATAACACATTGATCACATGCAGTACACAAAGTCATGCTACATATGGCGTAACCACACACCCACTGTAAGGTCACACGTCAGTATCCCACATGTCATCCACACACACATGACGTACCTTGGGGGTAGAGGCCTATCATTTGGCTGTGAAACACTCTTCAACACATAACACAGTCATGTGAGGCAATGCTCCCTACTGGGCACCTCATACACCCATGTACAAAGTGGCTGTGTAATAGTGAATGTATCCACGGCACTGCATTTCAGGTACAGCATGCTAGGCGGTGGTCTGTCGCACAGTAGTAGCCATGAGTGACCACAAGATGCATGATGATGATGATGGCACATGGTATTACACCCCATCTGGTTACAGTGACCACAGTACTACACATAGCAGTCTTTGTAGTGCACCTCATTGTTCTGTGTGTGCAAACATATGCACCTATACACACCATGCATAGCATGTTGTGTGTGTGCTTACATATGCTAGTATACACATTCTGCACATCAGTCACCATCTGTACAAAGAGTCACATATATGTCCTGGAATGCTATTGGGTGTATAGGTCACATGACACACATTGGGTATGTGTGGTGTTTAATGCTGCAGTCGTGTAGCATACCATGCCGTGGCTGGCATTGACATATCTGCAATATGTGCCACACTCACCATAACCACTGTACAATGTCCATGTTGAGCATTGGCATTCCTTCACATCTACATGCACCACTCATCCCATGTCTGTACATTGCATGCATTCGCTACACATGTGGCCACTATTATGTGCTATGGACACAGACACTGTCATCAGACATGGCCATCTATGTGTCACACAGATAACACATGCAGCCATTGTATGTATACCATTGAGTGATGGTGCACATGACATTGCAGAACAGATAATACTTGCACAGCAATGTTGTGTCCATGTACACACTCTGTTCCAGGGTGTACCCAATCACTGGACAACTACACACATGCATCAAAGCCATGTATAATGTCATTAGATAGGGCTTTCTACACTTGCTCTACATAGTCTTGAGCAACACATATTCTGCATGCTGACACATGTGTGGTGACTGTTTGCCTTGTGATACTGTCACCCACCATCACCCACTATTGCGTATGTGTTGGATTGCTGCTGCTGTGTGTGTGTGTGTGTGTGTGTGTGTGTGTGTGTGTGTGTGTGTGTGTGTGTGTGTGTGTGTGTGTGTGTGTGTGTGTGTGTGTGTGTGTGTGTGCATGTGCTGTGGTGAGCAGTGTATTTATGTGCATGTGTGCATGTGTTCATGTGTGCATGTGTTCATGTATGCATGTGTGCATGTGTGCATGTGTTCATGTGGGCATGTGTTCATGTGTGCATGTGTGCATGTGTTCATGTGTTCATGTGTGCATGTGTTCATGTGTTCATGTGTGCATGTGTGCATGTGTGCATGTGTGCATGTGTGCTAACATCACGTACAGATTGTAAAGTGTGTTTCCTGTCTTCCTTCCACAGGTGCTTTGTTAGGGGTGGCTGAATGCAGCAAGTGACCTGATGTCACCGCCAGTGATAGTGGAGATGATGAGACATGTATTGTGGCACAGGAAGGTCTGACAGGGTCTGTCGTTGGTCCATCAATCGACACTACACAGTGGTCAACCCCATCTATGCGCACACTCATACTGCCAATACATCCCTCGTCACCAATGGCCTTAGCTGAGGGACAGCATACAGTTAGCATTGACCAGGAGAGTGTGGTACCTATGGCACGTGCATCCCCTCACAGCAGCCATAGCTGGATTAGTGGAATGGTACCACATAGGCGGATGTCCAGGAGTTCTCGGGGGGGCACCACTGGTCATATTGCCCCTGGCAGACATACCCCCAGAGGTATTACAACCTCCGGTATGTTCTGAGCTGTAATGCAGGCACAGGCACATATGGAACGGTACAACTGACAGGGACTAAGGGTGCAGAGGGCCCATTACACTGCTATGAGTGACAGCATCCGTGACCTTGCCAGTGCCATCAGGAATTACACTGAGGTCATTGATAGCCGGTGGAGGGAGACATTAGATGTCCTCCACGATGTGTTAGCCATGAGCCAGGACCATGCGGGACGGATGTGAAGCTGATGCGGATGCATGCCAGCAACAGCATCAGCTGGCAGTCGTCGCGGACAGACCATGGATCACAGCCGCTCCTGTAGTGGCAGTACCAGCCCTAGCAATGCTGGGGCTGGCCTGTCCATTGACCATCCTACTAGACCACGTGCACGTGGCACTGACCAGTCCCAGCAGGGACATGGGTCCAGTCATGATACCTCTGCCTCTGATGACAACACCCAGTCAGGGTTGGTACCCGATACTGCCAGTAGCACTCCTGCTAGGCACAGGTACTGTGTCCGTGGCCGGAGACAGTGATCTGTATGGCCTAGCAGGTATAGTCTGTGGCTGTCCCACAACCAGCCATATATGGCAGCCACATGGTGGAGTTGTGTGCATGCAGACACACACACACATTTACCATACAACTAGGGCTCACACATACACACACACACATTACATCAACATTGGCCCATGCAGTACTGTTGTCTCTCTCACACACACACACACACACACACACACACACACACACACACACACACACACACACACACACACACACAGACATGCCGATTGGATGGCCCAATGTCGGGCTCTGGCAGACCTACAACACACCCTGCGCATATGATGACACCTGTGCCACCTCCTGTCATCTGTAACATTGATGCAGGAACAGGCTAACATGGTTCTGATGCACAGGGTGACATTATAGCAGTGTGGCAATATTAGCAAGTTGACAACAGGAAAGTGTAATGCTATCCTTGTAGGTATACCTGAGCAGACATTATGCATCACAGCTGTGATAGTCATTGTAGCATTGTTTACACCAGTGTTAGTCCTGAGTATGTAATGTCCACCCATGTGCCACTTGGCTGAAGTTTACAGTGTTGCCAGCATGTGTTAGTGAATGGACAGTACGTGTATGATATGTGCATTACAAATTAGCATGTGTACATCTGTGAACATGGTGTGTGCGCACTGTCTGCATGTATGTGCATAGTGGACACGTGGGATGTGCGACTTACCCTGTTCTACACATTGTTAACATATCATGGTATCTTTCGATGGCCAGTATGCATTCTACTACAGATATGTACTAACATGGGTACACATGTGTGTATGACATGGGTTGGCACTATGCTGTGGGTGATACTGTTGATATCTGTCAATGATCTGCAGTCTGGTAGTATACACCATCTCAACAGCATGACTATAACAAATCATTAGATGATGTCCTGACAAATGACTCAAAGTTGTAGGGAACTCAGTAACAGTTGGATCCTCCCAGTACTATACAATTACAGTAACCAGTGGTATTGACCACCGCACATTCCTGGGACCACACCTGTGTGACATATAGCCCTCTTAGGTACATGCAAATACACTAGGGATATGTCCTTCAACATCTGGAAATGCATGCATTGGCCTACACTGCATTCCCTTAATTGGGACACATATCCTACACAAAGGTATCATACAGACATACCTGTTGTCCAATAAATGCTGTATAGCAGTAAGTCGTCTATGGCATATTCATCCACATTTACTATACATACTATCCCGACAGTACCACATAGATTGTAGCCCTCAATATGTATGTTGGGTACCAATGTGTACAGACAGACACGTGTTATGTCATCTGTCCCTTGGTATCCACATATCCATAGGTATTGTGGGGTCCCTCAGTGTTTCACATAACACATTAGGGGCCTGCATGCATACCCACAGGGCTGGTGTACACCTATAATGACTGTCCATTATTGTCAGTCGTTGTGTATGAACATGTCTGACATATACCCCGGCAATTACCCTCACTCACAGTACTCTATAGTACCTGTCATGGGCGTGTGTGGCAGAGATGTCCTTGGCCATGGATCACTACATTGGCCGGGCTTGTCACAGACATACATATGTGACCTATGATTTGTGAAGCAGCGGCACAGTCTGTCGAAGGTTACAAATGTATTCATGTCATATACAGGCTTCACACCTATGTACTGATTGAGGTCACATGTACACATATTTATTTGACATGCAGATACCTGATGTGTGCAATGCACATACTGTTTGAAACATTTGTCATACCGTAGTAAAAGCAAAACCCACACTGTATTGACCACCTGTGGCACACACACACACATTTGGCATTTACAGGACTCAAACCCCTACCTATCTATGTTATGATACTAGAGAGATACGCATTAACATGGCACGCTGTATGCATTACTGGGGGGTTTATGTTCTCCTTGAATATTTGTAGGATGCTGACATCATCAGACTTTCCAAAGAAGGATGTACCTCTTTTAATGTGTTTTCCCAGTCTCCAAAAAGGATACTCCTCTCAAAGGAACCCACACACACTTGGTGTTTGCAGGACTCAAACCCTTACCTAACTATGTTATGATACTAGAGAGATATGCATTAACATGGTGCGCTATATGCATTACTGGGTGGTTTACGTTCTCCTTGAATACTTGTAGGATGCTGACATCATCAGACTTTCCAAAGAGGGATGTACCTCTTTTAATGTGTTTTCCCAGTCTCCAAAAAGGCTACTCCTCTCAAAGGAAACCACTCACATCCCCCCCACACACACTTAGCGTTTGCAGGACTCAAACCCCTATCTAACTATGTCATGATACTATAGAGACACGCATTAACATGGTGCGCTATATGCTTTACTGGGTGAATTCTGTTCTCCTGGTATATCTGTAGGATGATGACATCATCAGACTGGACATGGTAATGTGTGTACACAATGTTTTGCAATCCCAGGAATGATCCATGTAGGTTGGCAGGTATCAGCAGCTTGTACAGGACCCCGTGAGTCTCACCTTGTGTGATCTATCTGTGGACACATTGACATCCCTCCATATGTCAACACATATCTATGCACAGATTGTTGATTTTGTGGATACGACATGTGTCTGTGATGTTGATGAAGAGCTGTTCAAAGTCTATGTGGGACATGTGTAGCTCTGTTCCATGATGTATGTCCTGGGTGGCTGCCTTGCAGATGGTGTAGCATGCTTGGGAACCATGATCTGCACATGAACATACCACAGTTGGTAGGGTTGTGTGTTTGTCGGTTTCCAATAGCTCTGTTTATCACGTCTGCCATGATGCACTCCATGGCCTTGCAGATCAGACTTTATAGGCTTACTGGACTATACTTCCCATGGTATGTTGTGCACCCACACATGTGGGGAGTGCCTTATGTTGCTGTAACACATTCGACGGTTCCAGGTCCTGTGGAGTGGGTGAGGCTCAACAGACTGTTCAGGTGCAGGGTCTGTTTGTTCTGTAGTGCATGTATGACTCATATTGGGGAAAAAATGTAATCCAATTACTGCCATGCTTTTGGCTTGGGGGGAGCTGTTCAGCCATTCTACACGTGATATCTCCTGGTATGATATCAGGGACTATCATCTGTGGGAGGTGGGTATGTATACATGGGCCTGTCTGATAGGATATTGGCAATGTCAGTAAGGTACAGTTGTCCCTGACTCAGCACATATATGCGTGTACATTACTATTTATTACATAACTGAAGGACAAGTCATGAAGCTCAGTCTGGACTCCTCAGCCACTCTTTACAAAACACCAACAAACCTGAGCACTAATCCCGGTTATACTCTTTTACACACTTAACACCCTACTGATCCTTTGTGCTCAGGCTACAGAGTATGTCATCATAATACACTGGCATGTCCAAGGGTTGGTTTAATGTGTATTCTCCAGTCCAGCTAGTGAATTTTGTCGTTATGACACAATGTCACATCTGCCTCATGTATACAGACGACCCTCTCCTCCTCACGTCACACTCATATATATGTGGGAGATGTAACAATACTGACATACAGGACATTGAGCTCTCTCGACCCATGACTGGCATAGTCTATCAAGTGGTGAGGGTGACCACACACACCACATATCAGTCTCACATACACCGATAGTGACAGCACACAAACCACATTATCACACATACACATATTTGGAGGCTCTACATACACTCTGCCTAAGCAGCAGAGACCTCCACAGCAGGCACACATACAACTGCTACCCCACTACAATGCCCACATGTCACACAGTTCACAATGTCAGTGTGCCACACAGTCACTGCCCTTTGGGCTAAACAACACACCTTATACACTTGTTATAGGTGACACTTAATGTCAAACACACTGTTGTCCCACTCACCAGGCCAAACAAGGGAATAGTCACTTTGAGCTGTCTCTCAGGTGCCAGGATCTGCCACATGACACATGTACTCAGTTCACTCCAAAGCAAGTCCAGGACTGGCTCCATCATTGTCCAAGCTGGTGTGTACAACCTCAGACATTCCTCCCTGGACCACATGACATGAAACATAGAGGAACTCTGTGATTATGTAGCCCATCCCAGTATTACCCTGACCTTGTCTAGCATCTTACACTCACCAAGTATGATGTCACAGTATACCAACACACTGATCACGTTTAACAGTTGGCTAACATATTGGTTTTATTCAAAGGGGATACAGTGTCTGTCACCCTAGGGTGACATGCTCGACATTCCACATAGCTTCCCTATGGACAGCTTGCACCTGTCACCCTTGGACCTTTGAATACTGGCTAGGGTACTTGCTGCCACCATAGTGCCTTATTTAAGTGGGTCTCAAAGGACAGAACCACCTCCATAGACATTACAAAATACACGACACTGAGGGTAATGCTGCTCAACACCAGATGTATTACCCTCAAATTGCGCCCACTCAGGGATCTCCTCAGTATGGAGGATAGCAATATCTGTTCACTAACAGACACATGGTTCAGACTCCCACATGCACACCAGCACTACCAGGTTGTATTTCGTACCATGCTTTCTGACCACATAACTCGGAATGGCCAACACAGTTAGGGGGTGTATCCATATACATCACAGATACACATACCTCTGGGTTGGTAGCATTGCACAAAGCATCACAGACCATACATATGCACCTAACATTGTGCAAACCGGCCTTTTGGTTTGTTGCATGCTACAGACCACACTCCCCAACTCAGCAACCCCACTCAGCTTTCCTGGGAACATTGGACAATATGAAGGTCTCCCCAAACACCATTATATTGGGTGACGTCAAATACCCACACATTGACTGTGGATAGTACTCAGGCCACAACACCCTCGACCAACAGTTGCTACTATTTCTACACTCATATGCTATGGCACAACCGGTCAACACACCCACACAAGGGGACAACATATTGGACATGATCATCACCGACATGGGGACTCTATGTGCCACACCTGCGATATACCCCTCATTGCTAAGAGCAGAACATACTTTATCTCACTGGACAACCATATCCCGTCCCCACACCCTTCCTGGGCAATGTTGGTGAACTTCCCATAGGAAAATGTCACACTCCTCCAAACCACGGTGGTATCCTTTAGAGTCCCTGGGTCAGTGGTAAGTATGGCTCAGACTGCTGTATCCTTTACATACACCTTCTATGGACACCTAGTGGACCGCATGGATCGTTACATCCAAAATAACAACTGGACTCATTCCTGCAATGGCAGTGGACCTGTGTGGTAGACCCCAGCCATTCATGCACTTTACAACAAATGGAGGAAGCTACTACATGATAGAGCACAATCCCAGACAGGGAAGGCATCTGTGATCTGTACTAGCAGACAGCTACAATCACTTGGGTAATTATGTCAGGCACGCTTCTAACGGACAATTGCACCAGACATGTCGGACACTCACAAGGCCTTCTTCAGTCGATTCAGGTACCTGGCTGGACACTCACTGATATGCTGTGTGTTACTGCATACTGATTACACATACCCTGAACCCACTGACATTGCCATCATCCTGGCAAACAGGTTCAGTGCAGATGTGTCCCCCACATCCCCCCTAAGGTGGTACTGTCCATACCAACAGAGTGTAACCTCCCAGATATCACGAGTAAACAGGTGAGTGCTGCCCTCCCCACAGCAGACATCACAGCATCAATGGGACCAGACGATGTCCCAGCCTGTGTCGTACACAGCCTTCATGACCGACATAACACTCACATTACATCACTGTTCGACATAAGAGTTACTGCAGCATATATACCCATGGAATGGCACACAGCGATAGTGGTCCCACTCCACTGATTACTGCCACAACAGGCAATATCAGCCTAAAAAGCTAATTAGGCTGTTCTGCAAAGCTATGGGGTGTATTGTAATGGGACTCATGCACACAGACATGGGAAACCTACAGACACTGGGTCCTACACATTACAGCATTGTTGTGGGCAGATCTTGCCTGTTGGACCTGTTCATATTCTTTCAACAGTTACCAGGTCCATCAGTGTTGGGACGGTTGTCCATACAACCTGCCTGGACCTTGCAAAACCCTTCAACACAATACCCCGCTCGGCCATTATACATAGGCTCCCCAGCATCAATATCGGCACATATCTGACACGATGGATTGCTACCTGGATCAGGGATAGCACCCACATGCTCAGTGTTGCAGGTGCCATGTCTGACTATACACCCATGACACATGGCATCCCACAAGACTCAGTCCTGGGACATCTCTTGTTCAGTATATATTTGTGTGATGTACAGGCTATCACAGGAGGGCTATGGCTGCCCATGTTCGTAGATGACTGCAAACTGGGTGCCATAATCAGCTCTCCTGCTGGCACATGCATACTCATACAGGGTCTCACGGAGATAGGTTGAATGGTGCCTGAGCCATGGCCCACGGCTACATACATTAGTTGCATAGTCATCCCCTTTGAGGATGACAAAATGCCCAGACATTACCACATAGTTGTGATCCGTTACATACAGTAGTGGTTGTTATGGTTTTGGGGACACAACCTGTTCGTACTCTCGCCTTTGACAATCCTATTGCCATAGTGGTTAGACAGTACGTCTACATAGCCCACCATATCCCACATGGTTTCACATGTTGATCACGTGTAGTCATTGTGCCCCTATACTCTTCACGACCATGCTTGGTTACTATGCCACATTTGAGATGCACCTTTCCTGACACCTGCAGCAACTGTAATGGCCACAAATGTTACTCATCGAGCAGATGTAGGGACTCACACAGATGCCCTGCACAGTTCTGATACAGTAACTCCAGCTATACTCAGTCACTTACCACCTACACGGATGTGTTGTGTGCCTGTAGTTGCAGGCAATATCTGACCCAGACTTACTGGACATGCTCCACCTCAGGATATCCGACTCCCTTGGAGCTACACACTCCAGGGACATATACCTCAGCACTGATGTTAAAAGGACCTGCTGGGGGGACAGATTATTATCAGAAAGCCTCCACTCACTCTGGAGTGTAGTCCCGGTTTTGCATAGGCAGAGCCACCCACTGACCACCTACAGGTGACATCTTGACATGTGGATGGGTGATCACATGTTTACCCATGCGATATCTTCTGGGTCCCTGCTAGACAGAGGCACAATACACTCAACATGAATGGGCTATCTTGTGTGACCTACTATTTAGAGGCACAGTGTTCTGATTAGACTGGGTTGCAGAAGCCAAATACACTCTGGCTATGCTTGTACATGCCCTAGGGCAGATAGCCAAGTATCAACCTCTGAACCTATGATAATTTTCATGATGCACAATGTTTATTGCTGATACTGTTTGCAGGTTTTTATCATCTTTTCTTTCACACTTTCTATGAACTGCCTAGGTAGCTGCAGAACATATTTGCTTATGGCAGGGTTCCACTATATTATTTATGTGTCTGGTATCATTCAGTGTGTGCACAGGGCAGATTGCTGGGTAGTGAGAGGTTTATGGGTTAACACATGCAACTGCCTGCTATATGTGGCCCAATGCTGTACTCCAATATGGCCTAAGTGTGTGAGCATGCCCAGTTCAGACTGTCGGTGTTCTGTTGCCTGACATTTGTCTCATGTATTCAAGTGTGTGAGCATGCCCAGTGTGACCTTTCAGTATGTTGCTGTCTGAGGTCCACTACATTTGTTGATGTATGTCTACATGTCCAATATTAACATTTGTACTGTGTGTGTTGAAAGTCAGGTTCTATTCTTACCGCAGGACTCACCTTTGTGTCATAACTCGACAGGGATTATGCTGTGCCTGCAGGGTTCCCATGAAATACTTTGCATAGACTTATCGACATTTCTTCATACAGGCTAACCACTGCAGTTCTGTCATGGTTTAGTGGTTCAGTGCTATGACTATAATACACAGTATCCTGGGTTCGAGACCCATCGCTGCTTATATTTTCATACTGAGCAGACCAGACTGCTCAGGGGCCAGTAGAGCAAATATGAGCATGTTGGCTTTTGTTCAGCTATGCCCTACCTAGACCCAGCTTCTCCAAAATTGCTCAATATTACCCTCATTGCTGGACAATGGCCAATATTACTCTACATTGACCACATTTGTAGTAGATGGTGTGTGCGATTTTGTTTACATATACTTCATGATGGTAAATGCTGTTTAGCACTGCTTTATATTGCTTAACACATGGCAATCATGCCTCAGGTGTTGATGCAGGGCTGCCTATGTTGGATGCACATAGTACACTCCCTATACATGTTTGAAAGCAGGTAGTGTCAACGTAGGCATCCCTTTTACTATATGTGCGGGTCAGAGAGAGGTATCATTTCCAGAGTTCCTACTGAGCCAGTGTATGTGCTATACATTGCCTCTTTGCCAAGGCCAAAGCATACTGGGCACATCTCCTTCTGCCTACTGGGGCAGGCTCAGGTTGTTTCTCCTCCGAGTCACGCTCTGCCTGTGATGGCCATGGCAATGGTGGGGGGCTGGTTGGCCCAGGCCTATGCTGGTCCTGCTGCAGCTGTTTTCACAGGATCATATTATGTAGCATAGCACATACCATGACAATTTGGGTACATGTAGTTGGTGAGTACTGCAAGGCTCCACCAGATGTGTCCAGGCACCGGAACCGTGACTTGAGCAGCCCAAACACACGCTCAATTACATTTCGTGTTTGTGCATGTGCCTCATAATGGCATTCCTGTTCAGGTGTGTGTGCATTTCTGATGGATGTCATCAGACACGGCTCCAGTGCATAGCCAGCATCCCCCACTAGGTGACCATGTGGGATGTCCCCATTGGCAAATGTCTGGTACAGCTGCGTCAGATGCCAGATATGGGAATCATGGTAGCTTCCAGGGCAGCCAGCACACACATTCAGTATTATGCCCCGGGCATCACACACGACCTGGCAGTTGATGGAGGGGCAGCCCTTGTGGTTGAAGTAGACCCTACCCCGCTCACTGGCTGGTGCTTTGATGTGTATGTGCGTGCAGTCTATTGCACCCACTACCTCAGGGTATTCTGCTATTTGCTGGAAGAGATGCATATTGCTGGCCAATTCCTCATGGGAATTGGGGAAATATACATGATCACCGACATGTGCTGACATGGCATCCAGGAACTGGTGCAGTACCCTGGATGCTGATGCCTGTGATATCCCCATCATATCACCAGTTGGTCTCTGGAAGGTACCTGTTGCTAATATTCTTAGGCCAACACATACCTTAGTTTCCACTGGGATGGGTTCCCCTCTGTTGGTTCTGTGTGTGAGGCGTGGCCTGCACAGCTCAACAATTTGCTGCAAGTGGTCTCTGTCCACTCTATAGCGCTCCACTATCTCCAACTCATGTAGCCCCTGGTAGGTAACCCTGGGCCTGTACACTCTTCTCCGTCTCCTCACTGTGGGTTGTCCAGCAGCATTTGCATTATCACCACCCTCAGCATGTTGCATATGTCGCCTTATAACAGCAATGGCAGCCCCTAACATTTTTTGTCTCAGTGAAGCTTTTTCAGTTTTCATTTCTATTAGCTTACTGCAGTGTTGCAGTGTCTCTTAAGAGAAACGTAATGGACTGTTGTTTGCAGGGTTTTAAGTGCTGGGCTGGGCTGGACTGGGCTTGTGTTCTGCCTGGGTAATTACCTGTTCTTATTGTTTTCACCTGCTAGCTCTGCTAGTACTCCCTGGTAACTTCCCACTATTTGGTGTGCTTCCTTTTTCCTTTCTGTTTCCTCAGGGAGGGGAGCACCGCACACACAAGTGCAAACACGTGCACAGCAGCCAACACGCCCGCACACATGCTTACATGGACTAAACATCTTGCTGTTTTAAAAATAGTAACTCTCCACTAAACCTTAGCTTTTTAAACAGGTAAAACTCAAGTTACCTACTTTCACATCTAACTTCTCTAGTGCACACTGCAGAGTGCATTCTTTTCAATCTTACCTTTAAGCATCCCCGTGACTAGCACTTTCTCTAATGCCTGCTGGAAAGCACTAGGAAGTCTTAAACTCATACAAACACTGAACTCTCCTTGTTAACAAGGAGAAATTAATAGTAGGCACTAAACAGCCTATAATTGCAAAGTACCTTGCTAAGGAAACAGCTCCTATACTTTACAAAAAAAAAAAAAAAAAAAAAAGCCCCAAGCCAGGCATGTCCAAAGGTCAGCTTCCGGTGATTTCTCCTGTCCACCTGGTGAATCTGGGCATACTGGGGCAATGCAGCAATTGCCTCATGTACACAGACAACCCTCTCCTCCTACCACCCAACACTACAACCTGTGAGATGCACTTACATAGCCAAAATGGAAGCAAAGCTCTCTCCACCCAAGATTGTGCTAAACAGTCAGGAGGAGAAGGTTAACACCCACACTACACCTCAAGCAACACATAGCCCTTCTAAACCCGCACCACCAACACCCACATATAGCAACACTAAATCCACATATGCAGAGGCCCTTAACTGTAACCTGCCCAAGCAACAAAGACCTCTGAAGCTGAAACGCAAACAAACACCAATCACAACCAGTGTGTCACATAGTTCACAACACCAGTGTGCCACCCAGCAACAGCCCCTAAGGCAAGACAATGTACCTAACACTTTAGTCATAGGTGACTCTATAGTCCGGCACACTGATGTCCCTCTCACCAGGTTGAATAAGGAGAAAATTACAGTCAGTTGCCTGTCAGGTGCCAGGATCCGCCACATAACGCATGCACTCAAGTCACTCCACAACAAGTACAAATATGACTCTGTCATTGTCCATGTTGGAGTGAATGACTTGAGACGTACCTCCCTGGACTACATGAAAAGAGACATGGAAGAGCTCTCGGATCATGTGGCCCAGGCAGGTATGACCCTAGCCCTGAGTAGCATCCTGCCTTCGCCCAGAATGATACCACAATATAAGGATAAAATGACTGACTTCAACAATTGGCTCTGCTTATGGTGTCATTCAAAGGGGATCCAGTATCTGTCTGCCTGGGATGACATGATTGACAGACCACAATGCTTTGCCAGAGATGGTCTGCACCTGTCGCCCCTGGGATTCAGGTTACTGGCTAAGGCTCTTGCCACCCCTATAGTGCCTTTTTTAGGCAAACTTCAAAGGACAAAACCACCACTGTAACAGGTACAAGCATGCAAAATCTGAAGGTAATGCTACTCAATGCTAGAAGTCTAAACCTCAAAATGCACTCTCTCGAGGCACTCCTAAAAATGGAGTACATCGATATCTGTGCAGTAACTGAGACCTGGTTCAAGGCTCCAGAGAGCACCCCTGCAATACCAGGCTACAACTCTTACCACACTTTTCGGCCACCAAACCAGGACCGAAACACTAAAAGTGGAGGAGTGTCAATATTCACCAAGGATATTCACACCACCAGGCTAGTTGGCCAACACAATGTGTCTGAAATTCTCCAAGTGCAACTAACACTAGGTAAGACTGCAATCCAAATTGTAGATTGCTACAGATCCCCCACCGTACCCCAAGATTCTCACTACACCTTTATAAACATACTGGAAAATATTAAGATAGAACCAAACACCTTAATACTGGGTGATTTTAACTACCCTGCCATTAACTGGGAAAACTACTCATGTCCCAACACCTTTAGAACGGTTCTTGGAATTCATAAATTCCAACGCCCTGGATCAACTAATCCATAGTCCCACCAGGGGCTCCAATAGCCTAGACCTGGTTATTACCAACATGGGAAATCAATGCTCCATACCTATGGTCACCCCCTCATTAGTCAGGTCTGACCATAAGCTAATCACCCTTAACATCCACATCCCACCCCACCCCCAGTTAACAAACCACCATAAAAACTTCTCCAAAGCCAACTTCATGCTACTCAAGTCAGAAGTGACAAACTTCATGACACCCATGCAGACGGGAACTGAAAGTTCAACTGCTGAATCCTACACTAAGGCACTATACGAGCACATCCACTCATGCATGAATCGTGCCATCCCAAATAGAACCAAAATGCTCTCATCCAAAAAAAGGAAGCCAATCTGGTGGTCCCCTGCCATAAACAAACTTTACAACAAAAGGAAGAAACTTTTGCAGAAAAGAGGAAAATCCCAGGATGCAAAAAACTCCCTTACTAGCCTCAGTAAAAAACTGAGATGCCTCATAAAATCTTCCAAAGCTAGTTACGAAAATAAAATTGCCAAAGATTCCAAAGACAACCACAAAGCATTCTATAACTATGTCAAGAATCTAAATGGCAATACTCAGATCTGCTCTGAGCTAAAACAGAATGGCATTAAATATACTGATCTGAAGGATATTGCCAATATCTTGGCAGATCGATTCAGTGCCAACTTCACCCCCCTCTCACCCTCTAAATGGCCCATCTCAATACCGGAAGATTGCCAAATTCCAGTAATAACGGCCACACAGGTACAAAACGCACTCTCTAAAGCCAAGAATACAGCATCCATGGGACCAGATGACATCCCGGGCTGTGTACTACATGGACTACAATATGAACTGGTACCTCACCTAAGTGTCATGTTTAATCATAGCCTCACCTCAGGTTTCGTGCCCACTGAGTGGCGCAGAGCTACAGTTATCCCAATCCACAAGGGAGGATCCACCTTGGATCCCGGAAACTACTGTCCCATCAGTCTGACAAGCCTTATCTGCAAGGCCATGGAGCGTATTATCATGGAACTTATAAACAAAGACATTGGCAAACTTCAAACACTGGACCCCACCCAGTTTGGGTTTGTGAAGGGCAGATCTTGTCTCCTGAACCTGATTGACTTCTTTGAATCAGTCTCCAGAGCCATGGACAAGGGTAAGGTGGTCCACACAGCCTATCTAGACCTTGCCAAGGCCTTTGACACCACCCCACTCTGGAATCATAGATAAACTTACTAAGTTGGGCATTAATCCCTATGTCACCCAATGGGTTGCTAAATGGCTTATTGATAGAACCCACACTGTAAAAGTAGCCGACTCCAAATCCAGCTCCAGACAAGTGACAAGTGGAGTACCTCAGGGTTCAGTCCTGGGGCGCTCTTGTTTGGCATCTACTTCTCTGAAGTACAGGTCAACACTAAGGGACTCTGGCTAACAAAGTTTGCAGATGACTGCAAACTGGGAGCCATTATTGAATCCCGAAATGATGTGGATACTCTACAAAAGGGCCTTACAGAAACAGATGCTTGGTGCCAGAGCCATGGGCTCAAGCTCAATGCCAAGAAATGTATTGTTATCCCCTTTGGGAAAAAACATGTATCCATGAATTACCATATAGGTGGCAGTACACTAAACATAGAAAGTGTGATAAGAGACTTAGGGACACAGGTGGACAGTGGTCTCACCTTCGATAACCACATCGCCACAACAGTCTGGAAATCCTTCTATGTAGCACACCTCATCACGAAGGGCTTTTCATCCAGAAAAAAGGATGTCATTGTCCCACTGTACTCATCCCTCATTAGACCCATTATAGAATACAACGCCCCATTTGGTATGTACCTCTCAAGACATCTGCAACAACTGGAAAGGCCTCAGAAATACCTCACTAAAAGAATCACAGGCCTAAAGCAGATGACCTACACTGACCACCTTAAAAAACTCCAGCTATACTCTGTCGCATATCGTCTACTCAGAGGCGATCTCTGCTTAACATACAAGGCCATGTCAAACCCAGAGCTGTTGGACATGCTACACTTAAAGAAATCCCAATCCCTCAGAGCTACATGCTCCAGGGATCTAAACCTTGTCATCACAATAAACAAAACATGCTGGAGGGATAGGTTCCTGACCCAGAGACTCCCCAGACTCTGGAATAGATTGCCCATACATGTCAAGCAGAGTGCCTCTTTGGACCTCTTCAAGAGGAACCTTGACGATTGGATGGGAGAAAGGAAATTCACCCCAGGGATCACGTCATTCACCCTGCTAGACAGGGGTCCAGGAAAGTAAATAATGTGGGAAGAAATAGCCAGGGAATTGTTATGGCTAGGCTTGTATAGGCCCCAGGGCTGATAGCCTAGTAACAACCTATGAACCTATGAACCTATAAACCTTGCTTATTCTTGTTAAAATGGACTAAACCTTGCTTATTCTTGTTAAAACACGCACACACCAGTGCAAACGCACTTACAACTATTTCAACAGCCTTATACATGCTTACTCCGGCTTAAACATGCGCACACACGCTTACACTCACGCACAGTCTTACTCAGGTTTACAGGTGCACACCCACGCGCATACACGCTCAGCAAGAAACTTTAGTGTTATCCACGGCATACACCTTCAATTTCTTGACTTTACCTGGCCTACCTGTTGGCACACCTCTTTCACTATTATGTGAATGTAAGCTGACACATGACACTCTGCTCCAATGAGCTTCACTCCTTTCATACATACCCCCCTCGTGATGTCACCTATCTTCTACTCTGTTACACCCATTATCCTACTCCTACACTCCACTGACTGTGCTCATTTGCTATGTAAACTTGTGATTCACTATCCTAACTCTTATTTGCATAGGCGTGCCTACTAATGCTTAGTTACATCTCTCTTAGACTGAGCTTCCCCCCTTAGCAACCTCTACTCGGTGGCCACGTTGTCTTCAGCCTGCCATTCCCTTGCATTGTAACTTCTTTTTAGCTATAAAATCCACATTTGCGGATCTTAATTATTAATTTTCTGCTTTTAGAAAAAAGTTATTTTATTTTTAATTTGCATCCCTTCCTGTTGCCAATGGCCATATTTGTGGCCATTGGCATGCTTCCTCCTGTACATTCATGCTTTATTTCCAGCTGACATGGTATTTGCAGAACAGTACTCAGTTATCAACTGAGGACAGGTTCGGGTTTCCTGGATTGCAAATTTACCTCATTTGCATAGCTTTCACCTGCAATTGAGGTAATTTGCATATTCCAGCCCTGTCCGTGTAGGACTAGTTTAGAGATCTCAGTTGCACGCCTCAACCGGCTGTTCCTGGATCGCTCAGTGGACATGTTGGCTGCATGGAGTCTTACTCTACTCTAAGACTCCATGCAAGCCTTCGTGAATCCGGCCCAGCATTACTAATCTCTATATATGCTTCATCATCTGATAGTAAATTCGTCATTTGCTCTATATAAAAGCTTTTATCCATGACAATAATGCCTCCACCTTTGTCTGCCGGTCTGATCACAATAGATTTCAAGTTGTGTAATTCATTTAGTGCAGTCATTTCATCATTATTTAAGTTATAAAAATGTTTAGGTCTGTCATGCTCAAAAATATCCTGTATCTCTTTTTCACAAACAGATATAAAAGACTCTACCATAGGATGGAGTTTAGGTATAAAGCAGCTAGGTTTCTTATAACAATTAAAATGCACATCATCTGTATTTTTAAATATTGTTGTAAGAGTCAATGTCCTACCAAATAATTTTAATTATTTTATTAATTCAACCATCTCAGTTTTCTGCGCCGGTATAAACGATAAGCCTCTCTTCAAAACTGATAAATGCACACCTGTTAATTCAAAAGACGAAAGGTTCACTACCAGTCCCTTTGATTCCTGCTGCGGGTATTCATCCCTGTTTGTCCTGTTGCTGTTATCTGGTTGTATCTTACAGGAGCTTTCCGGCCTCTGCTCCTCGATCTGTTCTTTATTGGGAGATGTGTGTTCAGTACGAACGGTTCAATGGTAGTCCCATTTGTCTCCCTCAATTGCATTGAAAAAGGAGGTGAATGGCCCTTCTTGGAATTATTATTAACTATACCCTTAGGATTTTTTCGTACTGGCAAATTCCCTGTTGGTGTTTTATTTGCTTGCCACTCCATCGTATCAGTTTGTGTAGGTATTTGTCTCTCAGGTGATTCATTTCCTGCATGTACCTCTTCTCTCAGTTGGTTGGTGTATATGTCCATCATCGTGTTCTAATTGATTGGTTTGCTGGTTCCTGTTCATGTTAGATGGTTTGAACCAAGCAAAGACTGCCCCTGTTTGAAAATCATTCATGTCATGCTGCAATTTCTTACTTTTAATGCTCTGCAATCTTTTTTCATACTGCAGAATGTTTTCATGTAAAATATCCATTTTATCAGCTATTACATCCATATTGAATGTTGCATACAGTTCATCTTGTAATTCATTCAGTTCATTTGCCAGTTCTTTCTCTTGTGGTAGAAAAAAATATATAAGTAAATGCATGTAATCATAGCTGAGCTGTAGGTTCAATTGTTGCCACTTTTTTAATAACTGAGGGTATTGGTCTCCGTATGTGGGCATAGTTAGTACCCTTAAACCTCTAGATACTATTTTATATCTCAATGATGCTTCCATGTGGAACCGCTGCCACTGCAGCCTTTTAAATTTATAAAGTTTGTTCTCAATGTTCCTATACTTATCTCGAAAAGCCATGCTCATTTCTTCATTTGTATCCACGGTGCAGTCTTCGGAAAACACAGGTTTTAACATCAGAGGGTTATTCTCCATAATTAAAATATGATTAAAACGTTCTTTCTGTGTGCAGGTATTAGAATTATGTCCATATAAACCATTTGGTTCCGTACCATATCCTTCTGCTTATTTATGTTTTTAATATGACATTTAATTACATCCATGCCTTATTATATAATATGTTGCCTTTGCTTTATGTCTATATTTATAATGAATTCAAGTATATTAAATGAAATTAAGAATTTTGTCTGCCAAATGGTTGTGATCTAGCTTAGTTAGGCCTATATTATAATAATATGCACATATATATACATGCATTTTCATAGGTAATGTTTTGCTAATATTTTTTATTAACATTTTATGTTTCTATTGTATCATATATACTGAGCTGTTTTTTATAAGTATTTTGTTTAGATATAATCTGATACAAAAGAATGGCAAAGTAAGACGTTTTGGATTTTTAAAAAGTTTTTATTGAAAGGGAACCACTCCCATGTTTTAATTAGGTAATTGTGATTAATTAACTGCAATGTGGTAATGACTGAAGGTTTAAAATGCTTGGTTAGATAAGATGACATTGTAATACAGTCTGAAGAAGCGATCTGGGTAGATCGCGAAAGCGCTTACTCTCTTTTTGTACAAATAAAAGGTAAATCTGTTGTGGAACTCTTCAACTTCTTTATTTTACTACTTGTATGGCTATTGACCTAGTTGAATATGCTTTTGATTATTGTGGCAAGGTTAGGCTTCTCAAGGAATAACAGTCTTTTGCTGGCTAGTGTAGTTTTGGAGACTAGTTTTCCCATCTTGTCGCTAGAAAAGGAGATAAACAATTGCTCACTTTTCCTAAATTCCTTAGTCCTGTGAATGAAAAGTGAAGTTGCCTATGTACAGCTAAGAGATAAAGGGTATATTCTTCTTTTTTTGTCAAATTTGGAAAGAAAACTGGTAAATTGATCAACTTGATTGATATTTGTTTCAGAGGTAACGTTTGGTAGAAAGGAAAGTTTATTGTGTAGAGTAACTATATCTTTTTGAAAAAATAAAATACTGTAGTTTGAAAGTGAGTGCTTGAAGTTCAGAGACTCATCTTTCTGAAGTTGTGGCCACTAGAAAGACTGTTTTCCAAGACAGAAACTTAAGGTCTACTTTAGCTGATGGTTCAAAAGGTGAATGCACCAAAGTCTGTATTACTAAAGTCAGGTCCCAAGGTGGAGTGAGGTCCCTAATTGGTGGTCTAAGTAAAAAGGTACAGTTGAGAAAGACCTTACATAACTTAGATGAAGCCATGGAGATGCATAATCTCTGATGTGGTAGTTGGAGATGGCTGCTAACTGAACTTTGATGGTGGAGAAACTTGCCCCGCTTTGATAGATGGAGGCACAGAAATCTAAAACAGCATGGAGTAGAGCAGTGAAAGGATCCAAATCTCTCTGATGAGCCCAAAAAGAAAACCTCTTCCATTTACTTTTGTAAATCTTCCTAGTTGAAGGTTTCTGAGACGAAAAAAAATTCTGGTGAATTGAGGAGGAAGGCCTAGAATGTCTAGCCAACATTGGAATTGGAGAAACCATGTGGTCAAACTGAGGCCTGCAATAATCAGATGAAACTTCCCTGATGAGTGTGACAAGAGGGCTGGACTGGGATTCAGTGTCCATGGATGACATACTAGATGAGGCCATAAGAAGGGAATCCACATGTGCTGATGCCAGAAGGGGGCAATGAGGATTACTTTGCTCTTAAACTTGAGTGTTTTCTTTAGAAACTTGGGGATTAAAGGCAGGGCAGCGTAGACATAAAGGAAACTAGAAGGCCAAACATGAACTAGATCATCTCTTGGTGACATGTTGTCCATTTGAATAACAACAGTTCCTAGTAGAAGAGAGCTCTCAATGGCCTGCAATGCTAGAAGTACCACTGTCATCTCTAGGACATTTATATGCAAATTGGTATCTTCTGAGTTCACGTTCCAGGTAATGCTCCCCACCCCAACTGGGAGGCATCTATAGACAATGTGGCATTTGCGGGAGAAAGAATGAATGGACATTCTTGACAAATCTCCTTGGAGTGTATCCACCACAGCAGGGATTTTCTGCAAACCTAAGATAATTTTATCGAATGTTGTAATTGATGTTGATGAAAACACCATTGCACTGCTAGAGTCCATTGAAGAGTTCTCATATGAAGACAAGCAGTGGGTATTAAAGTTATTGCATCAGCCATCAACCCTAGATGTTTGAGTACCATTTTTGCTGAGGGAGAAGGATGAGAAATAACCTGTCTGACATGCAACATCAAAGTAAGAACTCTGTTCTGAAGCAGAAGAGCTAAACAATTGACTGTATCTAGACGAGCCACTATAAACTCAAAGACTTGAACAGTTTGAAGTTGTGACTTGGCTAGATTGGTAGTAATTCCAAAAGAATGAGATACTTGAAGCAAGTAATCCCTGGCTCTTCCAGAAGATGCCTGGTTGGTGCAGTAAGGAGCCAGTCTATGTAAGGAAACACTCTGACTCTGAGCAGTCATATGAGCTGCTACCACTGCCATGCATTTGTTGAACACCCTCAGGGCTATGGTGAGACTGAAAGGCAGGGCTCTGAACTAGTAATGACTGTCTCCCAGCCAGAATAGTAGGTATCTTCAAGAGCACCTGTTCATTTTGATGTGATAGCATGCATCTTGATGATCAATAGAGCACATCCAGTCATCCTTATGTAGGAGAGGCAGGATGGACTGAATCATGACCATCCAGAATTTGAAATTATTTACAAACTGGTTTAGATAACTGAGGTCCAAAATGGGTCTCATGTCCCCTGTTTTCTTTGGCATTAAAAATAACCTTGAGTAAATTCCAGATTCGCTTTGGTCTGCGGGGGGACTTCTTGGATGGCTCTTTTGTCCAGCAGCTTTTGATTTTCTAGAGCTGCTAACTCCCTTTGATTGGATGGAACATTGGGGAGACATTTCCTTTTCCTTTGGGGAACTTGTAAAATGGGAATGCAATATCCTCTGGATATGATTCTTTGCACCCATGAATCTTTTGTGATGGCTATCCAGGCTTTTAAGTGCAAGGACAAGTGCCCCCAAATGTCTTCAGAGAGGGACAGTTGGGCAACCTTTCAGAAGCACTGAAAGGATCTATCTGAGAAGGAATCTTAAGACCCTTGATTCAGCGGACCCTCACTGCTGTGTGGGTGGAATGTAATTGTAGCTATTCAAACCTCCGCCTCTGGGTGTAAAAGTCTTGCATGTCTCTTAGAAAAGTCCTTAAGATTTCCAGAACCACAATTTTTTACCACCATGTTGATTCCTAGAAAAGGGTTTCTGTGGGGTAGAAAAGTGTATTTCATGGCAAACAAGGTCTTTTCATCTTTCTCACTATGGAAATGCATCTCTTTAACTATTGGCCCAATCAAAGAAGATCCATCAAAAAGAGTATTGATGAATGACACCTTGAAAGGCTCCACAAAATCACAGAACTACATCCATGCATTTCTTATAATGGCTATGCCTGAACTGGCCACCCATGAGAAACCTTCAGCTGCGTGTGCGATTAACCTCATGGATGTGTTAGTAATTGATTGCAGGGTGGACAGTCATGAGGAAAAAGACTTTTGTTCCTCTGCAGACATGGACCCAGGAGTAGAGTTGGAGAACTCATTAACTAAATCCTTCTGTAACCTAGTGAAATGTGCCAAGTAATTAATCTACTATGAGGCAAAGGTTGCTGAAGCATACACTTGCTTCCCAAACCTGTCCAGCACCATAAACTCCCTATTAGGGTGATGGACAGTGGAGCTCTGTTCAGCCAGCTCCTTTTTAGTGGCTGCTGCAACAACTACAGGGGTTTTCTTGGTAAAGTGTTGTCTGCCAGAGGGGGTGCTCCAAATTTTGTCTGGGCATTTAGGGATCAGTTCCACAAAGTCTGGTTCCTTTTATGCCCTGTGAGAGACAAGGTCTATAAGTTCATCCACAGGTGGGTAACCCAAGACATAGATGGTCCAGACTAATGCTTCCAAATGCACTGATTCCTCCTAGAAAGGGATTTGGGAAGACCAATCACCTTTCTTTCAAAATATCTCTAAGATGTCTCCAAACAAGACATCCACAGGTAGAGATCTAGGGGTCCCTTTCCCTTCATCAACATTGGTGTCTTCTGTGAGGTATTCCTGCGGGACATCCAAGTGCCTCCTCTTTAATGGCCTCTTCCACAGAGCCTTTTCAGTGGTGTGTTCTGGAGAGGTGTCAGAAAAATTGTAGAGTTCCCTGGCGGGAACTGTTTAGAAGATCATATGGGCTGGCTGTCCCTGAGGTGTAGGATAAGTAGACTCAGACACAGGATCCAAGGAGGGAACAGGAAATGGATCCAAAGGCACAAGAGTCAAAACTGCTCTAGGGTGAGAGGAAGCCTTCTCCACTACCTTGAAGGTCGAAGGACTAGGAGAAGCTGAAGATAATTCAACTAGAGATGATACTCTCAGCACAGGTGATTCAAGGCCCTCCCGACTCTCTACTCTAAGGGAGGAGTCATAGCCGAGCTGTCCAATGCTCACATACTGAGGGGAAGTGATAGCTCTGAAAGCTTTAGAGTCAATGTCAACCATTCGGATCCAACACTGATGCTTCAGATCTAAGAACATTCATGCTGCAGAGGGGTTTAAGTTGATCAGATCAGAGAAGTCACCGGAGTTGAAGATAGAAGAATATTCAGATGTAATGAGTCGACTCTCAGGGATTTTGGTTACAAGGGCTCTGAAATGATGGGTCAGATCAGAGAAGGTATGGTGATAGGCTGTAAAGAAGGTTTAAGGCTTATGAATCCAATGGGAGATTAAGATCTTGATCTGTGTTATAAGGAATTTTCTCATCATCCTATCCACCTCTGCTTCAGAAAGACTTTGGGAGGACCTAACAGAGAAAGAAGTGGAAGGTGGCCAGGAAGACTCTTTAGGAGTCTACTGCAGAAAAGGAGACCTCAACCTTGGGTATCCCCGATCCATGGAAAACTTTGGGCTACCGAGCCAAGAGAATTGGCTATAGCAGATGTCAGATCTGAAGAGCTGAAATCCAAACTCTTTGAAATCTTCTTTGGAGGATCAGAAGGAAGCACTAACTTAGAAGACCACACAGGGGAGTGTTTTCAGTGCTCCCTGGGCTCTTTGGATTTATGAGAGGAAGTTTGAGCCCCTGTTGATGAAGTACCAGTAGAAGGAGCAGAAGCTGGAAGGAACCCTTTTAAACCAAGCTTGTTCCTCCTGTCACTAATGACCCTGGCATTGAATGCTGAATAACTGGAGCAGGAGGTGTTCAAGTGTGTTTGGCATAGACAATAGATGCACTCCCTGTGAACATCAGAGTTGGATTTCTGATGCCCACAGGATGTGCACTTCTTAAATCCAGTAGGTTTTTCAGCCATACTGTAAGGCAACACAAGATAGAAAGCCTACAAACAAGGGAAAAAATGAAAAGTTTTAAAACAGTTATAATAGCTAGAAAATGTCTAGAAAACACCTCAAAGTGAGGTAACAGAACAATAAAGGTTACCAACAATAGTAACAAAGATTACAAACAATGGTAACAAAGATTACCAAAAAAAAACAAATCTTAATTTTTATAGCTAGAAAGTTTAGAAGAGAAGTAAGGGAGATGCTATTGATAATAACAAAGAAAGAGCATTTAAAGAGAAGAAATATAAGCTTTTGCACTCACTAAACCCAGAAAAACCTCAAGAGGCTACAATCCCATCTGAACCTGAAGAGCGGGTAACACAGTGGTCAGAGGCATTATGGGTAAGGGAGGCACTCAAGAGTCAGATCCTAGAATCTAGAGAAAGGGGATGAGTTGGATCCAAGGATCAGATCCAACCCCCCATTCATTGAGGAACAAGTGAAAATGAAACATCAGATCACTGCTTAATAACTGATACAAGTAATATGACAATAATTTAATATTTATAGAAACTGCAGACAGTTTATAGAGAACGTAAAGCTAAGTTAGTCAATATATTTAGAGAGAAAGTCAGGGAAGAGAATTTGATAGAAGTAAGGAAGTAAGTGAAGAAGGGAAAATAAGGAGGTATAAGGAATGTAAAGGTACCTGTTCACATCTAGTGATATAGTTTATTCTGGTTTTGAGCAAGAACAGAGCAGATTTTAGCTAGGGAGTCTTTCAGAGTGGTTTTGAAACATGGAAGGGAGGGTATTGATCTGATTATGCCCAGCAGATTTGATAGGTTTCTAGACAGACATGAGTTTTTGGTCACTTACTTGCAATGACCGACTGAGAACAAAGTTGTGCACATTTTTTTTTAGTGCTGGTGAGGCAGATGGATGCTGGATAATTTTACAGGTAGTAAGACACTGTGTATATGTTAGTTGATGAGGCAGTTCTAACCAATTTAGGCTATGGGTTCTAAAAGGAGTAAATTGTTGCAATTTTAGCAACTTTGTCATAGCATCATTCAAGTCTTAATTTTTGTGAGGCCTGGAAGTTAGTAAGGATGGGAGCACCATAAAGAAGTGCGGGGAGCAGATAAGTAGTGACAAGTGTAGTTTTAGTTATTTCAGTAAGCTGTAAAGCATCCATAGTTTTGATGAGTTTTTTTTATGCAATTGTGTACATGCAGGTCAAATGTAAGCTTATCATCCACTATCACCACTAATAATTTGCAATGAGCAGTGACTTCCATGGTTGTATTATCAAGAAAAAGAACTTTAAATTCTGTTTTTTTCATGAGAGGCAATTGGAGGAAAAAATAGTAGTAAGTCTTTTTTGGGTTGAGCATGAGTTGCGAGTTACAACAATATGTTTCAGTGGCTGCTAAGCTTCCTGGGTATTTTTTGGAGGTGTTCCATGTTCTCAGATGTGCAAATGAGAGTGCAGTCATCTGTGTACTGTACTAGAGTGGCCTGTTATGTGGATGTATACAGGGTGTTGGCGAAAATGTTAAAAATGTGGGGACCAAGGATACAACCTTGTAATACACCAGTGGTGAATGGGAAGTAAGAAAAGAGTAGGGAGTGCCATTTTACTGACTGATGCCTATTGGACAGTTAGCTTTTGAACCACAGAAGGGTGGGCTGAGAGACACCTAGTGAGGACATTTGAAGAAGAGGTTTGGTGTGACAAACTGTGATTAAGGCTTTAGACAAGTCTAGAAATAAGGAAGAGACTAGTTGACTGTTATCTCTAGCTTTGTTGACAGTATCTATATAAGTTAGAAGGGCAGTGCTAGTACTATGGGAAGGAAATAAGCCATGTTGTATATGGGATATGAGTTCTTCATGCAGGAGATAGTCTAAAAGAAATTATGTATTCACCATAATGTTCCATTTGTGTTGTCCATTTTCATTTTTCCTCAACAAGTGGGGATCAGATCCAACCCTTGGATCAGAATTGGCCACTTTTTACAGCTCATGGATACCAGAAACTCTCAAGCTCCTCCCTTACCCATAATGCTCTAGTCCCCTACCATACCCCAGATCTTGTTTGCTGAACTTATAGCTTGACGGAAAGTTAGAAACAAATATAAAAAGAGAAAGCAATACCTGGAGCTCAAAGGCAGAAACATTGGTTCTCTTACTATATTCTCATTCTTCTAGAAGTCAGAAACCAAAAAAGGGTGGGGGCCTCGAGGGAAGGGAGTCGAGGAAGAATGAAAATGAACAACACAGATGGAATGTTATGGTGAGTACATAACTTATTTATCTGATGTTGTCAACTTTCATTTATGCCTCAACATGTGGAATAGAGTCCCCAGCTATCTGAATCCTGGGAAGACTCTAAGGAAGGATATTCCTGAGCACTGTTGAGCCAAAGGCTGCTCTTCCCCCTTGAAACCAGATCCATCTTGTAATGACTGATAAAGGTATGAGGATTTATCCAAGTTGCAGCCCCATAGATATCATCCATGGAGGACCTGGATAAAAATACTGATGAAGTTGCCATGGACCTGGCTGAATGGGCCCTTAAAGGTTTCAACAAAGACAAACCTAACTTGTTGTAGACAAAGGGAATACAATCAGTTAACCATTTGGCTAGAGTTACTTTGTTAAATGGTTTGCCCAATTTTGATTCCACAAAAGAAACAAATAATTGATCTGTTTTTCTCAAATCTTTTGTTTTAGCAAATAAAAGCATAACTGTCTGTGAACATCCAAAAATGTAACATGGATCCTCCTTTCTTCATGAAGTTTAGAAAGAAAACTGGAAGATTAATAGATTGATTAATGTTGGATTCTGACACCACATTAGGAAGGAAGGCTAGGTTGGTATGTAACGTTACCCTATCTTTATGGCAAATTAAATACGGAGGGTTAGAAGATAGGGCTTAAAGTTCAGAGACACTTTGAGAAGAGGCTATTGCTACCAAAAAGACAGCTTTCAAGGTTAAAAATTATAGTTCACATTTTGCTGATGGTTAAAATGGAGACTGAGTTAAAGAGTGTAATACCAAATTCAAATCCAATGGTGGAGTTGGAGCTTTAAAAGAGGGTCTAAGAAGAAAAGTTTGCCTTATAAAGGCCTTACAAAATTTTGAAAAAGCTAAGGAGAAATAATTTACTCATATGTAGAAATCAGAAATGGTATGGTAGCTGGTTTAACAGTGGAGGAGCTCACCCATTCATTACAAAATTGCAGCCAAAAACTCAAACTTTAGGTACTGGTTTTGAAAAGAGTAAATATCTTTTTTGTGCCAAAAAACCCACATCTTTTCCATTTGGTTCAATACATTTTTCTAGTGGAAGATGTATGGGAATACAAAATAATGTGCTATACAGGGGAGGAAAGCCTTGAATGTCTGTCTTTTAATGGAAGTGAAGAAATCATGCAGTTAACTTTAGGCCTGAAATGTCCAGGTGAATCATGTCTGTCGGGTGAGACAGGAGGTCTGGAATTAGATCCAGAATCCATGGTGGGCAAACCAGTTGAGGTCAAAGAAAGGGGAACTAAATATGATGAAGCCAATAAGGTGCAATGAAGATGATGTGCTCTTCAACTGAGATGCTTTCTGGAGAAACTTGGGGATTAGGAGGATTGGGTGGTAAGAGTAAAAGAGACCGAAGGGCCAATCATGGAGGAGAGCATATCTCTTTAATTCCTCTAGTGGGGGGATTAGAGAAAATATCCTGATGCACTTGTTGTTGAGAGGGGTTGCAAAGAGGTCGCAGCATGGTTGGCCCCATTTGCAGAATATCTTTTCCACAGATTTCATGTTGATAGACACCCTCATGAAGCAATAAAATGGACCTGCTGTGTTGCTATCAAAAATTGATTGGATGAGATCGCCATTACCACTCTCTGAGAGTTTCTCAACACAATGGGTAAGATCTGCTTCCTCCTTGTTTGTTGAAGTACCATGCCACTGACATATTGTTCATCTGAATCCCAATAGTCTCAGAAGGGAGGCAGTCTTGAAAGGCCTGCAATGCTAGAAGTACTGCTCTCATTTCCAGGACATTGATATGCCTAGTGGCCTCTTTGGGGGACCAGGTGCCTTGGATTGTCTTTCCCCCAAATTGGGAAGTGTCTGTGGTCACTATGGCTTTGGCTAAGAAAAATTATGGGGTGGTCTTGTAATATTTGATCTAAGTAAATCTACCACAAGAGGTACTATTTGAATGTCTGAGTTATTCTGATTTGGGTGGACATAAGTTGGTGCAGAATAGACCACTGAGTTTCTAAGGTCCACTGAAGAATTCTCTCATGGTATCTTGCTAATACAACCACTACTATCACAGCAGACATTGATCCTAAGACTTGCAGAATCAACAGAGCTGATAGAGAAGACTTTGAATTATCTGTTTGACTTGAAATCGAATAGTTTGTACCCTTGGTAAAGGAAGGGAGGCTATCACTGATACCATATTGAATAAAAGCCCCTATGAGCTCTAATGTCTGAGATGGTTCTAACTGAAATTTGTTGTGATTGATGGTAATTCCTAGATGAGCACAAAGCTGGAATACATAATCTCTTGCTTTTATCAGAAAATGCCTAGTTGCAGCGGTTATGAGCCAGTCGTCCAAGTACTGAAATACCCAGAATCCTTGCAGTATCAAGTGAGCTGCTACTACCACTGTGCATTTGGTGAACACTCAAAGGGCTGTGATGAGGCCAAAGGTCAGAACTCTGAACTGATAATGACTGGCTTTGAACTGGAAGTGTAGGTATCTTCTAGATTGTCTTTTCATTTTTATGTGATAGTACACATCCTGAAGATCTATTGAGCACATCCAATCATCCTTGTGTAGGAAAGGCAAAATAGACTGAACCATGACCATCTGGAACTTTGTATACTGAACTGCTTTGTTCAGATTGTTGGGATGAAAAATTGGTCTCCAGTCTCCTGTTTTCTTTGGCAATAAAAAAAAATCTTAAGTAAGTTCCAGACTCTTCTCATCTGGAGAGGACCTCTTGGATTACTCTTTTTTTCTAGCAGTTTTTTTTCCAATGCTGCTGCTTTCCTCTAACTGTGGTGGAACATCTGTAATTGCGTTTGGAGTTAAAGGGATGGAAGGGAAAAGCGTATTATATAACTTCTGGAAATAATTTTCTGTACCCATGTATTTGTTGTAATGTCTAGCCAGGCTCTGTGGTGCAGGGATAGACAAGCCCCAACTGCCTCCAGAGGTGGATAATTGGGCCTCGTTTCAGGAGTGCTTGTGGGGTCTATCAGAAAGCATCTCTGGACCCCTGGTTCTGAGGGCCTTCTCTGCCATGTGGGTAGTGTCTTCAATTAGAGTTCCCTCTTCTGCCCCTGGGGGAACCATCTCCACATGGCTCATGGAAAGGACTCTGGGACTTTCTGAACCACATTTTTTGATCACCTCATTGATTCTTAGAAAAAGTTCTTTGAGTAGTCAAATATGTACTCCCTCTGCAGACAGGGTCTTACCATCCTGATGACACCTGGATAGTGTGTCTTTTTATCTTTAGGGCCAAACAAAGAACTTTTGTCAAAGGCAGAATTGATGAAGGAGGACTTGAAGGGCTCCACAAAATCACATAGGTGCATCCAAGCATGTCTCCTAATGGAAATGCTTAAGCCCACTGCCCTTGAGGTAACATCAGCTGCATGTGAAATCAGCCTCATGGATGAATTGGAAATGGACTGTAGGGATAGAGGTCTCTGTCTCAGAAGTAATTGACTCAGAGAGAGATTTGGATAGTTCTTTAATCATATCCCTTTGAAGTCTGGTGAAGTGTGCCATAATTCAGTGACTTGAGTGCAAAAATTACTGAAGCATAAACACTCTTCCCAAATCTGTCCAATGCCCTGGACTCCCTGTCAGGGAGATGGACAGATGAACTCTGTTCTGTGCATTCCTTCTTTATGACCACTGCTATGACCATAGTATCTACTGGTACTCCTTTGCTCCAGAATTCTCTACCTTTCTATGGTGCCAGGATCCTGTCTGGTCTCTTTGGGATTTGCTCAACAGCGTCAGGTTCCTTCCATGCCCACCTAAAAATTAAGTCAATGAACTCATTGGTGGGTGAAGTCACCCAGGAGGTAGATGATCCAGATCCAAAGGCTTCAGGAATACTGATTCCGTTTGGTAAGGGTTATCGATAGACCAACTGCCTCTTTGCTTAAGGATCTCCAGAATGTCTCTAAAGGAGATGTCAACAGATGGTGATCTTGGAGACCCTTTCCCCTCATCAAAATGAGTATCTTCTGTGACCGACCCTTGAGGAGAGTCTAAGTGCCTCATCTTGTACTTTCTCTTCCGAAGGACTTCTTTGGTGGAAATCATTAAGAGAAGCATCAGAAGATATGAGTATACCCTGCTGGCTAGTATGGAGACTTTGGGCTGGCTGTCCTGTAGAGCAGAATGATGAGGCTCCAGCTGCAAAGACATATGAGAATGGGAAGATGGCCCCAGGGAGAATCATCCTTCTTCTAGAGGTAGAAAACACTCTATCCACTACCTCAAAGGCACTATGCCTGGGGAGAAGGAGGTTGATGGTGCCAGGAAGTCATGCTTCTGAACTGTCAGCTCCTTCTGACCCAAAGGTAGCATACACAAAGCAGAGGTCAGAGACAAATTGTCCAAAGCTGAGGCCCTGAGGGGGATAGATGACACTGACAACTTCTGAGTCAACTCCAACACCTCGGAACCAGCAATGATGTTATGGCTCTGAGAGTCATCTGGCTCTGACACTCTGACATGCTTTGAGCCAGTCCACTCAGAGAAGGCATTGTTGCAGAAGATACCAAAATCTTTGGATCTGACATGGATGGTCCCAGAAGTCTCAGATCCAGGAGATGCAAAGTTGTAAGTTAGATCAGAGAAGGAGTCAAGACAGGTGGAGTAGTATTGGTAAAGGTCCCTGGACCAGATGGGGTAGGAGCCAGGAGAACTCCCATCTGAATTTGTGCCAAGAGAGATTTGCTCATCATTCAATCCACATTTGCTTCTATCTGACTCCAGGAAGAATGAGAAGAAGAGGTCACAGAAGGAGTACTAGAATGATCGTGTCTCTCTAGGAATGGTGATGATAGATGTTTAGGGACAGATCCAGAGAACGTACATATCAGGTCCTATGGAGCTTTGGCTCCAAGTGTGGAGAGATTCAAGGATTTAGTCTTTGGATCTGTGGAATTTGGATCTGACCACTTGGACACTTTAGCACAAGGTTCAAGAGTCAGGTCTGAGCTAGGACTGGAAGATCCAGAAAGATCCAATGTACGCTTTCTGGACTCCTCCTTATCAGATTTTTTGAGGTATGAGTTACAGATAAAGTCTCCAAAAAAGCAGAAGGTGATAAACCTCTTAAAATTAGCTTATTCTTGTGATCCACTAAGGCCAGTGGATTAAAGGCCTTACAAATATCTCATGACTCTAAAATGATCTGGGTCTAAGCAATACACACATGAATCATGTGCATCAGATACAGATATCTTATGCCCACATTCCTTACATTTTTTAAAACCCAAATGTTTTTCAGCCAAATTTAAGCAGACGATGAACAACAGCAAAAATAAAAATAGAAGAGTTGTTTTTCTTAAAAAGCAAGAAAGTCATAAAGTGAAAAGAGGATTACTAAGTATGGTAATTTAAGAAATTACCACAAGGGTATAAGGCAGAAAAATTTACCAGCAATGGTAAACAAGGAATACACCAAAATATATGAAGAATAAGGGAGAAAATATGTAATATAATTAGAAAAAAGTTATTGAAATGAGAAAATACTATATCTCTCACAATACTACACTAAAGCTGGAGCAGTATTAGCGACTGCATACATGCACAAAGGCAGCAAATGAGATCTGAGGTATAGTAGGGAAATAAAGCATTATGAGTAAGGGGACGTTTAAGAGTTTCCAGAACACATGAGCTGTAAAAAACATCTGAGTCAGATCTGAGGGTTGGATCCAAACCCCACTTATTGAGGAATGAATGAAAATTGACAACATCAGATTAATTGTTTTTGAATACATTTTTCAAGTATTTTGGTAAGGCAGAAATGCACTCGACCACCACAAAACAACACTAATCACAAGACACATAACTCTCCTAAACAGTGTGCCACTCAACCAAAGCCTTTAAGGCAAAACAGCATGCCAAACACAGTAGTCATATGTCTCTCCATAGTGAGGTACACTGATGTCCCACTCACTAGGATGAATAAGGAGAAAGTAACAGTCAGTTGCCTGTCATATGCAAGGATCTGTCACATAACGCCTGCACTTAGGTCCCTCAACAACAGGTACAAATATGACTCTGTCATTGTACATGTGGGTGTGAATGATCTGAGATGTACCTCCCTGGACTACATAAAAAGAGACATGGAGGAGCTCTCCAATCTCGTAACCCAGGCAGGTATGACTCTAGCCCTGAGCAGCATATTACCATCACCCAGAATGATACCATAGTACAAGCAGAAAATGATTGATTCCAACAATTGGCTAAGTTTCAGGTGCCATTCTAAGGGGATCCAGTATCTGTCTGCCTGGGATGACATGAACAACAGAGCTCAATGCTTTGCCAGAGATGGCCTGCATCTGTCACTCCTGGGCTTCTGGATACTGGCCAAGGCTCTTGCCACCTCTATAGCACCTTTTTAGGCGGTGTTCTAATGACCAAATTACCACTGTAACAGCTATAAATAAATGCAATCTGAGGGTCATGCTGCTCAATGTTAGAAGTCTAAATCTCAACATGCACTCACTCGAAGCACTCCTTAAAATGGAGAACATTGACATTTGTGCTGTAACAGAGACCTGGTTCAAGGCAGCAGAAAACACCCCTGCACTACCAGGCTATAACTCATTCCACATCTTTCGTCCACAGAACATGGACCCAAGCTCCAAAGCTGGTGGTGTTTCCATATTCATAAAGAATGCGTACACCTCCAGACTGTTAGCCCAACATAATGCATCAGAGATACTTCAGGTGCAGCTAACATTGGGTAAGACAGCAATTCAGGTTGTAGCCTGCTATAGGTCCTCAACCATGTCCCAAGACTCACATTCCATGTTCCTAAGCACCCTGGAGATTATTAGGGTCCAACCTAACACTCTCATACTGGGTGACTTCAACTACCCCTCCATTAACTGGGAAAGCTACTCATGTACCAATGCACTTGCCCAATGTTTCCTGGAAATCATTAATTCCAATGCCCTGGACCAGCTCATTCTTATCCCCACTACAGGTAGCAACATCCTTGACCTGGACATTACTAACATGAGTGACCATTGCTCTACACCAATTGTCAACTCCTCCCTGGTTAGACCCGATCACAAACTTATCACTTTGAAAATCCACATCCCTCCCACTCCAACCCCGCAAATGTAACCACCATGGAAAACTTCTCCAAAGATAATTTTGGGCTCCTAAAAATAGAGGTGGCTAACTCCATGGCACCCATGCAAATGGGGAATAGTTGCATGACTGCTGAAACATACACCAATGTACTGTACGAACACATACACAAATGCATGGATCTCACCATACCCAATAGAATCAAGATGCTCTCCTCCAAAATAATGGAAGCCAATCTGGTGGTCCCCTGCCATAAACAAACTCTACAACAGAAGGCGGAAACTGATGCAGAATAAGGTGAAGCCCCAAGACTGGAAAAACTCCCTTATCAGCCTCAACAAAAAGTTGAGATCCCTCATCAAATCCTCTAAAGCTAGCTATGAAAACAGAATTGCAGCAGATAGTAAAGACAACCACAAGGCCTTCTATAGTTACATAAAGAATCTTCACAGCAATACCCAGATTTGCTCTGAGCTACTGCACAATAGTACCTCCTATACCAAGCCAACAGATATTGCCAGTATACTGGCTGACAGATTCATTGCCTACTTTACTCCTCTATTCCCCCCAAAGAACCAATCACATTACCAGTAGATTGCCAGGCACCCAGTATTACTGTTGTGCAGGTTAAAACAGCACTGTCCAAGGCCAAGAATACAGCTTCTATGGGACCTGACAATATCCCTGGCTGTGTTCTACATGAACTACAGAGTGAACTGGCACCTCACTTGTGTGCCCTGTTCAGTCACAGCCTCACCTCATGTTTTGTCCCTACCGAATGATGCACTGCTACAGTCATCCATCTCCACAAAGGAGGAGAAACTACAGACCCTGGGAACTATTGCCCCATTAGCCTGATGAGTCTGATATGCAAAGCTATGGAATGCATCACCATGGACCTAATAAACAAGGATATAGGGAATCTCCAAACACTGGATCCCACACAGTTTGGTTTTGTGAAGGGTAGATCATGCCTGCTCAACATGGTTGACTTCTTTGAGTCAGTCATTGGAGCTGTGGATGAAGGCATACAGCCTACCTTGATCTGGCCAAGGCCTTTGATACCATTCCCCACTCAGGAATCATAGAAAAACTCACTAAGCTAGGCATCAACCCCTATATCACTAGGTGGGTTGCAAACTGGCTCACAGATAGAACCCACAGTGTGAAAATAACTGACTCCAAGTCAGACTGCCAACTAGTCATGAGTGAAGTCCCACAAGGTTCGTTCCTGGGTCCTCTCCTTATCCACTTCTCCGAAGTCCATTTAAACATGAAGGGACTCTGGCTGACAAAGTTTGAAGATGGTTTCAAGTTGGGAGCTATTATTAACTCCCCAAGTGATGTTGACATCCTACAGAAAGTTCTCACTGAGACCAACGACTGGTGTCAGAACCATGGCCTTAATCTCGATGCCAAAAAATGTGTCATCATCCCCTTTGGGAAAAACCTGGTTCCCATGAATTACCACATCAATGGTAGTCCACTGAACACAAAAGGTGTTATAAGAAATCTGGGAACACAGGTTGACAGCAACCTCTCTTTTGACCACCACATTGCCACTATGGTCAGAAAGTCCTTCTATGTGGTACATCTCAATACTAACGGTTTTGCATCCAGGAAGAAAGAGGTCATTGTCTCCCTCTACTCTTCCCTAATTAGACCAATCATCGAGAACAATGCCCCATTTGGCATGTACCTCATTAGACACATGCAACAACTGGAGAGGCCACAAACGTACCTCACAAAGAGGATCCTAGGCCTTAAACACTTGTCCTATATGGACGGACTCAAAAACTCCAACTATTCTCTGTCTCATATCACCTACTTAGAGGTGATCTCTGCTTGACTTACAAAGCCATGTCTGACCCACCTCTGTTAGAAATGCTACATCTAAAGAAATCCCAATCCCTCAGCACCACATGCTCCAGAGACCTCAACCTCATTACCACAATCAACAGAACATGATGGAGAGACATGTTCATAACCCAGAGACTACCCATGCTATGGAATAGACTTCCTATACATGTCAAAAAGAGCACCTCACTGGCCCTCTTCAAGAGAAATCTTGTTGAGTGGATGGGAAACAGAAAATTCACCCCGGGGTCACTCCAATGACTCTACTTGACAGAGACACTGGGAACCAAGGTCAGGTGGCATGATGCCAGGGTAATCCTATAGGCTAGGCTTATAAAGGCTTCAGGGTCATTAGCCGATTGCACACCTATGAACCTATGAACCTATGAATGATAAGATTGCTATAGGTCTAAACTTATTAATGTCTGCCAAATTTCCTCCTTTCTGAAGAGGGATGTGTGACTTTTTTCAGAGAGAGAGAGAATGTGGAATTCCTGGACTGACCTTTTTATAAGGATCGAAACAAGGATAGACAATGCTATTTGCTGCTATTTTTATGGTACTCACTTGGAAGGTAATCAGCTAAGGAAAAACATGGTTTAGGTTTGTTTAAGAGTAGTTTTATATAGAATGCATAAATATGGTGATATGTGGCTGTTTGGCAGTGTGGAGATTAGATGCTGAGGAATTCTTGTTAGAAATGCTATACTGTATATAAAATAAGAGTTGAACTGTACTGCAGTTTTGGGTGGTGAGTTTTCAGGAGAAGGGTTTGTGCTGAATTTTTTGCCAGGATGCACGATTTCTTAAATGGATGTCCACATTTTTTTAGGGTTGCATTTAGTATTATTCTGAAAGTTATTTTAGTATAGGTTTTTGTCATTTATTTGCTTTTTATTACAATGGTTCTGTTGCTTCAATGTAGTAATTGTGGTTCTGAATCTGCATCATTCAAGGCTGTGATTTATCATTTGAAATGAGTGAACATGATTTTAAATGAACAAGTGAGGCAAAAGTTGCTGTACATGTTTAGTTTGAAAGACGTTTACCACTTTGAAATGTACTGTAACTTTAAGCTCTCTAAAGTTGTAGTCAAGGGTATCAGCAGGCAGTAATTTCACACCTTATTAGCAGACATATATGAATATATTAAGCTCCATTGGTAGTTTTGATGTTGGATTATTAATCAGGGGCATTCAATTAGTTTAAATGCTTTATCTATTACTTTTTTATTTACTCATTTTTGACTGAGTTTGTCTCATTACGCCAATGTCCTCTTTTCAGGGGAGACCTGAGATGGTATTTGTACAGATTTAGTTGAATGATGAAGATGGAGTTGCATGAGATTGTCATTCTGTCACCCCTGCACTGGCCCAGTAATCAAGGAGCATCAATCCTCACCACTGGTAACAGTTGGGGACATACACACTGGGAGGATGACAACACAGTAAAATTTCCCTTAAGAGCACACAGAGATCACAGTCAGTCTGGAGCTGGTTTCTCCTTCTTTCTCCAGATCCTCAATAAGACTCCCCACTGGCACAGCTACACAATTGAGATCTCAGCTGAATCACCAAGCCAAAACCTCCAGCACCTCTCTGCCCAACCAGTGCTTTGTGTCCCTGCCCAAGTAGCTGACACACACACACATTTTGAGGTTTGACTTATACACACAAACAGCTGGGAAAGGCTGGCACAGATTTACTAGCTATGCCCCCCTTCTACCCCGACTATAAGGTAGTTCCAGCTACCACCAGACAGCCTTATCAGCTACTATAAGGCCCTAAACAAAGGGTGTCCAATTATACTGTGTAATGTTATTATTAATCCGATTGGTAGTCTGACCAAGAGAAAGGCCATTTAGGAGTTGCCTGTACAGTTTCACCATAGAGATATGCAAGTACTCTAATAGCTTAATACGTCTCACAAATATCAGTCACAAAGATAGGTTTAAATATATTTAATAATATATAATAAAAGAACAAGACAATACACAGTAAATCAACACAGTAACTTCAGAGTTCAAAATCACAGGAGATATTTAAAACAACATTGCAGGACAGTCTCAAACAAATAAAGAAAATATCTAAGCTATACTTTACTATATTCCATTCTGAATCTAAAAGAGTTACTATGCCCTAAAAACTTACTTACAGCAATGCAAGTGTAGAAGGTGGTGATGAATGGATGTTCTTGTAAGGTCAAAGACAAAATACAAAATGCACAGTCTCCCTCTGAGAGAGTTCTTAAATTAATATCAACTATTACTGCTGGGTAAGCTTTGATAACATCACTATTTGTCACCTGACTTTAGTTCCCAAGCTAAACCCCCAGTTTAGCACTTGACATCTCCTTGTGTAAAATACATATCTCTCAGATGTTTGCAGATCCTGGAAGTCATAACAGAATAAAACCCTTCTGCATCTCAAACCTAGTAATTACTTCTCTTCCAAGACAATACAAAACGTCTAGCTCTAGACATTGTGTCTGCCACTGAACTGTAAATGAGAGATAATTGTTATAGTACAATCGTAAAACAATTTATTTTCAACTTATTTTCTTGAAGTTTTGCAAGTTAACCCTCTATGTTCTAGTTTCTACTGTTAAAACATACATTTACACAATTACAATAGTTTATATACATTTCTATTCTAAGCCAGCAGGGCATGCTGTGGTTACATTTTGGCTTAGTACTTTACACCTTTATACACACTTCTGTATGAATCATATCAATATTCACAAATGACACAGAATTATTTACAAAATTCCAGATAGCTGGAATGGCACTATTTCCTTTGTGACATTTCTTCCCCCTGAAAACTCAAGCTAGTTTTTCAAGTGACACTTGAGAAATGCTGCTTGAGAGAGTTGGCTATCTGGGAATACCTCACCCCATTCCCTGTCCTGAGATCACATCTGCTTTGGCATTGCTAACCCCACTGCAGTGCTGCACTGTAGTATCATATGCCTGCAACCCTAGGCTCCACCTTAGTAACTTGGCATTTTGCTGTCTGGCTCAATGTAGCCATGCTAAGGGATTGTGTTCTGTAACTTCAGTGAACTTCCCTCCATACAGATAAGGCTGAAGTTTATGCAGTGCTCACACTATAGCTAGACATTCCTTTTCTACAGCTGCATAGCATTCCTCCCTGGGTTGGTATCTATTACTGAGATATAGCACTGGGTGCTTTTCTCCCTCGGAGGAGACCTGGCTGAGTACAGCCCCCACCCCATGGTTTGAAGCATCCATCAGCACAACAGATAATGTTCTTTAATCTGGATTGCTAATGCAGGGGTCCTCCCAAAGCTCCTTTAAACTTATGGAATGCCTGTTCACATGCTGGGGTCAACACTAACTTATCTGGCATGTTTTTCCTTGTCAGGACTGTGAGGGGAGCAACTATGGTACTATAATTGGGGATAAACATTCTGTAGTACCCTGCTGACCCTAAGAATGCCCTCACCTGCTTTTTGGTTACAGGGGCAGGCCATGCCTGAATGGCTTCCACTTTGGCAGGTTTTGGCCTGATCTTACCACTCCCCACTCTATGTCCCAGGTAGGAGACCTCTGCCATACCCACCTGACACTTACTGGGATTAATGGCCACTCCTACCTTCTGTAGTTTTCTCAGCACCTCCCTGACATGCTGAAAGTCCTCTTGCCAGGAACAGCTGTATATGGCAATATCATCTAGGTAAGCAAGGGCAAAATTTCCTGCTCTTGCTAGGATACAATCTACCAACCTCTGAAAAGTCACTGGGGCATTTTTCATCCCAAAGGACATCTTCATGAACTCATACAAGCCAAAAGGAGTCTCAAACCTGACCTCTCTCCATCACTGGAAGTCAAGGGCACCTGCCAGTAACCCTTAGTAAGAGAAATAGTGGCAAGATACTTAGCCCCACCCAGCTATTCTAGGGCTTCATCTGTCCTAAGCATAGAGTAAGCACCTGACTCTGTGTGACTATTTAATTTCCTGTAGTCCACACATAACCTGATACTGCCATCCTTCTTGGTACCAGCACCACTGGGGAGGCCCAGGGACTGATGGACTCCTGGATTAGACCTAGTTCCAACATTTCCTGTATCTCCTCCCTCAAAGTCTGTTTGACTCTCAGGCACCCTATAAGGGGTCTGCTTAATAGGCCTTTGGGGTCTTGTATCCTCAAGGTGCTGCACCAGGTGGGTGCATCCTGGTTTCCCAGTGAACATGTCCCCATACTCCTGTAACACTGCTCAGATTTCTCAAACCTGGGTAGGGGATAGCTGCTGGAACATTGCTACCACTTCCACTGAGGTGTCAGTCCGAGCCTCTCTGAAAAGATCAGTCACCACATCCCCCTAAGACTCCTCCTGCCATCCACTGCAAATACTCAGCACAAAGGCCTCCCTATCATGGAAAGGTTTCATCATGTTAACATGGTACAATTTGTGACCCTGCCTCCTGCCTAGCAGTTTTAGCATGCAGTTAACATCACTTACCTTCCTTACCACTTTGTAGGGTCCCTCCAAAGCTGCCTGCTGCTTGGTGTGTCTGACAGTAGTGAGAGCTATTACCTGCTGCCCTACAGCATACTCCATAGCTTGAGCATTCCTGTCATACCAGACCTTTTTCTGTTGTTGGGTTTCTGCCAGATTCTCCTGGGTCAAGCCCGTGAGTTCCCCGAGCTGTGTCCTGAGGTTTAGGACATATGCCACAACAGACTCCTTGTGGGATTCACACTCACCCTCCCACTCATCACAAGTCAAATCTAGAGGTCCCCTCACCCTATGCCCATAGAGGTTCCCTCAACCTATGCCCATACAGCAACTCAAAGGTTGAAAAACCTGTGGATTCCTGGGGAACCTTTCTTTATGCAAACAACAGATGGGGCAAATATTTGTCCCACTCCCTCTTGAACTGATCTGCAAATGTCCATACCATCATCTTGAACGTAGAGTTTAACCTCTCAACAAGACCATTAGTCTGGGGATGGTAGGGAATGGTCTATAGGTGCTTCACCCCACAGTACTTCCACAGACAAGCCAGCAGGTCTGACATCAAATTGGCACCTTTGTCAGTCAGTATTTCTTTTGTGAAACCTATCCTGCTGAAAATCTCTAACATACCATTTGCCACCTTCTCTGCCTGAATGGAGGACAGAGCCTCTGCCTCAGGGTATCTAGTAGCATAATCTTACTACCACTAGGCTATATACATTTTCCCCTGTGGAAACTGGGGTACTCATAGGCCCCACTATATCCATAGCTACCCTCTGAAATGGCTCCTTAATCACAGGCAAGGGCATCAAAGGAGCTTTCACATTGTCTCCTGCCTTGCCTACCTTTTGGCACTGCTCACAGGTCCTGCAGTACCATGTTACATCTCTGGAAATCCCAGGCCAATAAAAGATCTGCATAATTCATCTCTTTGTATGCTTTATGCCCATATGACCTGCAAAGAGAATATCATGGGCTATGGCTAGAAGTGCCAGACAGCAGGTTCTGGGCACTACCAACTTCTGTATTCTCTCACCCTCTAGCCCTCCCTCAGGGGTCCACTCTCTACACAGTAACCCTTTGTTCCAGTATACAGATTTTCCTTTCCCTTGAGAATCAGGTGACTCACTGGCTACCTCTGTCAGGCCTTGTAATGGAGGGTCTGAGAGCTGAGTCTGTCTCAGCTCTCTCTTTGTAACCTTTCTCAGCTCCCCTTCCACAGGAAGTCTGCTATCCTCTGTCAGCAGTGCCTGACTGTCAGCCTGGGTACTACTACTCACCTCTGACCTTGCAGTCACTCTGTCCACGGGAACAGCAGTACCCACAAGCAGCTGTGGCTCACCTTCAGTCTCACTGCTACTGGGTATCTCCCTCCCTGAAGTAAACACCTCACCAGTCCTGGCTGCAAGTGTGCGGTCTGTCTGGGTCTCTCCCAGGCTACCATACTCACATGCTTGTCTCCAAGCCTGATAGCATGTAACTGCATGCACACAGGGTACAGAGTGACTGCAAGGTCAGAGATGAGTAGTAGTACCCAGGCTGACAGTCAGGCACTGCTGTCAGAGGATGGCAGACTTCCTATGGAACGGGAGCTGAGAAGGGTTACAAAGAGATAGTTGAGACAGACTCAGCAGCCCCCAAGAGGTTTTTCCTCCCAGATTCCTTAGCTCTCTATTACCCATAGCTACTTCATCCATGAGTCAATCTAAGCTCTGATCTCTTAGAGCTAAACAGCGCACTATTTCAACTTTGTAAATATTGTAAATATCTTCTTATTTTACATGAGTACAAGTAAAGTGTTATCACTATTACTAATATGCATGAATGTTAAGGTGTTTCCCCAACCACAAGTGGCTTGTTCAAATGAAAACTTATTGTAAAATTCATTAATAATTCACATCAGTTCCTGCTGAATATGCCTAACACTGAATGTACATAAATTGTAACCTATACAATTGATTTCCTGCTGAATATGCATGACACTGAATGTACATAATTGTAACCTATTACTATACAATGTTTCTTGTATATTGCTACTTTATTTGTATTTACTTGTTTTTGTATATTCTTTCTTTTTTGCATTTCTTTATCCTGGAGCTTTTCTCCCCGGGCCTTCACTGAAAACGGTTCTTCTGGACCCAGTGGACTTCCCTGGTAATCAAACTGGAAATAAATAAATAAATCATTCCCTATCTGGACATCTGCAGGGATATCCTCAAACACACCTACTTGCTTGCTTCCTTTTCCACCCTCCCAGTCAAGGTGAACCCTAGCCAAAGGTATTTGGAATTGGGTCCCTCCTAAAGTTCTGACTGGAGTAGACTGCCAAGCAAGTAGTGCTTCTCTTTAACAATTGCAGGCCTCAGAATGGTTATGTCAGAGGCTGTGTCTCTCTTGGCAGTGGCCCGTTGCCCATTTACTAAGATAGGATATAACCTCTTGTGGTAGTTTGGTACCTTGCTGCCTTGAGACAGCTCACTGCTGACATTTTGTCATTCCCACTTACTGGCTCTCTCATCTTTTGTTCCCCACCTTGCCTCCATGGGACATCTATATGCTACATGGCCCCACTGGTTGCATTTAAAACATTTAACCCTTGGTCCTGGAGGTGTACCTAGACTAGTGGATTCCCCTGCTACTGGCAGACTTGGTTGTGGCGGTCTGGGATACCCGCTATTGGTTCCCTTAGACCCATGAGCTGCACTGGGTATTCCTTTTTTGTGAAGGGATGCTCTGCTTGCTAGGTATAGGTCTCCCTTCTTCACCAACCCATCTGTAGTATTGCATTGCCTATCAGCTAACCAGATTCCCATGCCCTCAGGTAAAGTACTAAGTTCTTGTTCCCTCACCAACAGGTCTTCCAGCCCTTCAAAAGTGGTGACCTGACATCCACTCACCCACCTATGAAAATAAATGCTTAATTCAGCAAGATAGTCACACACACATTCATCTTCCTTGCATCTATGCTCATGAAACCTTTTCCTATAAGATTCAGGTGTTAACTTAAAACATTCTAAAAGACAATTCTTCACAGTATTATAATTTAAGCAATTAGTATCAGAAAATTTAGAAATAGCAGTTACAGCTTTACAATGGAGTAAGGGGGTCCTGAACTATACCCAGAGCACGTGTTCAACATTATACTATTTACATACCCTTTCAAACATATGAATGAAACTATAAAAAATTATCCTCCTCTGTAAATTGTGGAAGAAGTTTATTGACCTTTGTTGCTCCTGGGGTACAGTTACTCCCTTTCCCATTACCTCCATGACCCAGCTGAAGTGTCAGCATCTTCTTCTCATGCTGTCTATGCCTCTCATTCTCCTCAGACTCCAGACATTGCAGTTTTTCATTTTCCTCATACTCCAGATGTCTCAGTCTTGCTGCTGCTTCTATTTCCAAACGTTTGGCCTCCAGTTCAAGTCTCTTTAACTCCAGACAGATTTTTAAGTCCTCTGTGGAAAAGTTAAACTGTCCATTTTCTGAGATTTGTACATCTCCAAGGCCAGCCTGGTTGTCCTCCTGATTGCTGGTCTGTGATGCAGCTGTGCCCAAGGCTACAATAATTTCTGCCTTAGTCAGGTTGGCATGCACCAGTCCTTTAGTCTGGCACATCTCAGACAATTGGCTCCTTGTCAGCTTGCCATATACCTCTGCTGACATGCTTGCCTAATCTCCCCGACCAAGCTAACAAAAAATAAAGCAATTGTGATATGAAACTGTGAATGTCCACTGTGTGGCTAATTGAGAGAACAAACACCTTTCTTAGTGACCACAGTTTACAGGCTACAGGAATTCAATATCCACAGCACTACAAGCCAATTAATATGTGATGTGGTTATCCCACCACTTCCACCAATTAATATGTGATGCCACTGCACTAGCCCAGTAATCAAGGAGCCTCAATCCTCACCACAGGCAACAATGGGGGACTTACACACTGGGAGGATAACAAGAACACACACAGTAAATTGCAATTTCCCTTAAGAGCACACAGAGATCACAGTCAGTCTGGGGCAGGTTTCTCCCTCTTTCTCCAGATCCCCAGTAAAACTCCTCACTGGCACAGCTATAAGGCTGAGATCTCAGCTGAGTGGCCAAGCCAAAACCTCCAGCACCCTCTCTGTCCAACCAGTGCTTTGTGTCACTGCCCAAGTAGTTGACACACATAGACTTTGAGGTTTGATTTATACACACACACACACACACACACACACACACACACACACACACACACACACACACACACACACACACACACACACCTGGGAAAGGCTGGCACAGGTTTACTAGCTATGACCCCCTTCTGCCGGACAATAAGGTAGTTCCAGCTGTCACCATCCACCATTATCAGCTACTGTAAGGCCCTTAACAAAGGGTGTCCAGTCTTACTGTGTAATGTTACTATTAACCCAAATTGCAGTCTGACCAAGAGCAAGGCTATTTAGGGGTGGCCTGTATAGTGTCTCCATAGAGATATGCAAGTACTCTCAGAGCTTAAATATGTCTCACAAATAGCCACAAAGATAGGTTTAAATATATCTAATAATACATAATAAAAGAACAAGACAATACACAGTAAATTAACACAGTAACTTCAGAGTTCAAAATCACAGAAGATATTTAAAACAACATTGCAGGGCAGTCACAAACAAATAAAGACAACATATAAGCTATACTACTATATTTCTATTTGAATCTAAAAGACTTACTATGCCTTAAAAACTTACTTAGAGCAAGGCAAGTGCAGAAGGTGGTGATAAGCGGATGTTCTTGTTAGGTCAAAGACAAAATACAAAATGCATAGTCTCTCTCTGAGAGAGTTCTTAAATTAATCTCAAATATTACACCTGGGTTAGCTTGGATGACATCACTTTTTTCACCTGACTTTAGTTCCCAAGCTAAACCCCCCAGTATAGCATTTGACATCTCCTTGTGAAAAATATATATCTCTCAGATGGTTGCAGATCCTGGAAATCATACAACAATAAAACACTTCTGCATCTGAAACCTAGTAATTACTTCTCTTCCAAGACAATACAAAAACTTCAAGCTCTAGACATTGTGTCTAATGCTGAACTGAAACTGAGAGATAACTTTTATAGCACAATCATAAAATAATTTAAATTCAACTTATTTTATTGAAGTTTTTGCAAGTTAATGCTTTATGTTCTAGTTTCTACTGTTAAAACATATATTTACACACTTACAATAGTTTATATACATTTCTATTCTAAGTCAGCATGACATGCTGTGGTTACATTTTAGCTCAGTACTTTACACCTTTACTCACACTTCTGTATGAATCATATCAATATTCACAAATGGCATAGAATTATTTACACAATTTCAGATAGCTGAGCTGGCAGTATTTCCTTTTGTAAAAGCCATGTTGGTAAAGGTAATCATAATTTTAAATGATGTACTAAAATTATGATGTTTTTCTTATGATCAAGTCAGGTAAAGTAGAGATGGCAGTGATTTCACTAAAGGCAGATACTACATCACTGTTGGAAAATATGAAAAGGACAGGAGTGACAGGGCTGAAGACAGTGGGCCCAGCATAAAGCTAAACATAGACAAGAGGCCAAGTATTGGATGCCTGTTAGCTAAAGGAAGATGGAAATTTTTGTTATACAGAAGTAGATCTAGTCTGATTAAGTAGTTTTATATAAGTATGTAGTCTTGTATTTTCACTGTAAAAGTTAAATTTATAGACAAACAGCATAATTAGTTTATAAACATTTTAAATATATGATGTATAAAGAAAATTGTATGTAAAAAATATCTCTTGGTGTAGTATGATATATGATATATTATATTATGAAGGATTGGAAAGGGCTAGAAAACAACTGGATGCTAAATTGTATTTATTGCTAAAGGTGATATTTTAACATTTTAAACATTTAAATGCAGATTTTAAGAAAGTGAATAGATATTCATAATTTTGCATGTAAAATGCTTTTAGTAATGTACTTTGTATGTGCAGTTGGTAGCATATGAAGGTAATATCATTGTAATGCAAGTGCAGTGCTCAGCATGCAGCTATTCATCAATAATTTTTAGCCCAGCCCATGATGACTTTCAGGACTTCATAACATGTTGTGATATCCTAACTGTATAACATGGTATGATGTACAAGTCATTTCTTAATCTGTTATGCCCTGTATGTTAATCAGTTCTGAAATATGTCTCTTTCTAAAGTAGTTTGCAGTGTCTGGATCTGACATTCCTCTCCGACTAATCTCAAATTAAAAAAGGACATTGTGTGTAGAGCACCTCAACAGGTTAATCATCAGAGCAATAATATGGGATGCTGTGTGACTGTAGGTTCAAAACCCACATGAGCATTTGGCAGAAGGATGAGTTGGCATAATGGTTAAGGTCTTTACCTGAAAACTGATAGTCTTATAATTACCACTGGACCTGTAATGTCTTACCTCTGACAAATTTCTGAAGTGGAAAATACCTGCAAAGCCATTTATTTCCCTATAGACTTACTGACTAGTCTAGTACAGGTAAATGTAGCAACTCTTTGACCACTTCAGTTTTCATGATTGCATCACATCTTAGCTCATAATCTTATATGCTATTGACCTTACAGTTGTCTAGGAGGAGTACTTGTGCCAGTGAATTAGTGTCTGACCTTTTCTTTCCATATCCAGAATATACATGCTCTGTTCACCAACTTCTCAATTCTCTTTGAATGACCTTTATAATGCTACACCTCATATTTCTTGTTTTGTTTTCATACTAATATGACATGTCTTGACCAGATATTCTGAGACACAAAGTAAGATACTGATCTTTGTTTCTGTCATTTTGCTAATGCATTTTTTTCCTTCAAAAGTAATGTTTTAATTTAAATTTTTATGAACTCCGTTCAAAATCCTACCTTCTCTATTATAACTGAGGCATTTTCCACTTATGATAAAATTTGCAGTCTTGAAATGCAAGGTCTGTGCTGGTGAATGAATTATTTCTGCAATGACTGTTAATCTAAGCTACTATATCCACTGTTTCCAGGTGGGTACCCATTGAAGTATCTCTATTTGCAGAAGTGTCATTCCGACTTAGGTAACACAAATACAAGGCTCGCTCTAGCCAGTTCATAAAGGGGGACCGATTATAAGCTGGTTAAGAAGTATTCTGTGTACAGAGTTCACTATGCTTGTATACTTAGCTGATAGTATAGAAGCTCCAGTTTATAGGTAATAAACTGATGTGCCACTAACATTTGTACTTTGAAGTATAGTTGGTTTAATTGTCACTTTCCTGTGTTGGTTAAAAGGCTGTCTAATCTATCCAGTTCTCTTCTCAAAAAAAAAAAATAGATTTTTTGATGAATTTCTAGATGCACTTTCATTCTTCAAACAGGAAATCATAAAGATAATATCAGAACTTTTCCTATACTACGGGATTATCCATAAAATGATGCACATTTGAAAATTAAACTTGTGTAACTGTCACAGCATGCAGTACAAAACAACAAATAACATTTGGGGAGAATGTGTGGACTCTGCCCAGGTACATATGAGATGGGACCTGCCCTGGCAGCTCCCTTGGTAATGCTCTGTAATGATTTGTAGGTAATGGTTTACTTGTCAAAATGACTCAAATGTATCAAATAATAAAACCAAGGATAAGAAGAATTCAGAAAATTACTCTCTATTGAGCATCACACACATTTGATGTCACAGAGCTCCTTGAAGCAATAATTAAGGAACAGGTTGTTGAATTCCTTGAGGGAAAGGAGCCAATAAACAAAAAACAGCTGGAGTTCATGAGGGGCAAATCATTTCAGACAATTCTGAACAAGAACTGTGTTAAATCTATAAGTGTTTTTTTTCACACAGAGCCTATTTTTAATTACTGTTTCAGATTCTGTTATTGCTGTCAATTTCCCATTTCTTCTTCTGCTGTCCTAGTGTATGTTAGAGGTTACCTGTTACTGGTAAAATACATTTCAGAACCATGTATCTCCTATATCCCAGTAATTTCTTTTATTTTCATCTTAAATTATGATATTATACATGTACAAATATTTGAACAGTCACATGGGCACATACACAAAGACACACAGGCACACACACACATATGTTTCATCCCAAAGCAAGTAGACTGAATACAGAATAAAGCATACAACAAAGTTCTAACGGTCAACATAGTGCCACATTGATACAAATGGTGCACCATTAAACACTTTGTAATATTATCATAAAGATAAAACAGTACCAATTTATCTTCCATTAAAAGAATCCTACAATGTAGGATTGTTTACTTTTTCTAGATAGTTCTTGTTATTAAACTAATACTTAAACTTGTTGAAAAAATCTCTTGATGCTAAATTTGAATTTAAACTTTATTTTGGTACTACTCAAAATGCTTGTTTAAAAGCACATCAAGCTATAAATAGGGGCAAATTGGGAAAGGGGATTCTACTTAAATGTTTTTTTTCCTAATTATTTCCTAAAACTCATTATCTTAATATCCTGATATGACTTACCTTTATTTCTTTCTCTATTTTCTAACCTTTCCCGATTTTGCGTCACGTACTCTTCGTAACAGGAAGTGCATTCCAAGAATCCATATCATAAAACAACAGTTCTTTACATCAGCTTTAAAGCTCATGTCAGCTTTACTATCTGTCTGCAGAATGTGAAGCTTTTGTATTTGAGAGATATTTTAATGTGATCCACTGTTCATAGGTTCATAGGTAGGTACTAGGCTATTGGCCCTAGGGCCTATATAAGCCTAGCCAAAAAGGTTCCCTGGCTTTCACCACCCAAAAACATTATTTTCCGTTGCCCCTGTCAAGCAAGACCACAGAAGTGATCCCCTGGGTGAATTTCCTATCTCCCATCCAGTCCTCAAGATTCTTCTTGAAGAGTGCTAATGAGGAGCTTTGTTTGCTATAGATAGGTAGTTTGTTCCAGAGTATGGAAAGTCTCTGGGACATGAATCTATTCTTCCAGCATGTTTTGTTTATTGTGGTGACAAGGTTTAGGCCCTAGAGCGTGTAGATTGGAGGGATTGGGATTTCTTTAAGTTAAGCATGTTCAACAGCTCTAGGATTGACATAGCTTTGTATGTTAGGCAGAGATCACCTCTGAGTAAGTGATATACGATGGAGTAAAGCTGAAGTTTTTTGAGACAGTCTGCATAGGGCATCTGTTTGAGGCTGGTAATCCTCTTTGTGAGGTATTTCTGCAGCCTTTCTAATTGTAGTAGATGTCTTGTGAGATACATACCAAAATGGGCATTGTACTCTACAATGGGTCTAATGAGTGATGAGTAGAGGGAAACAATGACCTTTTTTTTCCTGGATTAGAAACTTTTTGTGATGAGGTGTGCCATATAGAAGGATTTCCTGACTACTGTGGTGATGTGATTATCAAAGGAGAGACTACTGTCCACCTGTGTTCCAAGGTCTCTTATCACACTTTCAGTGTTAAGTAGACTACCGCCTATGTGGTAGTTCATGGGTACAGAGTTTTTACCAAAAGGGATGATAATGCACTTTATGGCATTGAGCTTGAGGCCATGGCTTTAACACCAGGCATCTGTCTCAGTGAGGCCCTTTTGTAGGATGTCTACATCGTTAGGAGTTTCGATTATGGCTCCTAGTTGGCAGTCATCTGTAAACTTTGTTAGCCAAAGACCTTCTGTGTTAGTCTGTACTTCAGAGAAGTAGATACCAAACAGAAGACCCAGGGCTGAACCCTGTGGTACTCCACTTGTCACTGGTCTGAAGTCGGATTTGGAGTCTGCTACTTTCACAGTGTGGGTTCTGTCAGTGAGCCAGTTGGCAACCCATCTTGTGATATAGAGATTTATACCCAGTTTAGTGAGTTTATCTATAATTCCAGAGTGGGGGATGGTGTCAAAAGCCTTGGCGAGATCTAGATAGGCTATGTGAACCACCTTACCCTCATCTATGGCTTTGGTGACTGCTTCAAAGAAGTCTATCAGGTTTAGGAGACATGCTCTGCCTTTTACAAACCCAAACTGGGTGGGGTCCAGAGTTTGGAGATTACCAATGTCTTTGTTTATAAGTTCCATGATGATACGTTCCATGGCCTTGCAGACTCGACTCATCAGGCTAATTGGGCGGTAGTTCCCAGGGTCCATGGTGGCTCCCCTTTGTGGAGTGGGATAACTATTGCTGTGTGCCATTCAGTGGGCACAAAGGCTGAGGTGAGGCTATGCTTGAACATGGTACATAGGTGGGGTGCCAGTTTTTGCTGTAGTTCATGTAGAATGCAGCCTGGGATGTTGTAAGATCCCATTGATGCTGTGTTCCTGGCTTTGGAGAGTGTTGTTTTTACCTGTGCAGCCATGATTACAGGAACTTTGCATTCTTCCGGTATACAGATAGGCCTTTTAGGGAGTGAGGGGGGTAAAGTTAACACTAAACCTATCTGCCAGGATGTTGGCAATATCAGTTGGTTCTGTATATTTAGTGCCATTGTGGTGTAACTCAGAGCAGATCTGAGTGTTGCCATTGAGATACTTGACATAGCTATAGAATGCTTTGTGGCTGTCTTTACAATCAGTGGTGATTTTGTTTTCATAACTAGCTTTGGAGGATTTTATGAGGAATCTCAGCTTCTTACTGAGGCTGGCCAGGGAGATCCTCCAATCATGGGATTTTGCTCTTTTTTTGCAACAGTTTCTTTCTTCTGTTGTAGAGTTTGTTTATGGCATGGGACCACCAGATTGGCTTCCTTTTTTTGGAGGACAGCATCTTGGTTCTGTTAGGGATAGCACGATCCATGCACTTGTGTAAATGCATATAAAGTGCATTTGTGTAGGATTCAGCAGTTGTACCTATATTGTCTGTTTGCATGGGTGTTGTGAAGTTTACCACTTCTGTCTTAAGAAGCGTGAAGTCGGCTTTGGAGAAATATTTTACGGTGGCTTCCCTAATAGGGGGTAGGGCGGGATGTGGATGTCTAGAGTGATTAGCTTGTGGTTGGATCTGACCAACGAGGAATTGACCTCTGGTGTGGAACACCGGTCTCCCATGTTGGTAATGACCAGGTCTAGGATATTGCTGCCCCTGGTGGGGGTATGGATAAGTTGACCCAAGGCACTGGAATTTATGAATTCCAGAGAACGTTGAGCAAAAGAGTTGGTACATGAGTAGTTTTTCCAGCTAATGGTGGGGTAGTTGAAATCACCCATTATTAGAGTGTTAGATTGTACCCTAATATTTTCCAGTGTGTCAAGAAATGAGGAGCGGGAATCCTGGGCCACCATGAGGGATCTGTAGCAAACTACAATTTGGATTGAGGTCTTGCCCAGAGTTAGTTGCACTTGGATAATCTCAGATGCATTATGCTGAGCAACTAGCCTGAAGGTGTGGATATCCTTAATGAATATGGACACCATTGGTGGCTGGTGACCTCAAATAAAAGAGGGGCAGCAGGGCAGGAGACAGCTGAATGGGTGGGGCCAATGGGAAGGGGTGCGGCCAACTAGAAGAGGGAGGAGCTATGCTCAAAACCACAAAAACTGAAACTTTAAATAAATACACTGCCCTGGGTGTCAAACTGTCATTATGAGAGTCCAATCAAGATAAAATGAAGTGTAGAAGAAAAAAATATTTCAATGCATTGGCTGAATGACAGCTTACTTAATATCTAGATGGAAACAAAAAGGCTGCAAGGCATAAAAAAATAAATTACTTTTTAAATACATTACTGGAATGCCAGTCAAAGTCAAGTATAAGAAAAACAAGCAGCACTCAACTCAAATCACTTCTCCATGCACTTCAGTTCTAATTATAATTTATATTCAGCTTTATAAAAGTACCAAGTAACATGCTGAAAGTAGCAATATCTATGATACCCTCACTTGTAAAAATGTTTCTTATCCAAAACAGATAAACGAAAAGCAAAATGGCTATACAGGTAAAACCCAGTATATAAAGAGTATGAGAAAATATACCAGGTACCACACAATAACGTCTTTATTTAAACAAAGTAAAGAGGTGGAATCTTCGTTGCTTCTGATGAAGCAACGAAGGTTGCGAAAGCACTCACCTCTCCTTTTTACTTTGTTTAAATAAAGACGTTATTGTGTGGTACCCGGTATAGTGTTTTCTCTCATATACTTATCCAAAACAGACCTGCTGCCTGACAACAACTATCTACATGTTTCATGGGCAAAATATGATCAACGTAAAAAATGAATGGCAAACAAGAAACAAGCCCAAGATAAATTGCTTAAAAGATTACTGCACAGGTTATGGACCACACATGATAGACTGGCATTCTATTTAGTTTACAAGTAAAGCCTGCAAAGATGACCGCAAGTCTCCAACAAAGGTAATGAGCTTCTTAAAATACTGTAATCTTGTCCTTTATTACAAATACTGTCATATGCATTTCAATACCCAAGGCTTATACGTTATCTAGTTAGTATTCTCTGCATGGCAACAACAAAAAGGTTTTCAATGTTGGTAATGCTTTAACAGTATTCTTATTAAAGCTTACTTGCATCTTACAATCTCAGACAAGCTTACCTGATGGTCATGAAAGCATTGCTACTTAAACACAGAGCAACGGGCACTTTCTGAATAATAAGAAGGATAAGTCAACAGTATAAAAATATGACAGAAAACCACAACAATCTGCAAAATCAAGCAAGGACAGATGAAAAGCCACTGTAGTACTTGTGTTTGCCTTGGATGGTGGGACACTCTGCACACTTACGCTGCATAACTACTCCTTGCCTTGCTTGGCCACATCCAGAATCACTACATGGGGGAGTGGGGTGCAACAAGTATGTCACAATTTGAAATGTCTCTGGCTGACTGTAATGGCCCTGACACATTTATCATACCTCTCAACCTCTGAGCAAGAAATCTGGACAAAGCCATACATAGAAGTGGGACAAAGGCCCAAAAATAAGGACAATATTTAAATATTGCTCTTATAAAATTTCTAATAGAATAGTAGGTCTTGCATTAGTATGCACTTTCTGAAGGGTATGAAATCTGAAACTCAAATGTCTGTCATTATTTTCTAACTTCAGTCTTTAATGATTTGCCTCTAATTTGCCAGAAAAAACACAATTTTATAAAAAATAGATCAAAAATGTGATGCAAAAATATAAAGTAGCCACACAATACAGCTGGGAACCTGTCAAAGAAAGGATACGTTTTTAATATTAGTACTGTTAACTTGAGCAGCTGACAAAATAAATGAATCTACATGCATTTCTGAAATAAAAGTAATCTATAACTCTAATTATTATAGTTATTTATTAATTGTAAACCCTCCACATTTTCTTCCAAGATTGCCATTTTGTGGAGGGATTATTAGAGGGAGAGCAACATTTTGAGTTAAAATCAGGGACAGTTGAGAGGTTTGGATATGCCTAATTCTATAAAGCAATTTATTTGCATGTACCTCTCAACCTGATAATGCAGGAAATCTGGACAAGGCCAAATATATTGGGGGAACATACAGACAGTACTAAAGATTGCTCTTGTATAAACTTAGTTGATAGAATAACAGGTCTTGCTATAGCATGCATTTTTTCTGAAGGTTATGAAGTCTGAAATGCAATGTCTGTCATTATTTAGTGACTTAATTCCTAAATGATTAGCCAGAAAACTAAAAATTTTATGAGAAACAAATCAAAAATAAGAAGCAAAAATCTATTCATTCTGTGAAAATCTGGACAGTTGAGAGGTATAGTTCAGCCGGGGCTGTCTTTGAGTTTGCCGATCTTCTCCCTCGCAAAATCATGGTCAAATGGAGCCTCCCCCCTGCAGATATTCCACTGTCCCATTACTTGGCTATTTCCCCCCATTTACCATGAACACTGTAATGTGCATTCTGCTTTACTTCTACGATGATTTGGATTTCATTTGAAAGTTTTATTTTGCATTTTACAGCACAAACACTAAGACATCTGCTAAACAATGCAATGCAGTCTCACAATGAAAATAGACTTATTGAAACAGCATTGAAATCCACATTCAAAGAAAATACATTTGGCTAGTATAAAGATTAACTTTGGGCTGTTTTCAAATGATAGGCCCCTTGCACACAAGACATACATGTGTTGTGTGATACACCTTCCTGATTGTACTAAATTATATTCTTTGTGTAATACAGTACAGTTGTTAGAGGGTGTTTTAAATGTATTGTTTTGAAAATTTTTCCAGTAAACAATGAAACAAAATGCATGCACTAATAATGACAAAACTGCCCAACTGAGAACATTTCCATCATAAAAGTCTACTCAAACGTCTACAATCCACCAGTATCAGTAAATACACACAATCTCTGCAGAAGTATAAGTCATCTATAAAACTCCACTTTAAAGAGATATGTAACTAATGAAGAGGTTGCTGCTAGCAAACAACTTTATATTTCATTGTTTCATCAACAAATAAAGTGCCTGTATCTTCGCCAAAGAGGACATTCTCAGTACGGCAGCATCCACTCCCTGGGGGAGAAGAACCCACAGTCTTCTGCATCAAAAGCAAGTACACTACTTGTTGTGCTATTAACAATGCAAGCCAACTTAGCATAAGTAGCACTAAACTTCTCTTCTCCTGCAGCTCTCAGCCCCTTGTAAAATCTACTCGACACTCAACTGTAAATCTCAACATCGCAGCACAAGAAATCTGGAAAAAGCTAAAATTTATTGGGGGGACAAAAGCCCAAAAACTAGGGACATATTTTAAACATTGCTTATATAATCTTGGAAAGTTGCTAATATAAAATGCTGTGTTACCACCATACATTTTACTGCCAAGTCTTGAACCCAGGATCCTGTGCAAAACAGTCAGAGCAATATACCACTATGCCAAATCAGCTGTTTTATGAAAGAGATGAAGACTGAAACTTAAATGTCTATTATTTAGTGAATTCAGTTCTCACCGTAGCTGTCAACCTCTTAGCACAAAACACCTGGACAAAGCCAGCAATGGGGGAAATGCAGCCCTCAAACATATTAAGTGAATTCAGTTATCACCATAGTTTTGTGTTACTAGGTACTTTCTGAAGAATATGAAGTCTGAAATTCAAATCCCTGCCAATTTTATTTATTTAAAATTTGTTAACCAGGAAAGTCTGACTTGGAACAAAAGCCAATTTTCAGCCAAGACCCAGGGAGAAATACTGCAGACACATGTCTTTAGAACATGGGAGGACACCAGCGCAAACTCACACACAAACACAGTGAGGACATGCAGACTCCACACAGAAGGCAGCCCAGCCAAGAATCAAACCAGAGAACCTCTAGCTGTGAGGCAACAATGCTACCACTGCACCATCAGCTATCTAAGGAATTAAAAATTCAGAAACCACAGATTTTATGATGAACAGAACAGAATAAAATATGAGGCAAAAATCTGCAAAGGTTTCAGAGATGGTGGTGGTTAGAGAATTCAGGCTCTTGCTACCTGAACCCAGGGTACAGGGTTCAAGCCTGAGGTATTCTCTAACCACTACCAGCAGGTATCCTGAGTTCTCTGTATAGTCACTAGTATAAATCAACTGGGGCATTTTACATATACACACACATTTGATAATGTACCTGCAATGATAAAATCCAAAGCTGGCTCTGCAAAATAAATCTCAACAGCTTCATCCTCATCTGCATTTGCGTGAGCCAGAATGCAGACTTCCAGTTTCCCGTTTCCTGTTTGCAAATGTTCCAAGACAGCTGACCTTGCAGTCCAGTCCCCTTCCAGTCTATGCGGTTAGCACTGCATAGACTTCTGGGGCATCAGCAGTCTGCTGCCTTCTTCCTGAATGCGGACTGGTAAGGCAGCAGTCCGGATTCACTTTCTATGTGAGGTTAGGAGAAGTTATTGGATTGTACCATTGTGGTTCACAGCTGGGGGGGGGGACTGCAGTCCTACAGTCCAATATCATGAGCCACCACTGATGGACACGCCTCCAACTTAAGTGTTTCCATCCAGGTTAGGTGTCCGAAAGATGTGGTATGAATTATAGCCTGGTAATGCAGGGGTGCTCTCTGGAGCCTTGAACCAGGTCTCTGTTACTGCACAGATGTCAATCTTCTCCATTTTAAGGAGTGCCTCGAGTGAGTGCATTTTGATGTTTAGCCTTCTAGCATTGAGTAGCATTACCCTCAGATTTTGCTTGCTTGTACCTGTTACAGTGGTGAATTTGTCTAAAAAAGGCACTATTGGGGTGACAAGAGGCTAACCAGTATCCATAATCCCAAGGGCGACAGGTGCAGGCCATCTCTGGCAAAGCATCGTGTTCTGTTGATCATGTCATCCCAGGCAAACAGATACTGGATCCTCTTAGAATGACGCCAGAAGCTTAGCCAATTATTGAAGTCAATCATTTTGTCCTTGTACTGTAGTATCATTCTGGGTGAAGGCAGGATGCTACTCAGGGCAAGGGTCATACCTGCCTGGGCTACAAGATTGGAGAGCTCCTCCATGTCTCTTTTCATGTAGTCCAGGGAGGTATGTCTCAGGTCATTCACACCAACATGAACAATGACAGAGTAACATTTGTACTTGTTGTGGAATGACCTGAGTGCGTGCATTATGTGGTGGATCATGGCACCCGACAAGCAGCTGACAGAAACTTTCTCCTTGTTTAGCCTGTTGACTGGAACATCAGTGTGCCTGACTATAGAGTCACCTATGACTAGAGTGTTGGGTACGTTGTTATGCCTTATGGGCTGTGGTAGAGTGGCACACTGAGTTTGTGGGCTATGTGTCATTTGGGTTGTGTTGGGGGGGTGGAGGTTGCTTGCATTTCTGCTTTGGAGGTCTCTGTTGCTTGGGCAGATTTTTATTGAGAGCCTCTGTGAATGTAGGTGTGTGTTTTATGTTTCTATGTGTATGTTTTGGTGGTGTAGGTTTTGAGGGACTATGTGATGAGTGTGGTGTGGTGCAAGTGTTTACCTTCTCCTCTTGACTGTCTAGTCCAGTTTTGGGTGAAGAGAGCTTTGCTTCCAGTTTGGCTAAATAAGTGCATCTCTCACAGGTTGTAGTGTTGGGTGGTAGGAGGAAAGGGTTGTCTGTGTACATGAGGCAATTGCTGCATTGCCTCAAGATGCCCAGATTCATCAGGTAGACAGAAGAAAACACTGGGAGCTGACCCTTAGACATGCATGGATAGGTGCTTATTTATTAAGTACTAAAAACTGTTTTCTTCTAGACAAGTGAGGAAAGTTGAGTGTTGTGGTAATTTGTAGCTTATTTAGTGCTTACAACAAGTTCTGAACAAGAGCTGAGCTCAAAGAAACAGATTTCAGTGCTAAAACTAAAAAACTGGCCAGTTCTAAGGGAAAATTTGAAGAGCAGACTTTACTTTATGAGACCACTGATAAGCTAGAAGGCTTCCCTCCAGCACAGAAAGGCTTGGGGGCTCAGAAGCTTACAAACAGTCCTGGATACAGCAAATCTGTATCTGGACTAGACTACTTACAGGAAAGGCAGGAAACAAGCTTAGATTTTTTTTTTTAGTAAAGTGGAAAGGGCGAAAGGAGGAGCATTCAAGGTTAAGAAACTAAGTGGGTTGGCATTCTCAAATGCTCTCCCTGTATTAGGTAAAATTAGGTAATGACACTAGACTGGGAGGAGTGTCCCAGATCAAATGTACAGTAGGGGCGGGCAACTGCAAAGCCACCAAGTATAACAACAGGATACCAATAGGAAGGGAAGGTGGGAAACAAAAAAGTTATATGATACACTCCTTGGCAGGAAATCAGAACAAACAAACACAAACCGGTGCTTAACAAATGTAGAAAATTTCCAGTTAATACCTCACACACAGTGAGACTAGCTAGAAAAGTATGCAGCAGACAATAAAAGTGCTATAAATAACTTGTAAATATAAACAAAAAACAGCATACTTAATGTTATATATCACAGATCAGAGTTTGCTCAGTGCCCTTCCTCCAATTAGTTCAGTGTGAAATGGCAGAAACACTCACAAGTTAACTTCTTAAGTAACAGAAAGTTGAAACCTGAAACAACTTTAAAAAAAAGCTCGAAAAAGAACCAATGAAGTGCTTACTCCAAGCTGTATTCCAGGCAACCACAATCAGCCAGTGACCATCAACACTTAACCTCTCACTGAAATGCAAGAATGGCTTTGGCTAAACTAAGATGGCCTAGAAAATGTGCTCAGCCACACAGCCTATACAATAAATAACTAGGCCCAAAATACAAGCCTGAATATGGACAATTCTACAACTACCAGCACTACTAAGGTAGAAAAAACTGGAGAAATGTTTGCTATCTGATGTGATGAAAGGTGTTTTTTGTATCCCACAACAGTTTTATTGTTTTCAGGATGTTCCTGCAAGAATCCCTTTTTTTGTAAAACATTTGGTGCAGCAACATTAGTACTAGAACTTTCTGACACGCCTCTGCTCTAAATCATAAACTGCGTTCAATAAAGTATCTATGGCCTCACCGATTAGCTGCAACAGTAACATTGTCCTGTGTTCCAAATGGAAATCCCAGTTCATTTACACTTTAGAGGTCCTACTTACAGTAATATTGGCTGGCAAAATTTTATCACTACCTTTCATACATATATATCAGTTTATTTATGTAAGATGTTTAAGGGTGGGCAAATTATCAGATAATATTACAATTTGCAAAAGAATGTTTGGCAGTTAAGTATGGCTTTCCAATGACTGGTCAACATATGATATTTCAACTGATGATTTTTCTGAAAGATGAATTCTAAAAAAAATGGAAATCAAAGACCATAAAAAAACAAAAAAAAAATGTTTTACAAGGGGACAAGTCCCCATGCACTCTCATATGAGGGCTTTGCCCTATATATACTGCTAAATTAGATAAACCAACTCCAGGGCTGCATCACAATGGAGAAAAGGTCAAAACCAAGGAAAAGTAGATTTTCTGGCTCACACTATTAAGCACACTGTGGTAAAGTGCAACATGACATTACATTTTTGAAAAAAGCAATGATCAGGAAGGAATCAACAAAGTGTTAAAATGCCATTAAGTACTGAGGGTTAAGGTTATGAGTTGCTAACAAGCATGCCTCTCAACCCTTAGATCAAGACATCTGGACAAAGCCATACATAATGATGGACAAAGGCCCAAAAATAGGTACAATGTTTAAATATTGCTCCTACAAACCTAGATAGTTGATAGAGTAACATGTTTTGAATTAGCATGAGTTTTCTGAAGGGTATGAATTCTGCAACTCAAATGCCTGCCATTTTACAACTTCATTCTTTAATGAATTCCCAATGATTTATCAGGAAATCGCAATTTTATGAAATATGGATAAAAAAATGAGGCAAACATCTGGACATTCTGTGAAAATGTGTACAGTTTAGAGGTATGCTAATCAGTGTCTTTTGGTAGTCCTTGTTTTGACTCCCTTAGTCTTCATTTGCATACTATACAAGTCAAAGTTTTTTTCTTGGACTCCCCAAAAAGATGTACTCAAACTACTGAGGCTTACTGGTTAAATAAATAAATATATAATGCAAAGTGTAACATATGTTACTGGTATACAAAGGAAAGCAAAGTAGCCTAAAATGGTCTGTTATATGGCACCCAAAGTTCAGTGATGACAATGCAGCATGGTGTAACAAGTTTCACATTTCAAGGAAGCCATTGGAACAAAAGGAAATGACAGCATAGAGGAAAAAGGGGATAAAGATAAATAATTAGTTGTCGTTGAACCAATTATTTTTTAAAGAAATAAAGCAAATTGAAAGAAAAATCTGAAGCAAGGCTGACTCAAATGGGACATCATTCTTTTACAATGCATATCAAAGGAAAAACTTCACTGCGGTGGTGGTGCTGCGGTAGCGTTGTCGCCTCACAGTAAGACGTTGTCCTGTTCGATTCTCAGCTAGAACGTCTTCTGTGCGGAGACATGCATGAATGGGCGTACCTTCGCTGAAGGTTTTCCGTCAGGGCTGGCAACTCGGCACGTAAAAATCTACTGCCAATCATTAGCAGACCGGAGTTCTGCTGTGGCGGCCCCTAACCGGGAAAAGCTGAAAGACCCAACATCAAAGGAAAAACTTCACCTGACAAAATGCATATCTTTATGAAGCATATTTGAAGAAAGTTGCTTTTGCTTTGTTTTCTTTTTTTTTTTTCAATAAGCTGTTTTGAATACAGAAATATGTTCTATAGAGCAGACCTGCAAGCTCAAGGATGCTAGTTACTCTGTGAAATATCAGAAACAAGATGAAAATTATTAAATTCAAACTCCAGAACTTCTGCTTTTGGCATTGGATCCTATTGACTTACACTACCTTAAAAGTTCTGGAAGGTGTAGCACACTGTAAACAAACAGCATCCAGATTAGTAGGGCAAACTGTCTGATGAAAAGTGATGTGCACCTCAAAATGTTTTACTCAGAATACAGGACAGAATGTAAACTAGGGCTCCAAGATAAACCCATACTTTACCTTTATTGAAACCATAATAAATTATGCTACTTTGAATCTCATATTTCAACTACAGTTGACATAATGCTTAAGGTTTTCACCTCCCATGCACTAAATACAAGGTTTGATCCTGACCTCTGGCCAATGGCTGTATGGAGTTTGCATGTTCTCCCTGAGTTTTTGTGGGGTTCCTCTTCCTCCCACCTCCCAATAACATGGTGAGTGTTTTCACCTCAAACTCTGCCAAGAATGCCAGTAGAACAGCATACAGATGGTGCCCTATAGGGGTAAGAGTTGTTCAGACCAACTGCTTTGGTCTTCAGCTGTGGTGCACAGTATCCTCTAAATAGAAGAGCATGGATTACGGACTGTGCACTGTGTCAGAGATAGCGACTCAATGGTATAAAAATTGGTGGTAGGTGATTTGGTCTTGTTTACTAATGCTTCCAAAAATGGGCACAGGTATTTGCCAGTGATAAGTGGGTTGAGAACCTGGCCTTCCCTGGCTTACGGCAGGGACCCATGCTAATGGGCAGAAGGGTGTATGTGTCCTTACTGGCCAGTATGTGCCTACCATAAAGCCCAGCAGCCCAGGGTGAATGTCAATAAGTTACTGGTTGAGTGATGTCCAGTTGCCAAACTTGGGATTACTGACAGGATGCAGCTTGGAAGTGGATGACATGTTGGTAAGGAGGAGACTGGACATCCTATGTATCCAGGAGAAAATATTGAAGGACAGTTCAACAAAGCAAAGCCATTTGGCTCAGGAACTAGAGTCTGCTACTCAGATATAGATGTATCAAACTCCTGTCATACTGAATGAAAATCCTGGAGAAGGAACTTGATAAATGAATACGTAGACTAGTAGAAATTAAGATGGGAGATGGCAGTTCAGATTCAGATAAGGATTCAGCACAACTGACCTGATGTTTGCAGTGAGACAGACACTTGAGAAGAAGCTAGAGATGAGAAAATGCTCCAAATGGACATTCCTATACTTGGGAAATGCATATTAGAAGGTCCCATGAAGGCTTATTTTGGCAGATCTGCAGTGGTTTGAAGTCCCAGAAACACTAGTAGAATTTGTGCAGACTATGTACAAGGACACAATGACTCATGTATGAACAATGTTCAGACTCAGAGGGATTCCCAGTAGGAATAGGCATTCATCAGGGATAAGCTCTGAGCCCACTGCTATTCATACTGGTGATGGACTACATTAGTAAACAAGTTGGAGAGGACAGCTCAACAAAGTTGCTGTATACAGACAATGTGGCATTACATGTGGACACTGAGCAAGAACTTCAGCAAAGGACAGGAGAATGGAATGCAAAACTAAAAACACATGGGATGACCGAGTACAGGTAAGACAGCTGTAATGGCAGCAAATGTGGGAAATCAGAAGAAGCTGAGAACTGCGATAGAAGGGAAAATAGTCGAACATGTTAACAGCTTCAAGTATCTTGGAGAGTTGGGTTAAGAGAAGGGAAGTCTGAATGAGAAGGTTAAAGCTAGAATCAAAGGGACCGGAGCCAACTGGCACAGAATGTCAGGGATAGTTGTGACCAAAGAATGACAAACAAGCTGAAAAATAAGGTATACAAAACAGTGGTGTGACCAGGGCTACTGTATGGTACAGAAACCTGGGCAGTAAAGGCAGAGCAGATGAGAAATCTAGAGATGATGGAGATGAAGTGCCTGAGATGGGTGGTAGGATGCGCACTGTGGGATAAACAAAGAAATGAGGATATCAGAGCAGAGCCCAAAGTAGCTCCAATTGCAAAGAAAGTCAGAGAAAACAGATTACGTGTGATTTGGGCACATGTACAGAAAAGCAGAAGACAATCTGGTGAAGAAGATTTGGGACAGACATGACAAAGACACAAGGAAATGAGGACATCCAGCAAAGAACTGGATGGATTGTGTGAGAGAAGACCTGTGGCAGACAGGCATGAGTGTCAAAGAAGGGAGGAGAGTAACAATGTATCAAGAGGAATTGTGACAGTTGACATAACACCCCGATCCCATGTAGAAAATGTGATAATAATTTTATTTACACAGCCCGCAGTTTGTGTACCTAAACTCAGACAGGTACAGAGTGACCAAAAGATCTACTTAGTCCCCCGTGATGATGATGATGCAATAAGATCATAAAATAGCTAGTCTCCCTGCCCAATAGCTCTGTTTTCTCTTTTTCTTCTACTATCGTAAATTTCATTGATTTAATATTGATACCCACAGCCTACTGGAGAGAAAGAATTTCACAATTTAAACTACTTTTCCATGGAACAATTTGATATTTTCAGTAGATTATTTTTTCTTTTATCTCCCAGTTATGACTTCTGCTGTTCTGTTATCCTGTCTTTTAAGTTCCATTCTCCACCTCATCATTAGTAGGCTGTATGTCTAGGTTACGTAATGCTTGTCTATAGTCATTTAAAATTGTATATGAGTTTGGTCTTCAGTCCATACTTCTAACCCAGTTCTCCCATTCCTTTGAAAATTTCAGTAACTGTCCGTGCATAAATTATATTAATAAAAAGTCCCTCTTAAAGTGTGTGCTCTAGGAGTTCATTTATTTGTTTATTTATTTATTTATGTATTTTTTAATAACAGTGAAATATAGCTCTTCGGTTTATTAATCAAAGCATAGTTGCACCTTCCTTGCTGAGACTTGACAAGTCTGACACACTGTCAGTAACAAGGAATCAAATTCTGGGGTTATGAATTTTGGTATAATGATCTAGTCCACACAACCATCTCAGAGACAGAGACAGAGAGAGAGAAATTTCCTTGTAGCATGCTATTTTCTCCAACTTCCATCATAATTCCTAAGAAAACTCAAGAATGTTAAACATTCTGTCTTCTAAATACCTCGACTGAAATGGATAGTGAATGTACATGCTACAAGCTACTGGTAAGGAAACAACCAGAAGGCCAGTAACAATTCATACACCAATTGTGCAGTGAGGAAAAGTGTGTGCTGTAGAATCTGTGCACATGACATATACTACAATGAAAATGAAGACGTAAGGAAATGAGGCCATAGTGACATGCAAATGCACACAAGTGTAATACAGTTGTAATTCATAGTTGTAGCTAGGATGATGTCAGCACAAGTCTGCACAATATTATGAAAGAGAAAATTAAACATCTGCATAACAGACAACTAAAATGTTTAGTATCATGACGACAGCGATGAACAAAATCCAAATAAGTTCCAGGCAGGCAGGTAGATCAGACTCCGGATGTAACTTTAATCAAAATAAATGTATTTGTATAAAGAGCTTTTCATCCATTTCTATACATGAACTTCTTCAGATACATTGTTACTAAACAAAATGGTGCTTAAAATCAAGTAACTCCTCCAGGGTATTTAATCACCATTTTCTTTAGTTCAGTCCGGTCTACCTGCTTGCCTGGAACTTATGTGGAGTTCGTTCATCAGTCAGCTTTTTGCGGTTGTTTATCTCATGACAACAGTGACACAGCATCAGTTATTAGTGATTAGGCTATATGAGTTTCCAGCCATTAGTGCAACAAGGCACCAGAAAGGAATGAAAACAGTACTGGCAGCAGAAAATGCTTCATGCTTTCACAGATTGGGAGATCGTTGGTCATTTCTGAGTAGGACCATGGTATTACACAGAGCTTGGTTACCAAATATTACTCAAACATAGAATCTACAGGAGTGTGTGTATTTTTCCTCTCCCTGTGGACACCAATGTAGATATAGCACGCAGTATCCCAGGCCAGCTAGGGGACATTTCTGAGACTATTTGGTGAAATATTATATATATTACAGGCTTCTGCCTCTACAATATTTAACACGTTTCTTAAAGTCATGTTTATACATGTGGATGAGCATATATGATGTATTAGCCACTACCATGCATGTTTATTACTATATTGGCCACCTTTCTGATGTACAATATGCCACAAAACTAAAAACATGTACTAATAAAAGCTGCAGCTTGTCCCCAGTCAAAGAGGTACATGAACAGGAAAGGCATCCACTCCATGAACTTCCAGGAAGTGTACAGTGCACAGGGATTATAACCAAGGTTTCTGCAAAGCATTCAGGCAATTCTTTTGGTTTGTATATATGGCAAACATTAGCTATACTGCTAACTGCAAACTGACATTCCCAAGACTCATCAGACTGTACTGGTAGGTAAGGCTGTACTTTGACCCTGTACTACAGGTGGCTGTCCAGTCAGGATGGAGATCAATAGTTTCTCTCTGTCACTCAGCTGTGACTCTGGTATTTCTGTCTTGGCATCATTGTTAAGGCTCTGCACACCAGCTGAGATCAGTATGGTGTCCTGTGTTAGTGTCTACAAGTGTTACTTTAACAGTGGTCTGACCTGCAAATACATAGCATAAGATACACCAGAGTAAACACAACTATCTGCATGCTCAATCTATGGTCCTGTGACCTGCATACTAAGGGTGCTTATATAGCAAGAAATGGACTGCCTACACATACATCTGCTGCTATTCTGCCAAATCTGAGCACTCAATGTTTCTGTGAGAAAAATTAAGTAATGGATGCTGCAGTGAGTCTACAGTCTGAATGTTATACTATAAAGATGCTAGCTGTATGTGGTACTAACCTGATACATCTTCCTTCAAGATAGCTAGGGGCCAGACCATGTAGACAACAGTGCTCCCTGTTCCTGGGATGTTAGCAGTACCATTGCCTCCATGTAGTAACACCAAAACCTTTAACACTGTTACTCTTTTGCTCACTGGTGATTCCCCTCTGTGGCTGAGCTCTACAGTATAATGGTAATTGCCTTTATCTTGGCATAGCCTATCATGTCTTTGACATGCTTACAACATATGATTCCATCATCCTATAGCACTGATGTCATTGCCCATTGTCTACTATACCTTGTCTTTATAAAGGCTGATTATCACCTGCTCTCTATAGCAGGTCCTGTTTATGGATCTTGAGTGCCCCACAATAAGTCATAATCCCCAGTAATGAAACTGCTCATCTTTTTTCCTGTGCATTGTGTCCTCTAGTTATACTGACACCTATCAAAACAAAAGTCATAGCTAAAGAGTGCATACTGATAGGGATTGTAGGATAACCGTCACAGGCAGGGGTGATGGGAGTGTAACATTCTATTGTCAAGGGGCAGAAATGAGAACATTTTCAGCTAGAGTAGCATGTGGCTGGACCAGAGAGGACACCCACTTTCTGCTCATATATTACACTACCTCCACCCTGCTGCACCTCCTTCCTGCTGTTTTCACTCTCATAGCTTGTATATCGTTCACTCCACCCCATCAATATTTGTCTGCCTTCTATGTATTTCTGTCCTTCCCATGTCTTCCCATCTTACATTGCACATAAACAATCCTGGTTTTCTGTGCTGTTTTGCGTTTGCGTGTTTGCCTCTGCACACCAACATGTCACTATTTTCTTCCCTTTTTTCCCATCATGCAAATATCTCATCAGTAACCACTTTATAATAAAGTGGGGTACTATATCCCCACAAAAAATGGATGCCCTGCCTCATTACTCGTCAGTACACTCCTATATGTTGTCCTTCTGTATGCAGCCCTCGTCATTTCCCTTCTTTTTGTACACCCCTCTTCTACCCCTTTTATGCATCAGACAAGTGTTTGTACATCAGTGTCATCCACAACAGTAGTTTCCATGATTGTACAGCTGCTTTGTGCCATGTCAAGATCTATGTCATCCTGCTGTGGCATGCACGAGGATGTGTGGAATTATTATTTATATATGTACTGCTACAGAGTATTTCCTTCATACATACTGTGGTTTGTATACTAACACCATGTCAAGATCTATGTCATCCTGCTGTGGCATGCACGAGGATGTGTGGAATTATTATTTATATATGTACTGCTACAGAGTATTTCCTTCATACATACTGCGGTTTGTATACTAACACCATGTCAAGATCTATGTCATCCTGCTGTGGCATGCACGAGGATGTGTGGAATTATTATTTATATATGTACTGCTACAGAGTATTTCCTTCATACATACTGCGGTTTGTATACTAACACCATGTCAAGATCTATGTCATCCTGCTGTGGCATGCACGAGGATGTGTGGAATTATTATTTATATATGTACTGCTACAGAGTATTTCCTTCATACATACTGCGGTTTGTATACTAACACCATGTCAAGATCTATGTCATCCTGCTGTGGCATGCACGAGGATGTGTGGAATTATTATTTATATATGTACTGCTACAGAGTATTTCCTTCATACATACTGCGGTTTGTATACTAACACCATGTCAAGATCTATGTCATCCTGCTGTGGCATGCACGAGGATGTGTGGAATTATTATTTATATATGTACTGCTACAGAGTATTTCCTTCATACATACTGCGGTTTGTATACTAACACCATGTCAAGATCTATGTCATCCTGCTGTGGCATGCACGAGGATGTGTGGAATTATTATTTATATATGTACTGCTACAGAGTATTTCCTTCATACATACTGTGGTTTGTATACTAACACCATGTCAAGATCTATGTCATCCTGCTGTGGCATGCACGAGGATGTGTGGAATTATTATTTATATATGTACTGCTACAGAGTATTTCCTTCATACATACTGCGGTTTGTATACTAACACCATGTCAAGATCTATGTCATCCTGCTGTGGCATGCACAAGGATGTATGGAATTATTATTTATATATGTACTGCTACAGAGTATTTCCTTCATACATACTGCGGTTTGTATACTAACACCATGTCAAGATCTATGTCATCCTGCTGTGGCATGCACGAGGATGTGTGGAATTATTATTTATATATGTACTGCTACAGAGTATTTCCTTCATACATACTGCGGTTTGTATACTAACACCATGTCAAGATCTATGTCATCCTGCTGTGGCATGCACGAGGATGTATGGAATTATTATTTATATATGTACTGCTACAGAGTATTTCCTTCATACATACTGCGGTTTGTATACTAACACCATGTCAAGATCTATGTCATCCTGCTGTGGCATGCACGAGGATGTGTGGAATTATTATTTATATATGTACTGCTACAGAGTATTTCCTTCATACATACTGCGGTTTGTATACTAACACCATGTCAAGATCTATGTCATCCTGCTGTGGCATGCACGAGGATGTATGGAATTATTATTTATATATGTACTGCTACAGAGTATTTCCTTCATACATACTGCGGTTTGTATACTAACACCATGTCAAGATCTATGTCATCCTGCTGTGGCATGCACGAGGATGTGTGGAATTATTATTTATATATGTACTGCTACAGAGTATTTCCTTCATACATACTGCGGTTTGTATACTAACACCATGTCAAGATCTATGTCATCCTGCTGTGGCATGCACGAGGATGTATGGAATTATTATTTGTATATGTACTGCTACAGAGTATTTCCTTCATGCATACTGCGGTTTGTATACTAACATTTTCAGCTCTCAGAAGGTTCACACAGTGTGGCATTCAACTATTTGCATGATGTGCCTTGCACGTTTGTGCACTTCTTTCGTTGCACAGGTATGTCTGCATGAGTCTTTGCTGCACTGCTCATTTGGGAGAACTGAGTGGAGCTAACTGCTTGGATGTGCTGTGTAACACAGTTTAGATGTATAATTCTGTTTGCTGTTGTATATTACAAGGCAGCTGCACTGACTCTGTATAAGCATTCAGTGCATTTTACATACCTCTCAACAGTCTGGATTTTTGCAGAATGTCCAGATTTTTGCCTCAAAATTTCGGTTTGTTCCTCATAAAAATTGGAGTTCTCTGGCAAATCACTGGGAAGATTTGAGGAATTAAATTACTAAATAATGACATACATTTGAGTTTCAGACAATATCCTTTAGACAATGTATTTTAACACAGACCCTATTATTCTAGCTACTTTCTAAGTTTATAAGAGCAATATTTAAAATCTGTCCCTATTTTTGGACCTTTGTCCCCCCATTATGTCAGGCTTTTTGCAGGTTTCTTAGGCTAAGAGGTATGGTGCATTAGAATGAATCTTAACCACTTGTGTAATACATACAACTATGTATTATGATAAGTTCAGTCTGTACATGTCAGTGTCACAGTTGCAAATATTTCAGAGATTAAAGACAAAGAAAGGCTGAACTATCATACAGAAATATAATACAACATATTCTCTAGTAAACTTCTGTTTTTGATCACTGTCATTTCAACTGTTCTTTCTACCAGTTTGCTAAAATGAAAATCAAGTAATTTAACAGATATTTAGGACAGTTTGTACCATATTATTGTCTAGAAGTATTTTCTGCTCTTTGAGCACCAGACTAAGAAGGACTGGATTCCCATGTCACTGCTATAATTCTTTCATAAATAGACCTGTAGCTATTCATATGTTCTGCAGATTTATTTTGTTTTAAAAGTGAAGGAATGTACTCTTGAGCAGCCGCTTACCATAAGGTTCCAGCTATACAGCTTTTTAGTACAAACTTCCTCTTAGGGTAAGCTCTTTACTTAATACCCTATAGAGCTACATGGTTATGCTATGCTGATCTTCATAGATATGAGACATTTTATTTCAAACGCAGGAAAAACTATTCCACACCTCAGAACCATAGCTAACTAGGGTTACCACCTGTCCCACTTTGAGAGAGACAGTCCCTCTTTGGGCAGTTGTGTCCTGACAAAAAATATTAAAAAAGGCAAATGTCCTGAGATTGTAGGACATAATTATGTCCCATATTTTATGTAATAGTTGCATAAAATAGTTATTTCTGTATCTAAAATACCTAAATGTTACAAGAAACATAATAAGCAACTAAACTGCTACAAGAATAAGCTTTTATTTGGGAAAAAAAGTTATGTTCTATCCTTTGTACTGACCGTGGGTATGTGTCGGCCTGTAAAATCTGATGTGTGTCCCGAAAATGTTCCACTTTGGCCATTTGAAAAGGTGGCAACCCTATAGCTAACTCATCTTGTATCCTATATATATTAGTACAACTGGATAGTGACAATGACCACCAAAGCTATAGAAAACACTTTAATAACAGGTAAGCCCTTTCATATTACACTTCATCAGACCGTATCACATACTAAAAAACAGTGCTTAAAATAGCAAAACACAATACAAATTAACCAATCATTGAATGCAAACAATTAGTGCAGCAAACTGCTTGATTTCAGGTAAGGGTTTAAAGGCACACTGTTATTCAAACCAAAATCTTTGTCTGCCTGCAACATCAAGATCCACCTGAGCTCTTCATATTCTATTTTATCTAAAAGACTCCCTCCCCTAGCACTTTCAAAAAGAAGACTCATTACCATAAACTCAAAAGTGTGACCTGGATTCATTTTATTGTGCTTGTTAAGTGCATTGGTCTGAACATCCCTTTTAATGTCTCCTACATGTTCAAGGATCCCATCTTTTAATTTTCTGTGGGTTATCCCCACATAAAAACAGGGACATTTCTTGCACATAGCCAAACACACTAAATTAATGCTGGTGCAATCAGCATAGAAATCTACATGATACCTATTTCCTGTGGTGGGGTGAACAAAGCTATCTTTCTTAGAAATGAAAGAACAAGCTTTGTACCCTCTATAGGGAAAGGTTCCTGTCCTAATGGAAAAAGTAACCTTATTTCTAGGCCCATAACATAACCTCTGTTTCAATGATCTTGGATTTTTAAATGTAAAAGAAGGTTCTGGGCCAACAATATTCTTGATCTTTTCATCCACTAACAAGACTTGCCAATTCCGTCTCACTATATCACAGACTATTCCTATGTCACTTGCATAGGTCAGTGTCAACCTTGGTTTCAGATCAATAGCAACATCATTCTTTACCAACCCTAGGGAATCGGAGAAGAGAGGTCTCCCAACTGTTTCCCTGATGGCCTTAACTTGATTACAGGTTTCCAATGTTTTCCTTTCCCTGTAACCTCTCTGAATAAACTCTGTACATAGAGTGTCCATAGCATTATTCAATTCACCAGGTTCAGTATGATGCCTGGAAACCCTTAGAAATTGGCTTTTCATTGAGCTTTTAAAAACAAATTGAGGATGCATACTTGAACGATAAAGCTTATTATTCCTCCAACAGGATTTCTTGAATAATCTCATGCCAAAATTCCCCTTGTCGTCTTTATATACATTAACATCCAAAAAATCCATACTAAAAACAGAAAAATTGGCCTTAAATCTCAAACAAATCTGTGCTAGTATTCAACGACTCAATATAATCTAGCATACCTTGCTCATCACCATCCCATAATAGGAAAAAGTCAACAAATCTTTTATAAAATATGACTTTTCTCCCATAGCAAGCATTTTTATAGACAAACGTATCTTTCCAATATGCTATTATTACGTTTGCATAGCTATTGGCACATGTTGTATGCATACCCAAACTAGTGCCCATTCAGCTCAAAGTAGAGGAACCAAAAAAAAAAAAAGTTTTTCTGAAATTTGAAAGCAAAAAAAAAACGTTGTCCTCTAACATAGCAAGTTGCTTACCAAAAGTGTAACAAAATACTACAAGCAGCTTGCTGCAGTTACTACCAGCTATCACACACATTCACCTCACATTAAGCACTTCAGTGATTCAGCATGACTATAATCAATGCCAGTACTATGCTGTACTCCTGCACCATCAGCTCCTGGAGATTACACCCTTGACAACTTGCACCCTAGGTAGTTGCATCCTTCACCCACTCTAAGTACAGCCTTCCACTTCTCCTCAATTGACTGTAACTTCCAGTCTGGAACATCTACAAATGCTATCTAGATCAAATTCTTTGAAATATTACCCACTAAAACGTCTTCACTAAACCAGGCTGCAGTGTTAGCCTGCCTTAGGCACCTCATATAACTCTAAGAGTCAACCATATCTGTTAAAATCTATCATTAATTATAACTTTTGTACCCCAACCACTAGATTTTAAGTGTAATTCCTGTAGTCTGAACTTATTCAGCTTTTTATGGTAACCATATATGATACAATATTTCCTATGCTGGTGTGTAATATTGCTTTATTTTGCCTTTTTAAAATCCTACTGTATTTCTGTAAAGTACCTGCTACTTATGGTTCTGATGGTAGATAAAATGCTCTTTTGAGATAACCTATTAATATGATTTACAAGCACTTTGTACTCAAATAAAAGAAACTGTCAAAGTCTTTAATCTTTATAATACTTTATGACACTGTTTCCTTTGCATGGAAGTCTATTTTCATTTTTTTATCTCATTACCTAAAAAGCTTATTTTGTTACACTTTTCAAATATGCCTCTTGTTCTCTAAATTTACTATTTGCAATGTTTAGGTCTCGCATTTATTTTTCTACCAGCAATCTTTTAGTCACCATATACCATTCTAACAATATTATTAACTCCATTTTTGAGCAGAACTCACACTTTCTTATGTTTTTAGAAATACTGAGTGCCTTTTTTGTAATTCATTCAAACTGAAAGAAATTAGACATTTAACTGTACCTCTGAGGATATCATTTTTCAACAGTCAATGATCTAATCTCCACAACTATTTAGCTTTTGTTTGAGACACTACCAGTCATTTTCCTAACAAGAATTAATTGTTTTGTAGTCAATGGATGTGTATGTTTAAGCCTAGAAACCACTCTGGAACTGCATGGTTCACTATAAACAAACCAGCTTCCTGGCACCAATGTCACAGAAATTCAGCTTTTCCTGCATGAGTCCGACTTCTCCTGTAAAACTGTTTCACTACTTATAGCAGAACCTGGCATTTTCACTAATCATCCTTTTATGTGTTCTAATTAGCAACAAAAACGAAGATAAACTTAAAACCTAAGAATAAAAGAGTCAAATATGATCTGACTTCCCTGCTACATTAAAACAGTGTGTGTACGCAGTGAATAGATTCAGTTATAAACTTTTCTTCCCATTCAGCCATAACTGTATTCATGTAGCTGAAGCAATAATGACCTCCCTATTTACACCAGATAATTGTTTGTAATATTTTTATTTAAAAGAAAAATATTTGTTGTCAAGCACAAGTTCTAAAAATATATTGTCATCCCTATCTTTCTATGAGGCATTTCCTATCCTATATCCTTAAAGAAAACAGTCCTTCCATTGGGATAACTAATTATCAAGTCTTCACATATATTGTGGATAAAAAGTCACTCATCATTAACTGTAAAAAAAAATTGTGATGCAAGATGAAATGCTTGATACCCATGGACTCATCTTTTTGCCCACTATCATTGCCAATGTTTTTATTTTAGAAGCTTTAGCACTTAACATGGATGTAAATTAAGGGTATTAATCATTGTGAATTTTGGAGTTCTATGAAAGTAAGGTATTCTGGGATTCATAGCAATGCAAAAATCATATATACCGTTAGACTGTATCACAGAAACATACACGTATGTCAAAGCCACAAGTCAACTTCCATAGCTTTCATAATATTAAAACAATTAACAGCATATCTTCTCACGGCTAGCAAAAAATGTTTCTGCTTAGCAGAGTATATTCCCTAGGCATAATAATATGCAGACTAACCTTGTCCACATTCATATATCACTTAGTTTATCTTCAGTTATTTATTCTTTTTTTTTTTTTTCAGAACAAGCCTGTCATGTCCAATTCTACAATTAAAAGATCGAGCAGAATAGGTAAAAAAAAAAAAAAACATTAAATGAATGTCCTGATCATGTCATCTCAAACACAATCATTTCACTAGAAACTTGAATACAAAATATTTGCCTTCCATCGGTGATTTTAATTTGTGTTATTTCAGTCTGGTTTTGTATCCAGTTTTAACAATGGTCACCAAAGTTTAATCAGTGCCCCCATTTAGACACATAGTAAGCAATAGTAGCTCTAGAATGTAACTGTCAGTGGCAGTACAATAAAAATTGAATATATTGCAAAAAGTTGTCCTTTTTATCTTATGCTAACAATTATTTTCCTTTTTCTGAAAAGTAAGGGATTTGATAGCATCTGATAAGGGTTTTTAGCCATAGTAGACGTGAAAGGTTTATACTCAGCAATTTCAGTACAAGAGTATTCATTTTAGTAAGAAAATGGATAACAACTAGTTGAAATATCTAATTTCAGTAAATGAATTAATGTTTATACTTAAAAACATTTTTTCTCTTTTTGATAATGCTTATTCCAATCAATTACTTATGCAACTACTGGGGCTCATGCAGATATGCAAATACAAAGATGGCTGAATGGGAACAAAAGTTTGTAACTGAGTCTACGTACTGTAGATATACAGATGGCTTATTTCTTGGTTGCTAATGTGATTGATCAACAAAAGTGTCAACTGTGACCTTTCAAACAGCATTATTGAATGCCTGCATTTTGCTGAAGAGAATCATTTGGGTGCAGTGGTTATTAAGGGTAATAAAAACAATCAATTTTACACTAGAATGTTCAAGAAAAAGGAAGGCAGCAATAATAATTTATATTCTCACAGTAAGTGGTCATCTTCATTGCCTTAAACAAAACTGATTGTCAGTTAAACAGAGCTTTGTAACTCAAGCCAAAAGCTGATTACTTTTTAAGAGGAAAGCAGTAAAACTTAGAAATATGTTTCTCAACAGGGATATTAGCCAGAATGTATTGACATCTTGATTAAGGAAATAACTGGTATAGTAAATGGGGTCTATATTAGAACACCGAACACTTAAAATGTTGAGTGTTCTAATATTGGCTGAAAATATCGACGCAACAGAAAAACAAATTTTTTCCTAGAGAAAGAATTTGGTTGTCCATTTCTGTTGCTTTGGTATTTTCAGTGCTCTGGTGGAAAGTTACGGGTCAGGTTCAGGCAAGTATGCGATTGTGTGGACGTGAGGGTTAGGGTGGGTTAGGTGAGTTAGGGTTAGGGCGCGGGTCAGGTAAGTGTGCGATTGTGTGGACTTGAGGGTTAGGGCGGGATAAGTGAGTTAGGGTTAGGGTGCGGGTGAGGTGACTGTGCGATAGTGACGGACCTTAGGGTTAGGGTTTGGGTTAAGGTAAGTGGATAGTTAATGGTGTATGTATAGTTTAGTGTAGGGTTAGGTGTAACAGTTTAGGTGTATGTGTGTGGATTGCTGTTTGTTTGGTGTGCTTGTGTTGTGTGTATGTGTTTTGGAACAGCAAATTTTTTCCCTAGGAAAAAAAACCGCTGTTCTGAATGTTCAGTGTTTTGAATTTTCGATTGCTAGGGTTCGATATTAGAACACTCGACATTTTGAATGTCCGGTGTTCTAATATAGACCCTAGTAAATGGCATACAGCAACCTATTATAGAACTGGATCAGCTCAGATTTCAAATACCTGCTAATATTCAAATAAGATAGCAATGACTTACAGTGTTGATTTTTTTTTTATATAAAGAAAACAGTTAATGAAAACTGGGCAACTTTTAAAATGAACTTGGGTATTTTTTAACTTAGGTCAATATCCAAAGTCTGATAAAAAGAAAAGCAACCATTTCAATAATTTATTTGAAATTTTATGAGAAAGCTTGCTCATTCTGCTAACAAAAAGTAGGGTACTTTTCTTTGTGGTATATGTAAAATCAGTAAATTTACAGTTAACAGTCTACAGTTTTTGCATGCCCACATGGATAACTTAAGGTAGTAAAAAGCATTGCAGTTGTAATTCATCTTGTGCTGTGTCTGTGGTGACATGTGAAACCTACAGATTTATGGTTTTATATAATTATCAATGAAGATAACAGTGCATCAGAGAAAGTGTTTATGTTGTGACTATCAAAAATATGTATAATGATCCCCACATGCATTCTTTTAAATATAATAATTTTAGATACTTTTTGTTTTACTTTTTATGCTTGAAAGAGATTATTTGGATGTCAGGAAAGGTGATTTGTAATTGACATTAAAGAAAAAGAAATACAATAGTAAGCTTAGGCAAATTATCAGCTGATGCTCTATGCACATATTGGGTAGTATTCAAAGTCCAGCACCTTTCATTTTTGTAGTGGTAATCTGTGAATAGCGGCACTATGTGCTTTTGCAAGTCACATCTTTCAGGGTGTCTACAAAAATGTGGAGGCATTTTGGTAAACACTCCCTGTCACAAAGCCTGACATGCTAAACAATAGGGGGATAGTTAATACACAGAAAAGGGGCATTGCACATTTGCGTATCAGTAAGATTCATACAGATTAACCCAAAAGGACTTCATTTGCATACTAAATGTGAATAGCACTGAACTTACTCCATTAAGCAACAATTTACTGTAAAAACATGGAGATGTGAGGGGTAGGAAAAAAATGAATATGTACTGCCATGCATTTTAAAAGGGGTCTATATTATAACATTGAAGTCTTAAAACTTCGAATGCTATAATATCGAACCCATTTGATCGAAACACCATAACACTGAACAGTCAGACTAGCAAATTTTTTCCCAGGGAAAATATTCGCTGTTCTGACAAACATACACACAACACAAGCACACCAAATGAAATAATCCACACACATACACTTCACAAAACCCTGCATTAAACCATACATACACTACTAGCTATTCACTTACCTTAACCCAACCCTAACCCTAAGGTCCGAACTACAGCACACTCACCTTACCTGCTCCCTAACCCTAAAGTCCCTATCGCATACTCACCTTACCCGCTCCATAACCCTAAGGTCCCTATCGCACACTCACCTTCATTCGCACACTTACCTTAACCTGGTCCGTAACCTTCACTCCACAGTTGAAGAAATAGCGAAGCTGCAGAAACGGCCCACCGAATACTTTCCCTAGGAAAGTATTCGATATTCTGCAGCTTCACTATTTTCAGCATTTGATGCATAGGGTTCAATATTATAGCATTCCAAGTTTTAAGACTTCAATGTTATAATATAGACCCTTTTAAAAATAGGCAAAATTATTGCTGTTACTTAAAGAACATTTTTAATTATATTTTAGTGCTTCTCCATACTTGGATTCACTACAGAAGAAATCATGTGGGGAAATTTGCTGTTTGTAGAGTTACCATATTTAAATGAAAGGGAAAAAAATGTATTACAAATTTGAGTTAAGTTTTTTGATTTAAGAAAACTGAAGAAGTAGAACTCATACTACAATTATAAAATCTAATTGCATACTTGACAAAGATGGTGCAGGGGTAAAGATCCTTGCCCATCTTACTCATGAGTGTTAACCCTAACCGCAAACCTAACCCTAACCCTACACCTGCCCCTAACCCTAACCCTACACCTGTCCCTAACCCTTACCCTACACCTGCCCCTAACCCTAACCCTACACACTGTTTACTAAAATCCCCTTCCTTAACATTACCACTATACTAGGTGAAAGGATACGGAGCATACTCTACATAAAACATAAACAATACTTTATCCCATTACCTAACCCTTTTTCTAACCCTGATCTCCGAACACTTGTATATTCACATCAGCTGCTATAGCAGTCTTACACATCTTCACAATCATTACTTTTTCATTCAAACATTAATTTTCCTACACATTCGTGCTTATCTGCTTTATATAAAATTACATTTAACCATATGTGATTCACACAAATGAGCATTCACTCATTTTGTGGATTCTCTCTTTTTTCACCCACAAAAACTTTTTCTACCAAATGTGTATTCTACCTTTTGAGTGTGCGTATGTGTGTGTGTGTGTGTGTGTGTGTGTGTGTGTGTGTGTGTGTGTGGTGCGCATACACTTGCAGACTTGCAGAGCCTAACAATTGAACAACATATAAGAGTGTGATAAGATAAAATTTCTTTTATTTTTTTTTATAATCAATCTACTAGCATCTTCGGGTTCAAAAAATCTTATTTACTGCAGCAGTGTTCCCCATATTCCATATCCATTTACAAAAAACTGCAGCAGATACATTTCAACTCAAAATACAAATATTCTGCACAAAGGCCACCAAAATGATTTTTTTTTGTCATATGCTTATTATGTAAAGCCAATAGAACAATACACAAAAATTATCTTTAGATCAAAGCAAGATTATAGCGTACAGTGAGTATAAAAGTTGTTGAATATGCAAAATGTCATCAAATGAGCTAAGTCACATGTATACGGTTATTAACATTTTTTGCTGATGAGTAAAAAGAAGCATGAAAAGTGATTGTTTCCACATTTCATAACAAAATAATACAAAATACTTTAAAACTTGATGGAAGGGCATGCCAGGCATAAAGTGTGTGTGTGTGTGTGTGTGTGTGTGTGTGTGTGTGTGTGTGTGTGTGTGTGTGTGTGTGTGTGTGTAGAGGCTTCAAAGACACACTGAGCATGAGTGCAGAAACCCACAGGAATATTGAGGCCTGCACAGTATGCAAATTGCAGTATAATAGCACAGCAACTAGCAATAGTATTAAGATGAGATCAATGGGCAATGCAAATGAGAGTAAATAATACAACAGTGTGAGTCAGAAATGCATACATTTCATGCCAAGAGATGCTAATTCCAGAGTTGCTACCACACTGAAACATGCAGTTACAAGAAGCAGACAATGAAAACATGTACAGAATAGTCTCCAAGCTAATGAACTTGCATATGCAAAAGGCTGTTTTCACTGCTGGTAGTCGCAGTGTTACATGTTTTTGTCTTTGGCATTACTGAGTCATCCATTGGTACCATACCATATCATGTCCTCCATGACAATGAAATTATAAACTAATGCTGCGTGAACAGAGTCACCATGCAAGAGAAGGTTAAGATGTGTCAACTTCATATGGCAAGACCATAGGATGCATGATGTAACCATTTCAGTGGATAATGGTATGTGTAGATATGATAATTCTATCATCAAGGATGTTTCAGTGATGAAGGGGCACACAGTGACTGTATCCCTGCATATACCTTAAGGTTATTTAACCCGTTCCTCAATGTTATGGTACATCATGTGGGTCAACATATGTGATTTCCACATACAGCTGAGGGCAGAGTCAATACCAAAGCAGGCTTTTTATAACATGGCCTATTTCCCTGAGGGTATTGGGGCCACAGACCAATTATATTACAATAAAAGGCCCACCTGAGGAGTACTGAATAAGGTATATCAACCAGGGTGCTGACTGACCTTTTTCTGCATCTAGCACAGATACTGTGAACAAAGAAGGTTAATATTCAGCATATCCACCATCCCGGTGTTCCCCTTCCTTGTTTGTCACCTCCATCTCTTGTTTTGTTTGTCCAATTTTCCCCATAACAGATATTCTCCCTTTGTCAATATCCCTACAGTCTCCCCAAGTATTTCAGCTTCTCTTCTATCAGTCTGTGTGTATTGTGTGTTTTATGTTAGCAGGCCCCTGATTCCAAACACCTCCATCTTTGCATCTGCTGTCTTACCCTTACACCCTTCTGCATCTATCCTTCTCAAAAAAAAAAAAAAAAAAAAAAACAAAGCAAAAGAAACAAACAAAAAAGATGGGCACCTATACCCTTCTTCTCCATCCAGTTTCCATTCCTGCTTCCCTATATATATATATATTCCTCTGCTTTGCTGTACCCCTATTCCAGAATTCCTATACAGTAATTTCTTTACCTTTAAAGTGCAAAAAATAGATACAAACAAAATGTAATAAAATGGAAAGAGTCCAAGAAGACATTTGGATTGCAGGCTAGTGATTGGCTTCCCTATCAGGGATTGATAGAGTATAGACAAGGAGAAAGGGATAAGAGAATCCTTAATAAGAGATCTGTACTGATTACATTTTTAATGGAATCTAGAATGGAAGCTGTTGTAAAAAAACAAATAATTACTAGGGTGTATAAAATATTGTACAATGGTTATAGGAATCAATCTGAGGAGTTCAGAAAAAAATAGGAAGAGAGATCAGATGAGAAATTCACAAAGAAACAATGAAAAGACATATTTATGGCTCCCAAATATGCAAGAATATCCGAAGATTTAGAATTTTTCCCTGGAAGTCTTTTCATAGATAGTTTTATACCCCAAAGAGACTCCAAAGAATTTTAACTTAGGTAGATGGCAAATGTTGGAGGTGTATTAAGGAAGAAAGTGGTAACGGGGAGCATATGTTCTTGGAGTGTAATGAGTGGGCAGACTTTAAAAAAATCCATACAGAATATTCTGTCAGTAATACTGGTCAAGCAAATGAGCACATTGAGCTGGGATACAGGATCTGAATTGCCTAGACATAGTAAGTTAAATTCTGGTGGCTGCCAATAAACATTAACTAGAAAATGGAAATCAGTGTCTACACCAATTATACTTGAAGTAGTGAATATTTTAACAGAGTTAAAAGAACAGGAAGTAGGATCTTTATAAAAGGACACAGGTAAATTACGTAAACAAATGGAAATTGTGGGAACAATACAATACAATACATGCAGAAAAATATATGTTTTAAGAGAAGGCAGGAATTGAACAATTTATGTAATGTTGCTTTGATTATATGGTATGGAACAAAATATGTGATGTATAATATGTGTAAATGTTAACTTGTTAATATGGTTTGATTTACCTTGATTATCTTTATGTACCTTTATGTAAATGTAAGTTTGCCTATGTCACAAGTGCTAATTCAAAACGCTGTTTACAAAAATGGATACAAACCTTACTGTAGGTCTTTCAGTGTGTCTTGCAAGCTACCTTACAGCATCACTATGTACAGCAAGCACTTAAGCATGTGCCTGCTGCTTGCTCATCAGTTGTCTTCACATCAGTCTTGGCTGCAGTTGCAGGAATCTCTCTATCTCTCTATCACTCTTTCTCTCTTTCTTTCTCTCTCCACTGGGCCTGCCATTTGTATGGGTGGGTTGAGTAAGTGCAGGCAGCTTGAAGAACAAAATTTCATGTAGTTAATTGGTAACTAGCTCTGGACTGCATTGCTCTACAAGACATACCTGCATTAACCTCAGCAAAATTGCAACAGATATGTTTCTGAATCCCAGGGTATATTCTTCTGTAAATAAACAACAATGTGAAACAAAATCAAATTCATATGTCTTAAACCTGATATTTTCCCATTATGTTCTTAGCAGGTGAAACAAATAAACAAGTCAAATAATGGAAAATCTGTGGGGTTTGGTGTTAGCTATATTGTACCATATACTGTAGGTGTAAGGAAGATTGTAACATGTCCTTAAGATATAAGATATTCCTTATATCTAACAGTACCCTCATATACATATATTAATTTTTTCTGTCTTTATGTAACATTTAGATCTGATATGGTCAATTTTCATTAAGTCCACAAAAGTTGGTTTCGGATCTGACCCTCGGATTCGACTCGGCCATTATTTTAGCTCGTGGCCACTAAAATCTCTCAAGTTCCTCCCTTACCCATAATGCATCAACCTTAACATATCTCAGATCTCGTCTACCTCTTTCAGGTTTAAACTTGGTTGCTTTGAGCTCTCGAGCATTTAAATAGAATGGTAAGTTAATTCTTGTCTTTATTTCCTATAAAATCTTAAATTTTCTTACTGTTTCTTATTATTAATACCTCCACACATTTTTCAGTGTAATCTTCTTACCATAGTTGGTAAGCCTTTTCCCTTTTCCCTCTTTACATGCTTTTCAAGCATTTAGGAAGGGTGCACCTTTTGACGGCAGTTCATTGTTTGGCCTGAGGTAAAGAACACACTCTCCTGGTGTGAGCAAGATGGAAAGACCCTCTATTCAGTGGGTGTACATTTTTCAACCCCTTAAAGTACCTTCTTTAGGAATCGATGAGGTAGTCAAAAGATGTGGTTTAGAAACTCCCAAAGTCCTTTCCAAGATCAACGTGGAGATAGTTTCCTGAGGCAGAAGGGAGAACTCAAATGGAAGATGCCACCCACACAAAAAAGGAGGCCCAGAGAACCAACAGTCTAGAAATTCTTTCTTTGACAGACCCTACCAGTGCTCTTGAAAGGAAGCCTGATAGTCCCCTTCTGGGGGCAATTGGGTGTTGTTTATCCCTATACCACAGAGCCTTGCTAGACATCACAAAAGATACGTGGTAGCAGAGGATTATTTCCAGAAGTTATATAATTCCTTTTTCCCTTCCACCTCCATCTGCATGCAAATTTCCCAGTGTTCCACCCAGTCAGAGGAAAGCAGCAGCACTAGAAATACAAAATCTGCTAGAAAAAAAGAGTCATCCAAGAGGTCCCACCAGAGCAGATAGAATCCAGAACCTACTCAAGATTCTTTTTAGTACCAAAGAAAATAGGACTGGAGAATGATTCTGGATCTCAGCAGCTTGAACAGATCAGTTTGACACACAAAGTTTTGGATGGTCACAGTTCTATCCATTCTGCTGTTTTTGTGCAAGTATGACTGGGCATGCTTGATAGACCTTCAGGATGTGTACTATCACATAAAAATGAACAGACGATCCAGAAGGTATCTATATGTCCAACTTGGAGCCAGTCATTAGCAGTTCAGAGCACTGCCCTTTGGCCTCACCACATCCCCTAGGGTGTTCACTAAATGCATGGCAGTGGTAGCAGCTCACTTGAGACTGCAGGGATTCCAACTGTTTCCATACTTGTATGACTGGCTCATTACCTCCCTGACCAGGCATCTACTAACAAGAGCAAGAGATCAGGTATTCCAGACTTGCTCCCATCTTGGGATAACCATAAATTGCAACAAATCTCAGTTAGAACTGTCTCATACATTGGAATTCATAGGAACAAATATCAACATGGTATCAAGGATAGCTTCTCTTCCTCTCTCAAGAGTACAATCTATCAGATTCTAGGTCAGAAGAATTATTCCAGTACCACAATCTTAGCCTGATTGATTCTACAAGCCTTGGGATCAATGTCAGTGGCTTTAGTCCCAGTTCTACTAGCAAGATTTTACATGAGGATTCTTCAATGTATTTTAGCAATACAATAGTCTATACTTTACCAGCACATGTCAGCCCAAATAAGAATCAGTCAGGCATGCAAGGAATACCTTTGGTGATGGATTCGATCAGATCAGGAGCTACAAGGCCATCCTTTTATTCTCTCTCAGCCCAAGGCCATAATGACCACGGACACATCCCAGATTGTATGCGGGGGGACACTTCCTGGGGAAAAAGGTCCAAGGTATTTGGTCTCCCAAAGAGACCAATGCACATATCAATGTCCTGGAAATGAGAGCAGTGCTCTTAGTGTTGCAGGCCTTCCAAGACTATCTCCTTTTGGGATAGTTGCAATTCAGACAGACACTGTGGTTTGGTACTTCAACAAACAAGGAGGAACCAGATCTTACCCCTTATGTCAAAAAGCCCTCAGAGTATGTGGCAATGGGTGATTTCATCCAATTGGTTTCTGATAGCAGTGCACATTCTGGGGAAGTCCAACATGGCATCAGTCAAATTGAGCAGGTCCACTCTACTTCTTCACGAGTGGTCTCTCAATATGAAGGTGGCAGAAATGATTTTTCACCAGTGGGGCCAGCCTTGCTGTGATCCTTTGCATTTCCCCTACCCCCCCCACTGGGGGAATCACTGAGGGATGCTCTACTACACAATTGGCCCCTCCAGTCTCCTCTGTGCTTATCCAACAACTTTCTTGATCCCCAAATTTCTCCAGAAAGCTTTCCAGTTGAAGAGCAAAGTCATCCTCATTGCACCTTACTGGCCTCAACAGATTTGGTTCACCTTTCTTTGGCCTCATCTAATTTACCAGACTTGGATTCTGGATCCAAGTCCATACCTCCTGCCTCACCCAACAGGCATAATTCACCTGGATATCTCAAACCTAATGCTAACAGCATGGATTCTCCACTTCCTTTAATAGTCAGACAACCTATGTTCTCATCCCCTGTCTGTCATATACTTTTATCTTCCCATAAAGCTTCTGCAAGAAATCTTTACAGAAGTAAATAGAAGAGGTTTGTTTTTTGGGTGCATCAGAAACATATTGCCCCCTTTTTAGTCCCTGTAAAGTGTCCTTGAATTTTTGGCAACAACAGCCATCTCTAATTTTCACATTGGATTTGAGAACTCCACCCTGGCTTCATCTAAACTTTATAAGGCCTTCTTGAGAGGTACCCTTCTTTTGACACCTCCTTATAAAGATCCATCTTCTCCATGGGACTTAAATTTTGTACTGCAGGCCTTCATTCATTCTCTTTTTGAACAAGCAGCAAAATGTGATCTAAAGTTTATGAATTGGAAGACTATCTTTTTGCTAGCCATCAGCTCTGCTAGAAGGATTTTAGAATTCAAGCATTGTCTTTTAAACCTTGCTACTTGATTTTTCACAGGGATAGAGTAACATTAATCATGAAGGGATTCACATCTAGATCAGGGGAGGTCATCGTGCCTCTTTACTCATCCCTCATCAGGCCCATAATTGAGTACAATGCCCCTTTTGGGATGTACCTTACCAGACACCTGCAGCAACTGGAAAGACCCCAAAAGTACCTCACCAAAAGGATCAAAGGGCTCAAACAGATGCCATATGCTGCCCGGTTAAAGAAACTCCAGCTCTACTCAGTGGCATACAGCCTGCTCAGAGGCGATCTGTGCCTGACGTATAAAACCATGTCCAACCCGGAATTAATGGACATGCTGCACCTCAGAAAATCCAAATCCCATCGAGCTACGCGCTCGAGAGACTTGAACCTCAGCACTGAAATAAATAGGACATGCTGGAGGGACAGATTCATAACCCAGAGGCTCCCTTTACTCTGGAATAAAATCCCAGTCCAGGTTAGGCAGTGTCCCTCATTGACTCTCTTCAAGAGGAATCTTGATGAGTGGATGGGAGATCGTAGGTTTACCCCGGGTATCACTTCTGTGTCACTGTTAGACAGAGGCACAGTATACTAACCTCGAAAAAGGGCATAGCAAAATAAATTTAAAATGGGTGGCGAAAGCCAAACACATTCTGGCTAGGCTTATAAATGCCCTAGGACAGATAGCCTAGTATGAACCTATGAACCTATTACAAAGAAATCCTTCTTTCTTTCCAAAGGTGGTGTCATTATCTAACATAAACCAGGCCATTAATTTACCATTTTTTTTCCTAAATTTGCAAGCAAAGGTGAATATATGTTGCACTTATTGGATGTTTATGGACAATTATGTTTTTACTTACACAGAACAAAAGTTTAGATTAAATTAGAAAGACAGATGAATTATTTGTCTCTTTTGCAGATTCTAAATTGAGTAAATCAGTTGCAAAGGTAACTTTAGCCAGATGGCTGACAGATTGTATATCATTTCTCTACAACAAGTTGGGTCTATCCTTATCAAAACCTTTAAGATCCCATTCAACTAGGTCCATGGCAACTTCTTCATTGTTTCTGTCTAGGCTTCCATAGATTATATATGTGCGGCTGCAACTTGGGCCAATCCTCATACCTTTATTACTCATTACAAACTAGATCTGGTCTCAAGGGGAAGGGCAGCCTTTGGCTCAACTGTGGTCAGGCATATCCTTCCTTAGAGTCCACCCAGCATTTTAGGTAGCTGGGGACTCTGTCCCAACTGTTGAAGAAAGAATGAAAATTGACAACATCAGATAAAGAAGTTAGGTACTCACTGTAACGTTCCATCTGTGTTCTCCATTTTCATTATTCCTCAACTCCCCCTGCCACCAGCTCTCAGACATTTTAACAATTAATTTCTAAAAGAATGAGAACTTATAAGGACACCACTGTTCTTTATGTTGAGCTCCAGATAATGGCTTCATCTACCAGGGATATTACGATAATATTTATTACATTATGTTAACCAGCAAAGAAGATCTGAGGTATGTTAGGGGTTGGTGCATTATGGGTAAGGGGGGAGCTTAAGAGCTTTTTAGTAGCCATGAGCTAAAATAATGGCCAAGTCAGATCTGAGCCCGACTGTTGAGGAAGAATGAAAATGGACAACACAGATGGAGCGTTATGGTGAGTACATAACTTCTTTTGTTCATAGTACTTTGTTTTTTCTTCAAAATGTTACCAAATTGGGGGGCGTGGCCAAGGATGAACACAGGATAGCAGCAGATTTCTTCAGCTCCACCAATTTCATTACATTGACAGGAATTAATTACTTAAAAAATTAATTCTTGAAGTAATTTTCTTTCTAAATATGTTTGTTTTATATAGCTCTTGAACTATATCTAAAAAAGAAAGGAAATCTTAATAATATTACTTTGGAAATTTTCCTGTCAGTTTATCAGTCTGAAATGAGTTCCAGTAAGACAAATTCTCAAGACTCCAGCATCAAGAAAGAACTTCAGTCTCTGATAATTATAGTCCAGCAACTTACTGCTAAGATGGATAAAATGGATACTAAAATAGACACTTTCATAGAAAAAACTACAAAACAAATAGACTTGTTACATATGGACCTGCAACAACAGAAGATCCAGATGACAGGCATAGAAGAAGCTGTGAATGACATGGAAAATAAAATACAAGAACAGGAAATCAACATTGAGTTTCTGCTGAAACAAAATACACATTTACAAACAAAGCTGGATGACCTGGAAAATAGATCTAGGTGCAATAACATTAGGATTTTTGGACTGCCAGAAAATATTGAAGGTAACAATATTACTTCTTTTTTAACAACATGGCTCCCTAAAACTTTAGATTTACCAGAAACATTCTCTTTTGGTATCAAAAGAGCACATAGATCTATAGCTAATACTAACTCTAACAAAAACTATCCTAGATCAGTTATAGTTAGATTTCTATCATCTTTGATAAAGAGATGGTTCTTAAATCTGCTTGGGCTAAAGCTCCTGTTAAGTTTAATGAGACAACTGTGCGTTTTGACAATGACTATTCTTCCATGGAAATTGCTAAAAGAAAAGTTTTTCTGCCACTAATAAGGGAGCTTAAAAAAGCACAGTTTAAAACATACCTTCTGTTTCCTGCCAAGCTTAAAATCTTCCTTCCTGATGGTCCTAAGGTCTTCGATGATTTAGACTCTGCTTTACTGTTTGTCAAAGAAAAAGGATTTTGGATAAAATAGAAGAAATGGAATGGGCTAGTTCTTCATTAAAGAGATTGGCAACTGAAGCTTCCTGGAAGACTTCAGAGAAGAAGAAGAGACTAAAAACAAATGATTTGTTATATGTTTTTTTCTCTCTCATCATTTTAGTTCATTATTAATCTTTTGAATATAGTTCCTGCATTTCCAGAAAGCCACAAATATTTTGGAAAAGATTTAATCAAAGTTATTCTCTATGTGCAAAGAAATGTTTTGTTTCATAACCAGTCAAAATGCCTGAGGATTTAATGGCAGGCTGTGACATTTGTTTTTCTTTCTGAAAAAGTAAGGTTAGTAATTTGATACAGTTTTTTATCTTTACCTTTTTTTTCCTTCTTCTTTTATTATTTTCTTTGTTTAAACAATGACATTCTATTTAGATTATGTAGTGGGTAAAGGGTGGGGAGGGCAGGGAGAGAACAGTAATGAAAATATCATTAATAGAATAATAACATATTTATTTCTTGTAAAAGTTTATAAGTTCTTCAAATGCTATTTCTAATTATACTTTCTTGATTATACTGCTTATGCTTGTTTGTAAATAATTTGTCATGCTTTAACTAATAATAATCAGAACTAAATAAGAGTAAATAATATGTTTTATTTTTAACTCTATTAATATAAACAGTAAGTAACATTCCATTGTATATACTTCTTACAGCTTTCTCTTACATTTTTTATTTCTGCCTCACTCCCTTTTATTTTCTACTCTCTTTTCTTTTCTTTATTAATATATAGAAATGCTTTAGACTGTGTGGGCACAGTGAATAATAGGATTTGTATGAAAATTGAGTTGGGAGAAGAATGCTGAGTTTTATTGCTTGTTGGTAATTTTGAGTTTAATTTCACTTGCATAGAGGCTGTGATGATCTGTGGAATACATTGTGGAGGTTCTGTCATGTTTAGATGCATTTACACTGCTAAATGAATGTTTGTCACTAGTTTTAATAAGTTTCCGCCAAAATGTTAAGAGAGACAATCTGGGATGTGGGCTGTCTTATGCACAATGTCCTTGAGTTACCTCAGAATCTTCAAATCACAGAATTCTCACAGAGAAACTGAAAGCAGTTAGTATAAACATTGACAAGGTTATCACACTGACACACCACAGATTCAGGAAAAATAATCTGTTCATAAAATATGTCAGTTATAATGAGTTTAAATGATGTAGTTTCTTGTAGTAAGTAAATGCCTTATTTTAGAAGGCATAAAAAATGAAACATTTATTTAAATGTTTTTGAAAATCTACTTAACAGCAGCATAATAATCTGTGTTAAAATTTGTGTTCCAAACATATACTTTACTATAACTCATTTAATTCATCTGATTGACAAACATAAATAATCTTATAACTCTATTCTGGAAGAAATGTCATGTGATATATTTTAAAGCAGTAGGTTAGCATGATTGTAAAATCTGGTTACCAATATGTGTTTGCTGTGCATTATTTTGTATAAAGCAGACAGATTTATTCTAGGGACAGCAAATAGGATAGTGCTCTACTAACACACAACTCAGTGAGATCATATATATATATATATATATATATATATGTGTGTGTGTGTGTGTGTGTGTGTGTGTGTATGTATGTGTGTGTGTGTGTGAGTTTTTTTTCTGAGAATCTGCATAACTATCCAATATGATTTTTAATAATTTCTATGAATACAATATTTTACTCTATTGACAAAATGAATGTTTGCCACAAGTTTTAATAAGTTTCCCGCCAAAATGTTAAGGGAGACAATCTGGGATGTGGGCTGTCTCATGCAGTGTCCATGAGTTTCCTCAGAAGCTTCACTCACAGAATTTTCACAGAGAAACTGAAAGCAGTTAGTATAAACATTGACAAGGTTATCACACTGACACACCACAGATTCAGGAAAAATACTCTATTCATAAAATATGTCAGTTATGATGAGTTTGGATGATGTAGTTTCTTGTAGCAAGTAAATATCTTATTTTAGAAGGCATAGAAAATGAAACATTTATTTAAATGTTTTGAAAATCTACTTAACAGTAGCATAATAATCTGTGTTAAAACTTGTGTCCCAAACATATACTTTACTATAACTCATTTAATTCATCTGATTGGCAAGCATAAATAATCTTATAACTCTATTCTGGAAGAAATGTCATGTGATATATTTTAAAGCAGTAGGTTAGCATGATTGTAAAATCTGGTTACTAATATGTGTTTGCTGTGCATTATTTTGTATAAAGCAGACAGATTTATTCTAGGGACAGCAAGTAGGATAGTGCTCTACTAACACACAACTCAGTGAGATCAGATATATATATATATGTGTGTGTGTGTATATGTGTGTGTGTATATGTATGTGTGTGTGTCTGTGTTTATGTGTGTGATGGCTTTTATTTATTTTTTTTTTACTTAATAACGCAGGTGTTTCTGAGAATCTGCATAACTATGCAATATAATTTATAATAATTTTTATGAATACAATATTTTACTCTATTGACAATAATGAGTTTAAGTAAATGCTCATATACAAACAATTCAAGATTTTTTTGGAAGCTGTTGATAGAATTCACATGACAGAAAATAGATGCATCTTAATGCATGTAATGTCTGAATCATATTAGCCAAAGTTTTTGATTTAAATGAATGTTAGAACATAATTTTCTCTCCTCTTGATTTCTAACATTAAGATTATTTGAATGCTATTAGAATTCAAGTGTTATATATTACATAGATCTATATAATAGTATGAACAGTTTAAAAAAAAAAAAAAGTTTATTTTAGTTTATATGATGCTGTTTTACCAAATGTGTAGTTTTGTCTTGATAGATAATTGAATTGAAAACTGTTAACCTCAGTTAAATATAACTAGTATTAAATTGATAAGGTGGTAGCTGAGGTACTGCTGCTTAGGGTAGGGGTTAACTTGAGTAGTAAATACTGCTCTAAGTTGGAGTTTTCAACTCCAGGCGGGATGCAAGGTTTAATCCTTACATTATTTTCACTTGTTCATTGTTATATGTATATAGTTTTGACATCCACAATATATTTTGTACACTCATTGTCACTACAAACAAAATTGAATCCTATACAAAATCCCATAAGAGATTTAATAAATACAGCTATATTTAAAGGTACACCTAAAAGAGGAGATGTAACATTATTTATCTTGTTATTTGTTATTTCGATCATAAGATTCTTGAGTTTTAAAAATGCCAAATGACATCTTTAAAAGGAATTTCTTTAAACATTAATGGATTGAATAATCCGTGTAAAAGGGCAAGCCTAATAAGATACATTAATCTACACAAGGCCAATCTAGTCTTCCTGCAAGAAACCCATCTCTTGAAAAAAGATATTGATAAACTAGCCACTAATAAGTATGCAGTATTGGTTAGTTCAGAGCACACTCAGAAAAAAGAGGAGTGGCTATTTTATGGAATAAAGTATGCCCATTCCTAAAACCATTAAGTCTTATCAGGATGACAAAGGAATGTTTTGTATGGTTACAATACAAATTAATGGGAAGACTTACACTTTAATTAATGTATACTGGATACCTGGAATTGGTATTAATACAGTGAAACATCATATTGATAAGATCATATCATTCTCTATAGGGGATATTATTTTAGCTGGTGATTTTAATTGTATACTACATGAAAGTGATACTACCACTATAAAGAAAAGAAGAATTACATCTAATGCAAAACATTTAAATGATTTTGCTAATTCTTATAATTTGAATGATATTAATAATCAGATAGAGTCAAAATCATTATCATACACCTTTATTTCTAACAGATACAAAACTTATTCAAAAATAGATAGGGTCTTTATTTCTAACCAGATGGTAACAGATTTAATTAATTCCAAAATCATTTCATGTCCTATATCTGATCATAACTCAATTGTTTTTGAATTCATGATAAAAAATACTCATAATGTTCAGATCAAAAGGATACCAGCATACTTAACTCAGCTAAAAGACTATAAAGAATATATACTTTCAGAAGTACAACATTTTCTAGACATAAATAATACTCCTGAAGTCTCCATTGTCTATGTTTGGGATGCCTTAAAATCATATCTATATGGACAAAGTATCAGATGGTATAATAACAAAAGGAATTCTTGGGATAAGGAATTGTTAGATATTCAAAGTAAACTAGACTCTTATAAACATAATAATAAAGAAAATATTATGGACAAGAAAGTTATTGAAGAAATAAACAAACTAAATGAGAAATACAAAGAAATTTTAACTCATAAAGTTAAAATAACTTTAGAGAAATACAAGTTTTTGTCTTATTCAATAAGCCCCAAATACTTACATAGACTTAAAAATAAAACAAAAGATTGAATAAACAAAACCATATCAAAGAAATCTTTTCTCTAAGGAAAAGAAGAATGTTTCTAGTATACCAGAAATACTGGATGAATTTAGAAATCACTTTCACAAGATTAACCATAACAACATTAACATGGAACCTAAAGATAAAATAAAGGAGTTTATAACCACAAACATGAATAAAAAGCTTAATAAACAACAGATTAAACTATTGGACAAGAGTATTTCATATACAGAAGTTATTACACAAATAAATAAGCTTAAATCAAACAAAGCACCGGGTAATGATGGTATTATACCAGAGATATATAAAATCCTTTCTAAAACTACATATTCATTAATACATAAGGTTTTTATTCTGGCCCAAACTGAGTTAATAACCCCCCCCATCTTGGCAATATACATTTATTTCACCAATTTTAAAACCTAATAAAGATTCAACTAGATGTTCTTCATATCGACCCATCTCATTACTTAATGTTGATTATAAAATGTTTATGAGTATTTTTGCTGATAGATTGAAGACAATTATCCCGCATTATAGACATAGATCAGACGGGCTTCATTGTAAATAGAAATACTTTTGATAATATAAGAAGAACTTTAACATTAATTGATTTTGCAAATAGGAAAAAGAAAGATTTAACACTTATTAGTCTTGATATAGGTTCAGCATTTGATTCAGTAAGTTGGGACTATCTGTTTACCTTACTGAAGTGCACAAATTTCTCTGATGCATTTGTAAATTTAATTGAGCATTTATACAAAGGAACGCTGGCTTATATTAAGGTAGGAACATATGTTTCACAAAAATACCCATTCTTAAAGGTACAAAGCAAGGATGTCCACTTTCTCCACTATTATTCACTTTAGTAATGGAGCCTTGGGCTAATTTGATTAGAAACAGTACTGACATAGAGGGTTTTGAAATAGAAGAAAATACAACATCAAAAATTCAACTTTTGCAGATGATGTTCTAATTACATCAGCAGGATCTAATTCTTCTATGCAGTCTTTATTTGATAAAATGATGAATTTTAAAAGTATTTCTGGTTTAATATTCAATGAAGAAAAACTAAAATACTACCTATATATACACGAAAAATACTCTCATTAGTGATTTTACTAAATATGTACCCAACTCAGGTCAGATAACTTATTTAGGTATAATACTATCTAAAGATATTAAATCTATTATATATAATAACTATAATACCTGTTTTCTTAATATACAAAATCTTTTAATACCTGGAATAATATGTTTTTACTATGGAGGAGAGACTTACAATTATTAAAATGATAATATTCCCCAAGATTTTATACTTAATACAATCAATAATACTTTCACCTACAAAAATAACTATCAAGAAACTGAATACACTAATGTTAAATTTCTTATGGGCACCTAATAAACCTAGGATTGCATTAAAGAAACATACTAATAGCTGGTCTCAAGGGGTATTTCTTTTCCAGACTTTAATTTATATATTATCTCTTCTATTATAAAAGTTATTACTTTATTAATAGATCGGTCATATGTCGCAAAATGGAAAGATTATTGGGAGCTAATTAGTATGCACTTCATGAAAATCTCCTTAACACATAAAAATATGATTATAAATAACTCCATGTTGTGGTTGCTAAAGGAATTTTGTACTTCACCTATTACACCTAAACATATGGTCTGTTACCCATTAAATATTATTATTAGTTATCGTAACTTTATATTCATGCACCATAAGTATAGGGAATGGAATTTTATTGTATTCCCTATAATTTATAGTCAGGGTATGCTTATGTCATCTACTTCTGAAGGAGCTCATTTAGCTATAGATAATAATCTAAAGTACTGGTATCAGCTGATATCTGATAATAAAGTTAAAAATCTAGATTTCTTAAAACAAGAATTTGATCTAAGAGAAACTTGCTGGTTAGAGGTTCAGATCTTTAGACAACATCTCATTGATAGAATAGATCTAATGTCTATAACAGTTAAAGAATCTATTCCGAAACGGATTGATTACTTGATAATAAATTTACAGCATAAAGTTTCTGATAAAGGTAAACTTTCATATATACATAAAATTATCAGACAAGAAACTTTTTACAATGTAGATTCATACTGGAATTATTTCACCTCTATTAATGGGGACCCACCAACTCAACAAGATAAACAATATATATTGGAATCTGCTTATAGAACTATATCTTCCATTGTCTGGAGACTTTATACATAGAAATTTTTACATAGATCTTTTTATACACCTTTGATGATGAATAAAATTAATAATAAAGATAATCTATGTAAGAGATGTAATGTAGAAATTAATGCTGACTGGGCTCATATGTTTTATGACTGTATGAAGTTGAAAGAATACTGGAAGTCAATTAATGAATTTTTGCAGGCTCTTTTTACAGATAATTTCATTATTTCTAAGTCTCTTATATTATTCAACACACCTGTACCTCAATGTGTTAAAAGATTAAGCTTCCCTTGTTATGGTCTATCCTAGCAGTGGCTAGGAAAATAATAACTAGAAATTGGATTTCAGATACACCTCCTTCGTTCAATGAATTTAAAAATGTTATGAATATAATGTGTCATATGGAAATAAGCACAATTAGAATGAGAACAACTAGAAAAACATCACATTTTATTGTATGGGATAATTTACAAAATTTGTTAAAAAAATTCTAATTTCAATAGCACAGTATTTTAGTTTAATTAATTGATCTGATTGTAGTGGATGTCTTTGTAAATACTTTAGTTGTTTTGTTGAATCTTATAATAATACCTATTTTTAATTATTTGTATAAAATTGTTATGATATTTCTCTTATATGTTAAAACAATAAACTTGTTTTAAAAAAAAAAAAAAAAAAAAATGTTACCAAATTACAGAGTTGAAACAATAGATGTTACAAATAATACTGTCTCGCATACAATATGTTTAAATTATAATAGAATACAAATATCAAAAATATAACCTAGGAATTCAGAAATAAACCACCACTGTTTGTAAGAGCTGTGGTAAAAAGAGACTGTTTATGTAATTCAGGAAATTTTGATTCAGATACATGATTATTGGCTAATTTGTATGTCTCTGAATTGCATTTAACTACTGTGAGTGCAAATTAGAGCTTTCCTGTGGTAGGCAACACTGACAGCCCATGCAATGCATTGGCACAAGCACTCTCCTGTTTCGCTCTCCCACACACATGCACACATTCAAACACACTCCAACACTCCCCATCCTTGTACCCCCACACACAAGCTCACTTATATTGACATATCTCTTACCTGTCCTGGAGCTGGCATAGCATCTGGATGTGTCCTCTTATTTTCCCCCTGTCCCCAGAATATCATGGATGGTTACAGTTAGTCAGTAATACCAGGTATTAGAATTTCATTCTTTTTGCTGTTCGTGAAGTGCATGACCTGGTGCTCAGTTAACTTTTATGTGTGTCTAAGTAGCAGTTGCAAAATTCTTCATGGCATTACCTAGTGTTCTTCCTACTGTTGTCCTAAAGCCTGCTCCAACACAGACACATCCCCATCCTTTCAACTATCCCTGATTTTGCAGGCCAATCCTGCTGTTTCCTCTTATACATGCCTTGTCCCTTGTAATTGACAGACCATTGTAATTAGTAAATATTACCAGAGATTAAAGTTTCATACTTATTAATATTATGAAAAAACACCCATTAACCCTAACTCATAGACTAGAATGGAAGATTAAGGCTCTTGCTTGCTGTGTTAATGATGCAAACTTTGAATCCCCTCTTTTAATTCAACTTTTGATACATGAATATATATGCAAACAGTCATAGGATGAGTTGAAAGCTGTGAAATTCTGCAATTTCTGTATAGGAAGTAAAAGATGAAAGGCACAAGTAATAATTCACAAAGGTGGTACTCTCTTACTCGATGTACATAGATTTGCAAAAATGTTATACAGTACATTGTATGGCTAACATCAAATAAGTAGAAGAAATAGATACAAAGTAGCACTTAGCTGCATAGGAAACAATGCAATTAAAAATGAGAGAACCTTAGGGGAAAGAGATTGCCATCGTTTTTGATTGCATCTTATCTGTAATGATTATTATTTTAGAATGACAGTCATTAAGACAATACAAACATTTTGGCTTTAGAGGTATGAGACAGAAAGAGAGAGAGAGAATATAATCATGGGCAGATGTTCTTTTCTCTGTCTTGAGCATGGTGGATATGAAACTTATATAGAGCAAGCCATGATAGTTCTTTAATAACTGAAGACAACAAGGCCAAATCAACTTCTAGAAGGCCTAGACATTCCAGGATTTCACACTCACTATGTACTAATAATTATAATGAAGTCTATTACACACGAACTATATTTCATATGTTGCCCATTCATAAAACTAGCCTCTCCCCTCTCTCTCACACACACACACACACACACACACACACACACACACACACACACACACACACACACACACACCATCTTGTTTAATTGATCTGCTGAAACAGATTTAAATCTCTTGTTCTGGTATTTGAGGGACTGTTTGCTTTATGAACATACAAGAGATCCTGAACTACTGTTTCTGTTCAGAATTGGAAGCCAATGTATAGGTCTCCTCTGAGGAGCCTGAAAGACAGAAAAAGGGGAACAGTTCTTCTAGTCTTTTCTGGTCCTCTTTGTTATGAACCTCTGCTGATTTTCCAGATATTTGTTATGTCTGATGAGTTACATTCCAAAGGAAGCATTGTATTCTGTAATTGGTCTGATCAGTGCTATATACAAGGAAACAATAATATCTTTAGATCTGAAAGATATTTTCTTGGCAATCAACTGTGGCATGTAGAAGGATTTTCTGGAAACCATCACTACATTGTGATCAATGGTCAGGGAATGCCATTTTCCTAGGTCTCTAACTACATTTTTATTTTATAGTAGGCTGTTGTCAAATTTTATATACTGTTGGGGTGGCTTATCTGTCAGTTACAATAATGCAGCATTTTTTAGCATTTAATTTAACCTCATTTTCTATTTATAAATGAAAGCCCCTTCCAGAGGATTTCTATGTCAGGGGGATTTGACAATGACTTACAGTTTCAGTTGTTCACAAACTTGCTTAGCTATAGGCCTTGGCTTTTAGTCTGTAGGTCAGAGAAGTAAATACCAAACAAAAGTAGTCCAAGCACTGAGACAAGTGGCACACCACTGGTCACTTTCATATTCTCTGATGCTGCCTCTGCCACCCTCACCATGTGGGTTTTCTCTTTTAGCCAATTAGTTATCATTCTTACAAAACAGGGGTCTGATTGTAATACATTTAGTTTATTAATTATGCTAGCATGGGAGAAGGTGTCAAATGCCTTTGCCGAATCAAGACAGACTGTGGGTATAGTGTGATTGTAATCAGCAGCTTGTGTTACTTTTTCAAATGAAATTCACCAAGTTTAATAGACAGGTTCAGATTTTTATAAAACACAAATTGCTGTCGATCTAAGCCTGATGAGATTTTTAAAGTTTACATTAATTAAATCTGTTATAATGTATTTCATGACCTTACAAATGTGACACACCAGGTTGATAGGTCTATACTTTCCAGGTTATATAGTTGGGCTACCTTTATTTAGTGGCATCACCAGGACTGTACACCATATTTTCAGGACTGAACCTGTAGCCAGGCTCGGTTGAAATAACTTATGGAGATATTCAGCCAGGGCATGTTTAGTACTATTTACCTGGTTCCAATAAGAAAGTGTTCTTAGTTCTGGGCAACACATGTTTTTAGCAAAGATGCAGGGTTTAAGAGACATTGGTATTATAGGACTTTGGATAGTTATCTCAAGAGTGAAATTTGCACTAAATTCATTTGATAGTATATCAGTAATGTCCCCTAGTCGGAGTTAGAGTTGCCACCTTTTCAAATGGCCAAAGTGGGACATTTTTGGTACAGACATCAGATTTTACAGGCCGACACATACCCACGGCCAGTACAAATGACAGAACTTAAATTTTTTGCCTAAATAAAAGCTTATTCTTGTAGAATTTGAGTTGCTTATTCTGTTTTTTATAACATTTAGGTATTTCAGATACAGAATAACTATTTTATGCAACTATTACATAAAATATAAGAAATAATTTTGTCCTAAAATCTCAGGACATTTGCCATTTTTACAATTTTTTGTCAGGGCACAACTGCCCAAAGAGGGACTGTCCCTCGCAAAGTGGGACAGGTGGTAACCCTAGTCGGAGTATGTTGTGCTGTTTAGAGTTCTGTACATTGTAGAGTGCAGCCTCTTGGTTTTTAACTTAACTAAAGAAGGATCTGTAACTGTCTTTGACTTCAGATGCCAGCCTAAGTTCTTAATAGATCTAATATTAATTTTTTTTATTCTCAGTGAATTTCTTAATATTTTACTTGACATAGGGATATTTAGATTTGTTGCATACACTGATGTTTTTATTAAACACCAAACTCCTTTATTAGGAACAGCATGAACTGATACTAAATTGAAGAACCTGGTAAGATATCCAGGTGTCAAACCAAAGTGCAGAAACAAACTAGTTATTTTCAGCTTCACCAGATAAAAACTGCTGTACATATCTCCATGCTTTCACCCGGAGGTGTTATCAAGACATTTAATTCATTTCCAGCATGATGGAGTCTTTTATACTGTTTTATCCACCATTACTTAATTAGTAATCAATTAATATGAAATTCCTGCATTTGCAAAAGGTGTCCATTTTTGTACTGATACAATCTAATAGTATTAATTATTATTATATCTATTGTATCTTAACTCATCTCTTGTTCATGTTAATATTAAATGCATGTCCACAAATAAACCTAAAATATTTATATAATTATACTTAAATTATACTTAAACACCAGTGCAGCTTTAAAAATCACTGTGTTTAAAACCATATTATACAGTTTATATACCATGCATGGTGATAATAAATTCAATTGTTAATAAGCCATGTTTCAGGAATTCAACAATTGATGCCTTCCAAATGCAGGAGAGCCTCAAGATCAGGCTGCCTGTTGCTTAGACATCTACCATTGAGCAGAACCACCATAATTTGTTTCATTGGCATATTCTGTAACTGAACTTTGCCTAAAAAGGGCACTGTGTGGCCAACAAGAACTTTAGACAGTATGCGGAAAGTTTTGAACAAGACATCTAGACAATTCTTTGCTAAGTGAGTAAGACTGTCAAGCATCTATCTAATTCCATGTTGATACATATAGGATCACCCAACAATGACTCTAAATATTTATCAAATTGGCAAAGCCAATCATCTTTTCTTTTTACCTAGGCATCATTTGTAGAGAAGGAAGGATTCCATTCAGTATCAGGGTCTTGCCTGAATTTATGACATATGCAGATCCAGGCATGTCTCTGAATCTCCTCAGGGCTGTTTGACCCAAATTAATCAACCAACATGTACCACTAACAAGCTGTAGTTATATTTGTCTGGTACAAGGGTCCTAAGGGCTGTTATGATGTCTAAGATCCTGACACCTGAAAGACAACTCACTGTCACCTTGTCATTGTCTAATCTAGTGAGTGGGGCATCTGTGTGTCACTCTATTGATCATTAATCACTAAAAGTTTTATTGTTTGAGGGGTGGCTTAGTGTACTGGAATAGAGGCCCTTTGCTTTATGATGATGCTGTTGAAGGTGAGATATTATGTGATGCAGATGAAAAGTTTGATTTTGATTTTTGTTGAGACTTAATCCTTACATGTCTAGGTAAGCATTCTTTACAGCATCAGCATATGGCATATTATGTGTTACTATTGGGTTCATAGCTTGTAGTGTGTTACTGAAATTCTCAGTGTCTTCTTTTGTTTTGTTTTTCAGAGAGGGAGAGGGAGACCTCCAGACTCTTTAAATATTTGTACCTCTATCACAAACAGAGTTATTTTTTTTCAGTAAAAATTCATTATATGTGAGCATAAAGCAGTTTCTATACTGCTTTATGATACCTAATGTTATGAAGCTGGCAACAGAGGGAAAACAGGTAGGCTGATGTTCCATTTGTCAAGTGTAAAATCAAATTTGATTTGGTTTACAGAGAGTACAGAACTTAGATAAAATAGAAAATGACTTTATTTTGTTATAGTTATCAGTGAAGATTTGGGTAGTATAGTAACTTATGACTGCCTATTTAGGTAAATAAGTAGCTTGGTTTTAAATGCAACTGTCATATGCCCAGTCCAGGTACATTGCATAACAGTAGTGATGAGTTAATTAGTAGTGGCTATGCAGTATGTTGAGTAATATATCACCACTAAGGGTGCTATGAGCTACTTTTAGGGTACTAGATGCTTAACTATGCACATTATGCAGCTAGACGCAGCTATTTACTATAATTTGGGTAAGTTGGTTCTATTAGGAAAAATTACAACAGAAAGTGTCTGTGGAGGGTTATGTTTCAACTCTCCACACTAAGAGCAGGTCCTTAAAATATGAAATAAGCCATGAAAATGAAAGGACCAATGAAAAACAGCTAAAGATCTAACCAATAGTGTTTATTTTCCCTGGAACTGCAGCAATTACCCTCCCCTCACTTGGATAACTTCTAGAAGCTCTAGATGACTTATAGACAAAGCCAACACTGTCTGTTGTAATTTGAAAAGTGACTAACAACACAGGAAAAGACTGTAGCAACACTGATTAATTAATGTAACAGCACAAAGTCATATGAAATGCAGTGAAAACTGTCAAATTACTTCGGTAAATAGCTATAGCTTCAAATATAGAGAAAAAACAGTAAATGTGCAGAAAATAAAAATGCAATTCAAAACTGTTATAAATAACTAGACACAGCCCAGAAACCACTTGAAATACAGTTTATATGTAAAGCAACTTCTTTTTAACAGCTGTAACTTCAAATTCAGAGCAAACATGATTAAATGCAGAAAAGTACATACAAATGACAGAAATTACTCAGACTGATTTGAATAGTTAAGCACAACATAGATACCATTTGAAATCCAGTGAAAACAATAAAGACTTCACTGGCAACTTTAAATTCAGAGAAACACAACAAAAAATGGAGAAAAATGATAGAAACCACTTATAACTGATTTACATAATTAGGTGACTAAATTCAGCTGAATAAATGTACTTTCCTGTTTACTTGATACAAAATGGAGACAACACACCACTTTGTTTGCTTTTTAACTTGTACACAGGAGCACACTTTCTAGGAGTCTTGGAAAAAGACCAAATGTATCAGCTATGTACGGAACAGATTCCACGTACAATAAATCTCATGTACCTTTCAAGCAAATCAAAAGGCTGACTACCTTGAAACCTAATTTGAACAATTGGATAGGTAATTGCAAATTCATCTCCTGGGGTGTGTCGTATGTCATTCCTTGATCTTAGAGCCTAAATTATTCCTAGCATATGGAGCTTAGGTACCCAGGTTTCTCAATGGTCTTCTGGACTGCATGCCTAGTGCATACCTATGAACCATTAGCTCATAGGTCCCTTTACATGCAACTAACATGACATTTACAGAAGCTGGCATCATTTCAGTGCACCACAGTTCATAATGAGACCATGCAGGAGATCTGCAAACTCTCAGAACACTCTGAGTAAAAAGACCACCTAATAACACTCTTGCTCTTATTGGCATATGTGAAGATACTGATCAATATCCATTTGCTGGAAGGTCCTCTTTTAACTGATGGAATTTATCTTGCTGCAGTGTGCATGAGCACACTGACAGGAGACAGATGCAGTCTTGGGCATTAGACTTGCAGGACTGGATTTTTCCTCTTTTGGGCTTCTGTTTTACTTCCAGACAGCTGGGAACCTCCACAATCAGGAGTGCTGAGTTGAGGAGTGTGCTAATATTTTTCCTTAATGTTTACAAATAGCCTTTCTCCACCATGGGGCATGTCTGCTGCAATTAGTCCTAAGCAACCTCCCAGAGGAAGGGCAAGAATCTTTCTCACCCCTAGAAGTCTGTCAGACAATACAGATACTTACCAAAGCCAGGTCACAAGGGGCACAGTTGGACAGCTTACCCCTTGATTACTAGTCATGCTAATATAGCCAACTTAAACAAAACAAAATCAGACAAATCTAACATACTTACTCAGGAAAGTCTAGCTTCTTCTTCATAGTATTATTATTATTATTATTATTATTATTATTATTATTGTTACTTTATTTTTTAAGTAACTTTTGCTATATCCAGCTTGACTTAATGAACAAAAATGTTGGGTCATATCTCCTCTATTATCTTAGCTGTTGCTTCTTTGGTTATAACTCTAAAAGAGTAATATAATGTGGCCTTAGGATTCAGCATTAGATAATGTACATACTTGACAATTCATAGGTTTGAACTTGGTTGTTACCAAGTCCAAAGACTCATAGTCCAAACAGTAATCTTCATTTCATTTGTGGTTTGAGGACTTCTATTCCCACACCATTCTTCATGCTAAGCTAAAAGAGTAGTAGTCCAAAGAGCAGTTACCATTTAATTAGATATTTGGAGATTCATATTCTCACACCAGTTTCTATTTTTCTTTGGAAGTAATTATATCTGAACAATTCCCTGGAAGCTTGATGTCCTGAGTTAAATCCATATCAATCTTCAACCATGATTTGTAAAACCATTAAGTACATGATTCAAGACTGGATGTTTATTTTGTAAATAGTACAAACTACCAATCAACAAGAAAGGAAGTTGTTTAAGGATGTGTTTCTGCCCTCATATTTTGTAAAGTAAAAATCTGTCAAGGTGTGCTGGTTTAGCTTTTGCCATATAAACAACTCATAGTATAAAGCAGCTGCTTCTGATGCCTGCTTTATACAATGGAATCCTAAAACCAGAACAATATTCTTAAAGAATGGGCATTTAAGGTTTTTCAAACATGATACTACTTCTGTGAACCCTTTTCTGGCACATTGTTACTCCCTTATTAGGCATTTGAGTACCACATCCAGGTCAGAAGTAACTTTTTTGGTAGTATTCAGAGATTATGCAAAGGCTAATCTATTAAAACTGCATGATGGCCTGGCTAAATTCAAAAGTCCCTTCCATGTTCATGACTACACTGTTTATGGAGAATCCTTTACTGCCAAATCTGATGCAAATGCAAATACCTGCATAGACATATCTGTCCCACTTAAAAATAAATACAATGCAAAATTTGATAATAAGCCTCCATAGTGGAATCTTAATATAAACAGGCTGCATAATAGAACAGAAAACTCATTGCATTGAAAAGTAAGTTTAAGACAGCAAACACTCTCTTGCTAAACTGAGCATGGAGCTCCATACCCTGCCCAATTCAACCAAGTCCAGATATGAGGTAAAAATAGCAACCCAGGTAAAGGATCACAACAAAGCCTTCTTTTACTATGTTAGAAATATCAGACAGATGTTTAGCACTGTGTAGGGCTAATAGTAGTTGATATCAGATCTACTAGCAAATAAATCGAGCACAAATCCCCCCTGTATGCTCAAATTACATATTTACATCTATACCTCCTTAAATCTCCCAAGAACAGCACTATTTCTACGAAGCCAGTCAACATACCAGGCATCCTACTTGTTAGCCTGAAATATGAATTGTCAACCCCCTCAAGTGTCTATTCAGTATCAGCCTCAAAACAAACTTTGTGTTAGATGAATGGAGGACAAAAACAGTCATTCTCTTATACAAAGGTGGGGCTTCATCAGACCCTGGTAATTATAGATCCATAAGCCTGACCATCCTCATCTGTAAGGCCATGGAAATGATTGTTATGGAATTAATAAATAAGGACATAGCTAATCTGCAGGATCTCAATCCAAGCTAGTTTGTATTCTTCACTGGCAGATCCTGCCTACTTAATCCGGGTGATTTCCTCAAAAAGGTTACTATAGCAATGGATGAGGGCAAAGCAGTATACATAATATTTCTAGAACTCTCAAAGGTGTTCCACAGCATCCCACACTCAGGTATCATAGATAAACTCTCCATGCTAAATATAAATCCCTATGTAACTCACTGGATTGCAAATTGTATCACAAATAGAAATCCACAAAATAATGGTGGGTGACTCTACCTCCTTCAAAGGACATGACACTAGCACTTTACTCCAGGGTTCAGTCCTCTGGCCACTCCTCACTGGCATTTACTTCTCAGAGGACAAAGCTAATGATAAGAGTTTGTGGCTGACCAAACTTGCAGTGACTACAAACTTGGTGCCATCATGAATTACCAGAGGGAACCATGATCCTCAAAGAGGGCCTGCCACAAATAAATACCTGGTGTCAAAACCATAAACTAAAACTAAATGCCATGAAATGCATGCTCATATCCTTCAGGAAGATATCATATTAACACACCACAGAAAACTTATGCTGTAGTCAGGGATTTTAGAACCTAGGTCGACAATAACTGTCCTTGGATCACCGCACATCCACTGTTGTTAGGAAGTCCTTTTTCCTCACACAGCTTATATCTAAAGGCATGGCATCCAGATCCAGGGATGTAATCATTCCACTGTGCTTACCATTCATTAGTCTGTTCATTGAGTAAAATGTCTCAATGAGGACAGTCCAAATACTTGTATCAACTGGAATAACAGAATGCTTTGGAGGATAAGTGTGTATCACAGAAAACACCACTTCTTTGGAATCAACTTCCACGCCACATAAAGCAAGGCACTTCTCTTGCTCCATTCAGTCTTAATTTGGACAAATGGATGGATAATGGCAATTTCACCCCTGGTTTAGCACCTTTGTCCCTCGTGGACATAGGCAACATGTAAATGTTCCAACATGTCCATGTTTTCCCCATCTCTGAGTTATTTGTACACAAATTATAAGAGTTAAAAGTTAACATGAGAATGTAAGGCTAGGCTTCTTAAGATTCACACAGATCAATAGCCTACTAAGTTCCTCTGAACTTATGAACTCTTCTCCCTCTTTTACAAAATACTAAAAGGCAAGTTCTGTCCATTAGTGGTGCAAACTTTGCAAAACTGTTGGGCCTACTGAATTATAAATTAGAGAAGCTATGTGAAAACATAATTATGACTTAAAGGTTAGAGGTCAGATAGCATGAGAGCAAATACATTTCTGACTGCTGTACAAGGTGGTGGAAGAAAAATTCAAAAAGCTGGAAACCCTACTGGAAGGAAGGGGAATGATTAGGAGTAGTGAACATTAAATAAGTAGTTCCAAAAAACACTTTAAAACAATAAAAATAACAAAGTCAACTTTAAGGAATGGATAACGGATTGAAAAGGAAGTTCATGACATCAAAAGCTATTTATGAGTATAAAAAAAGGCTAGCTGGAAAAAGGACCTCAAGAGCTTTTTTCAAGTATGTGAGAAATGATGAAATGAACTGAAGAGATAAATAACAAGAATGCTGATAATGAGCTGATAGGTCACAGCAAAGAGACAAGGAAACTAATTAGCAACTCTGCCTCATTAACTTTCATTAGTGAAGCAATATGTGGTGTACTGAGTGGTAAAGTATGGATTATGAAGATAAAACACAAAAAGCATTTCAACTAACAGAAACCTACCTTCCCAACTTCAAGCTCATTTTAAACCCCAATAAGACCAAACTGATGTTTTTCACCAACAAACCATCAAGTAGCCACTCTTCATGTCTCACTATTCATTCCACCAATGGAACCACAATTGAACCCACAAACCATACCAAACTCTTAGGTGTTACTATAAATACCAAGAAAGTAATGGCACCAGTTAAACCCAACAATTTCCAGTCAATAAATATGATATAACTGGTGAAAAAAAGCGTCTGGTTCCAAGGAATGAGACAAAAGTTACTAAAACTGTCTTTTATTAGTACATCTGGTTAAGCACTTCCATCTATTCTCCATAGACTTCATCAGAACACCAATTCTCAGACTAACAGCCTTTAAATAATACTAATTAATTCAAATTATCCAATCCTGTAGCACACCAATTAGATCTCATGAATATTAATTTCATGAATACTAAATAGTTCATCCTAACCATATATTCTCCTAAAACAACAGCCACTAAAATTATAAAAAACATAATAATAAAATAATTGTATTACAGTTTATACTTAATAATAACTCATAAAAAATTCCATAATAAATATTGTGTTATAAAAATGAAAATAAATAACATTGAAAATGTTAAAAATACAATTGTTAATTGTGTCTCTCAATAAATACACACACTGTGGGAAACTTGTGACTCAATAATTGTGGTAAACTAGTAACAATGCCTGTACAAAATTTGATGTTGCTTTTATCTTACCCTTTCTAAGACCTTAGCAAGGGCTTAGTGGGAATACAATCATTTAACCCAGGGTAAGTGGCTGCGTTTAATAATATTTGCCACTTCACTTCTCTTTCCTCAATATACCTTTCATATCACCTCCTCTTGGATTAATCTTTACACACTCTAAAATTGCAAACTTGAAGGTATTACAAGTCTCACTATCCCTAATGTGTCTATATAGGGCATTATTGGTATCTTGTTTTCTGATACAATAAAGATGGTCATATATTCGGTTTCTTAACCTTCTCTCAGTTTTTCCTACATAGAAACACGGACATTTCGTACAGATGGCTAAATAAATCACAAACTGGGTCTGGCGATTGCTCTTTTTGAACCTAACTATTGTTTTATTAATATTATCTATAGTACGGATGTTCTCCTCATATATGACACAACACTGATTACAGTGTCCACATTTACTTGTACCTACAGTAGTTGTATCACTATTTTTCTCACTATTTTGGATTTTCTTTTTTAAATTCTTTCCAGTTTTGTATATAAAAAGGGGTTTTGTTCCCAATTTATTATGCACCCCCTCATCACACCGCAAAATATTCCAATTTTTATGTATAATACTTTTGACCTCCTTTACATAAGGGTTAAACCCCAGAATACAGGTTCTATTATATTTCTTGTTATTATCATTGTTGTTATTAGTCTCATCAATCATCTCCACATCTACACCCAATAGGGGTTTATACTTTTTCCCCCATTCTCTTTTAACATACCCTGTAACATCGCTAATGAGTTCATTGGGGTACCCCTTTTCTCTAAACATATTTCCTATATGGTCAATTTCTTTAACCATCTCCAAATGGTCCGAGGTCATCCGGGCTGCTCTAATACATTGCCCCTTAATTATACTTTTCTTTTGGTTCCATGGATGATTACTGGAGAATTCCAAATATGTATTGCTGAAGGTCTGTTTTCTGTATATTTTTGCCCTAAAGCCTTCACTCATGGTATAAATATATATATCAAGATATGATATACCTTTACTATTACATTTATGAGTACATTTTAAATATGGGCTGGAATTGTTAAGATGTTCTAAAAATGGTACTATTTCATCCATGGTACCAGTCCACAAAATAAATATATCACCCAAAAATCTGATGTAACAACTAATGAACTGGTTCCAGTGATTGGTGAATATATATTCATCCTCCCAATCTAACAGAACAAGGTTTGCAAACATAGGGTTACAAGCGGCCCCCATAGCAACACCTCGTGTTTGTCTTTAATGTTCACCATCATAATATATATAATTATTATCCAGCACAATACCCATGAATTCTTCAAATAAACTAACTCTCTCCCAATCCAATTGTGTGTATCTCTGTATACTATTGATAAAACTAGTTGTTCCATCTTCCCTTGGTATACAGAAAAACAGGTCGACCACATAAATTGTTAACAATGTGTGGGACCTTACTATAAATGTTTTTTAATCATCTGTCTATTACCTTTCCAAAAGGAAAGGTTTTGCTTTTACTCCCAGAAATAATGGGACGAAAAGGGGGATCCTCCATATTTTTATGGATCTTAGGTATCCCCACTACAGTAGCCAAAACTGGACATTCTACTTTCAAAAATTGATACATTTCTTTATCAATTCTATTGTCCAATAAATATTCCTCTAGGTATAAATCAATTCTCCTATGGGCAATATTTATTTGGTTTATAGAGGAGGTTTCATAATTCCCAGAATTAACCAAAATTTGATAAATTTTCTGTGTGTACTCATTTGCATCATATAATACAATTCACCTTCCTTTACCGCGGTTCATGATCCGTATGTTATGATTACTACATATTTAATTAAAAATAGTTTGTTCTTTTCTACTTAGATTGTATTTGTATTTTTTTTCTTTTTTGTTGTTTCATAATATCTGTACAGTTCATCTGTTACCTCCTTCACGTATGCTACAAGGGTATTGTGCATGGGGGTGTGAACTGACTTTTCTTTCTCAAGTCACTTTTAGTTTCATACTTATTATCACTATGAAAAAATAATTCAAGATTTAATTTCCTCAAATTTTTTTTTAAAATCAACTATATTATCAACTATGTCAAATCCATGATTAGGTACAAACTTCATACCTTTGGCAAATAACATGAAGTGTTCCTTCTCTAATTTGTATGATGTATAATTAAATATACTAAAGTCCCCAAGAGTATATTGAACCCTATGGGACTGCACTATCTCTTGTTCCATGTTTGTCTTTGCTGTTGGTTTGCCATCCACCCCCCTTGATATGGTTTCCCACTGTGAAAACAAGGTTTCCAACTGTGAAAACAACAAATCATTAATAATTTTTTCATTCAATTCATCTACTTCCTTCATTAGTCTGCACAACTTGCTGCCATTACAAGTGATGATGAACACCATAAAGCATGTCCCAAAACCATCAAACATTTTATTACATTCATTAATTTCATTTTCAGTCATTTCCACACCTATGGGTTGCTTGAAGAAATGCAAACCCATCGGTACTGATTTAGATTCTATACATTTCCGTAAGTACATATTATCAAGCTGTAATGCCTTGATAGTCCCAAGCTTGTTACCAAACTCATGTATAAGGTCTCTCAAAGTTTTAAAGTTAGTGCTGTTCCCTTCTTTATTGTTACCATTCCGTGCTTCATTAAGGGAAGAGAAACTATATTTTACTTTCAAAAATGCATCCAAATCTCGAAGTTCTACACCCGGTTTACAAGGCTCAGAGTTAATAATAGACTGTTTGGTAGCAGCACCTAAATTCAACTGACCTGCAACCACAGAATAAGTCTTTTTGGCAACAGTTCTTTTCAGTTTCGCTCCTGATATAAGAAAGCCGTCCTCTGAATTGTTGCTCTGAGGAACCAAAGTTCTCACTTGGTCCTCCGAATCATCATTTGGTTCGGCAAGAATACTATAAGAGGGTCCGCTTCCATCGCTGACCATTACATTTCTATTGCCTTGGCTGTTAGGAATGCCTCCAACACTACCAATACTCCATGATGACGTCAGGAGCACATTTGAACCTTCGTTCCGCTTTTCAGCCTGGCTCATCACCTCAATAAGTCGTGTTAATTCTCCTTTGATTGTAATTTGTGCACCTCATCTCTTCTAACTGGGGAAAACATAGAAGACAACTCATCCAATGAAACCATGACACTCCAACAACACCAAGAAAGTTATTATTTAAAGGCTGTTAGTCTGAGAATTGGTGTTCTGGTGAAGTCTATGGAGGATAGATGAAAGTGCTTAACCAGATGTACTAATAAAAGACAGTTTTGGTAACTTTTGTCTCATTCCTTGGAATCAGGCACTTTTTTTCACCAGTTATATTGTATTTATTGACTGGAAATTGTTGGGTTTAACTAGTGTCATTACTTTCTTGGTGTTGTTGGAGTGTCATGGATTCATTGCATGAGTTGCCTTCTATGTTTTCCCCAGTTAGAAGAGATGAGGTGGACAAATTACAATCGGAGGTCGCTTTTATCAAAGGAGAATTAACGTGACTTATCGAGGTGATGAGCCAGGCTGAAAAGCAGAACGAAGGTTCAAATGTGCTCCTGATGTCATCATGGAGTATTGGTAGCGTTGGAGGTGTTCCTAATGGCCAAGGCAATGGAGATGTAATGGTCACTGATGGAAGCAGACCCTCTTATAGGATTCTTGCTGAACCAAATGCTGATTCGGAGGACCGAGTGAGAACTTCGGTTCCTCAGGGCAACAATTCAGAGGATGGCTTTCTTACATCAGGAGCGAAACCAAAAAGAACTGTACCCAAAAAGACTTATTCTGTGGTTGCAGGTCAGTTGAATTTAGGTGCTGCTACCAAACAGTCTATTATTAACTCTGAGCCTTGTAAACTGGGTGTAGAACTTCGAGATTTGGATGCATTTTTGAAAGTAAAATATAGTTTCTCTTCCCTTAATGAAGCACGGCATGGTAACAATGAAGAAGGGAACAGCACTAACTTTAAAACTTTGAGAGACCTTATACATGAGTTTGGTAACAAGCTTGGGACTATCAAGGCATTACAGCTTGATAATATGTACTTACGGAAATGTATAGAATCTAAATTAGTACCGATGGGTTTGCGTTTCTTCAAGCAACCCATATGTGTGGAAATGACTGAAAATGAAATTAATGAATATAATAAAATGTTTGATGGTTTTCGGACACGCTTTATGGAGTTCATCATCACTTGTAATGACAACAAATTGTGTAGAGTAATGAAGGAAGTAGATGAATTGAATGAAAAAATGATTAATGATTTGTTGTTTTCACAGTGGGAAACCCTGAATTTCAAGCAATTTGATGATGTAGAGAAAAGTAGCATAAAGATTTTTGATAGAAAATGTAAGAAATTGTAGAGGGATATGGAACAATACAGATTGGGGGTAGCTTATAAATGGAATATAAGTGACAAATATAAAGGGAAGGACCGAGTCTTGGAAAGTAAGAGTGGAAGTTATCGAAGGCAGAATGAAGGTGGGAACAATCACAAACAATATTTTTTAGGGAAACAACAGGAATGGAAGAAGGATTACAAGGGGGATTATTGGAAACACAATTACCAATGGGAATACGACATTCAGAGAAGGAGGGAAGTACCATATCAAGGGGGGTGGATGGCAAACCAATAGCAAAGACAAACATGGAACAAGAAATAGTGCAGTCCCATAGGGTTCAATATACTCTTGGGGACTTTAGTATATTTAATTATACATCATACAAATTAGAGAAGGAACACTTCATGTTATTTGCCAAAGGTATGAAGTTTGTACCTAATCATAGATTTGACATAGTTGATAATATAGTTGATTTTAAAAAAATTTTGAGGAAATTAAATCTTGAATTATTTTTTCATAGTGATAATAAGTATGAAACTAAAAGTGACTTGAGAAAGAAAAGTCAGTTCACACCCCCCCATGCACAATACCCTTGTAGCATACGAGAAGGTGGTAACAGATGAATTGTACAGATATTATGAAACAACAAAAAATAAAAAATACAATCTAAGTAGAAAAGAACAAACTATTTTTAATGAAATATGTAGTAATCATAACATACGGATCATGCCCCCCGATAAAGGAGGGGAAATTGTGTTATATGATGCAAATGAGTACACACAGAAAATTTATCAAATTTTGGTTAATTCTGGGAATTATAAAACCTCCTCTATAAACCAAATAAATATTGCCCATAGGAGAATTGATTTATACCTAGAGGAATATTTATTGGACAATAGAATAGATAAAGAAATGTATCAATTTTTGAAAGTAGAATATCCAGTTTTGGCTACTGTAGTGGGGATACCTAAGATCCATAAAAATATGGAGGATCCCCCATTTCGTCCCATTATTTCTGGGAGTAAAAGCAAGACCTTTTCTTTTGGAAAGGTAATAGACAGATGGTTAAAAACCATTTAAAGTAGGTTCCCACACATTGTTACAGATTTGTGGGAATTTTTGAGCAGGATCAAACCCCACTTATGGAATGACAGTGTTATATTTTTAACAATTGATGTGGTCGACCTGTTTTCCTGTATACCAAGGGAAGATGGAACAATTAGATTTATCAATAGTATACAGAGATACACACAATTGGATTGGGAGAGAGTTAGTTTATTGGTAGAATTCATGGGTATTGTGCTGGATAATAATTATATATATTATGATGGTGAACATTACAGACAAACACGAGATGTTGCTATGGGGGCCGCTTGTGCCCCTATGTTTGCAAACCTTGTTCTGTTAGATTGGGAGGATGAATATATGTTCACCAATCATTGGTACCAGTTCATTAGTTGTTACATCAGATTTTTGGATGATATATTTGTTTGGTGGACTGCTACCATGGATGAAATAGTACCATTTTTAGAATATCTTAACAATTCCAGCCCATATTTAAAATTTACCCATAAATGTAATAGTAGAGGTATATCATATCTTGATACATATATTTATATCACGAGTGAAGGCTTTAGGGCAAAAATATACAGAAAACAGACCTTCAGCAATACATATTTGGAATTCTCCAGTAATCATACCTTATGTAAAGGAGGTCAAAAGTATTATGCATAAAAATTGGAATATTTTGCGGTGTGATGAGTGGGTGCATAATAAATTGGGAACAAAACCCCTTTTTGTATACAAAACTGGAAAGAATTTAAAAAGGAAAATCCAAAATAGTGAGAAAAATAGTGATACATCTACTGTAGGTACAAGTAAATGTGGACACTGTAATCAGTGTTGTGTCATATATGAGGAGAACATCCGTACTATAGATAATATTAATAAAACAAAAGTTAGGTTCAAAAAGAGCAATCGCCAGACCCAGTTTGTGATTTATTTAGCCATCTGTACGAAATGTCCATGTTTCTATGTAGGAAAAACTGAGAGAAGGTTAAGAAACCGAATATATGACCATCTTTATTGTATCAGAAAACAAGATACCAATAATGCCCTATATAGACACATTAGGGATAGTGAGACTTGTAATACCTTCAAGTTTGCAATTTTAGAGTGTGTAAAGATTAATCCAAGAGGAGGTGATATGAAAGGGATATTGGGGAAAAAGAAGTGAAGTGGCAAATATTATTAAACGCAGCCACTTACCCCGGGTTAAATGATTGTATTCCCACTAAGCCCTTGCTAAGGGCTTAGAAAGGGTAAGATAAAAGCAACATCAAATTTTGTACAGACATTGTTACTAGTTTACCACAATTATTGAGTCACAAGTTTCCCACAGTGTGTGTATTTATTGAGAGACACAATTAACAATTGTATTTTTAACATTTTCAATTTTATTTATTTCCATTTTTATAACACAATATTTATTATGGAATTTTGTATGAGTTATTATTAAGTATAAACTGTAATACAATTATTTTATTATTATGTTTTTTATAATTTTAGTGGCTGTTGTTTTAGGAGAATATATGGTTAGGATGAACTATTTAGTATCCATGAAATTAATATTCATGAGATCTAATTGGTGTGCTACAGGATTGGATAATTTGAATTAATTAGTATTATTTAAAGGCTGTTAGTCTGAGAATTGGTGTTCTGATGAAGTCTATGGAGGATAGATGAAAGTGCTTAACCAGATGTACTAATAAAAGACAGTTTTAGTAACTCTTGTCTCATTCCTTGGAACCAGACACTTATTTTCACCAGTTATATCGCGTTACTAAAAAATGACAGGCTGAAATTTGATATTCACATTTCCCTGTCAATTAAAAAAGTTCATGCCAAACTTGGATCTCTCTACCATGCAAAACCTTTCCTGACAAATCAAGCCAGGCTAGCCATAGCTAGATCTCAACTTCTATCTACTTTACTCTACTGATCTCACATATTTACACACCTCTGCAAAATCGATCTAAACAACCTGTCATCCTGCTGTAATACAATTGCAAACTTTGCCAGCAATCATCCCCATAAATCTCATCACTGCTCTGCTCTCCAACAACTGAACTGGCTCGAGCTTCCCAACATGTTATCCCTGAACCATCTCACCTTTGCACACAAAATCATTCACAACTCCTACCTATGCCCCTCACAGTCCTCCCTAGTTCAACTGCAAGTCATTACTAGGCCCCTTAGATCTTCCAAGAGATTGATTCTAAAAATAACCCAATCACACAACTTTCATGATGACTGCCTCTATTCTAATAAAATAGCTAAGGCATGGAATACTTTCCCCCAACACATTCAAAACACTCACAAATACGTTGCCTTTAAAACCAAAACCAGAGAACATTTCACATCCAGCTGGGTCTGTTCCAGCTGTTCTCCTGGATAATCAATCCCCTCCCACTCTATTTTCTTTCCATCCCCCTCTCAAAGGAACTTTATCTTCTTAATCCAGCCTATTTTACAGTTTTCATTTTTAAAATTTAAATGTGCTACAATTTATAACACCATGGATGCTTCTTTCAATCAAATTCACTCATTAAATTTCAATATCAACAATGCTAGCCACATTCATAATCTTTTTCTCTGTATAACAAGAATTTACACGGATTAGTTTCGTATTAAGTGTATTATTATCTGTATTTAATTTTTATGTTTTTTATGACTTTGTGTTATCTTTACAATATCACTGTGTGTGAAGCTTTTCTCTCCGGGTCTCCACTGAAAACAGGCATCATGGCCCAGTCGGACACTACCCGGTCAACAAATGTAAAATAAATAAATAAATAAATAAATAATGTGGTTGAGGGAGAAAGTGATGAAACCTGTCATGGTCATGTCACATTTATTATGTAAATGGATAAAAAAGAACACTACAAAGAAATAATATAAAGAATCAGTTAGATAACAAAAAAGTGACAAAACTATCCCTAATGGAAGATAAGCCTGCAAGATATGGCAAGTTTTAACTAAAGGTTCTAAAGGAATTAATAGAAGTCTTTAAATGTTTCTTTTTTCCTAGGATCTTTGCCTGATTTCCTTAATTGATTTGGTGAGTCTGGTCAGTATAAATGTTTTATTTCTTTGAAATGACTCATTAAAGGGTACTGGGAACTTATTAGCTAGAATATCTCAGTTCAGTTTTCGGTAATTTGTTAGAAAGTATACTGAAGCAACGGATAGTTCATTTTCTAGAATAGATAAATTGCAGGTCCTCAGATAATAGGCTTGAAAACTCCGAAGATGCTACAATGTTACGCCTGTATGAGAATGCCAGCTATATAGTTACATAGTTAAAACCTCTCCATTTATACCTCACAAATGCAGGCTGGTTGCAAGGAAAGTGCTAAAGGCAAAAATGGGGAGTGGTTGACAAAAAGCTGTGAAATTAATTGTTAATTGAATCAGTGACAGCAAGTGACAAATTGAAGGCATCAAAATCATTATTAGAGCAATGGAACATTGTATCAATATCAATTGTAGCAAATATAGCTCCATTATGTAAATAATCATAGTGGAACCAGACAGGTGTAGGGAGACATCCAGATACAGTGGTCAGGGAAAGGCAGACAGAGCAAAGCGAAGGGCTTCACATTTTGTGTCAATGAATGTTAATACAAGCTCTGAAATGGCTAAAACAAAAACATCAGAAGACCAGAATGATCTGATTCTACAAAAGTTAAACAAATATCATTTAAAATAACAGACTGACCACAGCCAAAATAAATCAAATGATAGGATGTTTTGCAAAGGACTTCACCTCACTGGGGAGAAAAGTGATAATGTTATTGTACTGGACATAGATACAGCCTAATATTATGTTAGTGCAACCTTTGTCTGCATTTCAGAAGAAATGGTTCAGGGACTGATATGACATTTATTCTATAGGAAAAAGAACTGGTGAGATATGACTGCCACCTTTAGGTGTCTCACTGGTGGCAGAGCTGTGCATTTCTTTGCTTAAATTGGGAATTATCGTGGCCATAGCCTGAATATAGACAAGAGAAGACTCACTTGTGATATGGGTGAGTATGTTTCTAGAGAGGTTATTGCCAAGAATGAATTCTGACACATTCAAGAGAGAGAGAGAGAGAGAGAGAGAGGGGGGGGAGAGAAAACTGTGGGAGCAGGGAGTCAGGGTAAATATAGAGAATAGCAAGCTTTCTTACAGTGAAGAAGTGAGGAGTTGCAACATATTATGACAGACCTCAAAGGCAGAATGGCCTTATTCTGTCCTTAGATTCAGATGTAAACATCTGTAACTGCACTCCTATATCACAAAAATGCAGATGTAGAATAACACAGATATAGAAATTTTACATAACATGACCACATAACTGTTTATAGGTAAGTGTAGAAGTAGAAACTATAAACCAATGCCAAACAATTTAACACAGCCCTGGACAAATGCACTAGTGACTAATATACCATTTTTTTTATTTTTTTGTGAATTACTTATGACACTATAGACCCATGCCAGGGCTCCTGCTTAAATGTAAACTCATACTTACAGAACTAGTTTAGTTCCATCTTGTACAGAATAGTGAAAATTGAAAACAGACTGCAAACTTCAGAAATCTCTTAACATATGATGTATGCATCCTAGCAAAGACACCAAAACCATGGCTAAGCATGGAAGGTATTCCTAGAGGTTGAAAGGAAGTGTCAGATTTGCATGGTGTGTCATAAAAAATGATTACTGCTTTACTGCGCCCTGGCCAGGCCAGCTGTGCCATATAAATTGTCAGCAATGACCATAAGCACTCCAAGAAACAATTTAATTTCTCCGTCCCTGTTATCATGGACTGATATATTCCTTCAAGGTCATTAACCACAGCTAAGAAGGTCACATGATTAATGACTGACAGGCCCCTGGAGTAATGGCATATATGAGCAGGACTTTCATTAATTAGGCAGATGCGTTAGAAAGAGGGCTTGAGTAGGGCAGCAGCAGGAACTGGGCTGACGTATTCTCAGCCACTAAACCCCATCCTATTTTCCATGTATTTGCATGGCTACATAATGTTCTAAGAGTAGCAAAGCACCCTTTATAAAAAAAAAAAAAAAAGGGCACAAATCATGAGATGACAGGGAGAGGGAGCACAAAATAAGGCATGTAGTAAGAGATAATTTTAATGCTTTCCAGTTTCTTTGTAATCTTGTTGCTGTATTTAAAATAATAATAATAAAAATAATAATATCTCTGTACTAATCACTAAAATAAAATTCTAGTCTAAATGGAGTTCAGAAATCATTGCATATAAAAATGGAAAATTCTAGAAAATAAATATGGTCTAGAACAGCAGTTGCTCTTATTATATCATGTCTACAACTTAGATCCTTATTCTACATCTCTGTGGAATAAACACATGCATTGTCTCTGAGCAAAAACAAGATAGATGGACAGCAGCCTACAATTCTAAATCTTTGTCATAATAAAAAGACCACAAAAAAAGAAAGGAAAAAAAGTGCCCTGCTGATATCTAATGTCCTCTCAGTTTTAAAACATCACAAGACATCTTTGTTACAAGACTCCTTTTTCACAAAAGCTTTGAAAGAAAATGTTTATGTATATGTATTTATATGAGATCCATGAAGTTAGTCCAGTGTGGTCGAAGTCAACATCCGTTTTGTTGACACAAGCAGTTATATGAGATTGTTACATACATTTATGGGATTGGGGAATATGCCCCTTCCCTGGTATTGTGTGATTTTAAAGTTAGAATATATAAGAAGTAGGGCTTTTGGGGAGCTTGGCTCCCCTGCAAAAAAACATAGTTTAAATGTTGCATGCTCTGCAATTATGCCTCAGAGCATGCTTAGTTCAGACAGAACATTTATTTTTCAATTTTTTTGTCAGCATTAGTTAGGTCGACTTTTGAGTGGTTAAACTATTTTTAGTAGAACCATATGTGTAAGTATATGTATTCATAATACATATGTATGTCTATATTGGAAATCTGTGATAAAAATGACAAGTGCTAAAAAAGTTGAAAATTACTGATCACCACTTATAATGTGTAAACAAAATAATATTCAATGTAAAAGGATGTTTAGCAACCTTATGGACCATCATGTAGCATTATGTTGATAGTTGTTGGAAATTCAATTATTCCCTAGAAGTTCTATAGGTTCATAGGTACATACTGGGCTATTGATCTGTGATGATTGTAAGAAGCCTAACCTTAAATTCCTATCCTAGTTTTTACCCGTTATCCTTTCTATATGAAAAACACAGAAACAGGACAAATAAGGATAAGTTTGGGATATTAACGTACATTTCCCCTATCCATGAGGGACAGAGGTGCTAAACCTTGAGTGGATTTGCTGTTACTCATCCATTCATCCAAATTACATTTGAATAGAGTAAGAGATGTACACTGATTTATGTAGAGTCGAAGTTGGTTCCTTAGAAGAAGTATTCTCTGTGACACAAACCTATCCTTCCAACACATTTTATTTATTTTGTAATAGAGACTGAGATTTCTCAAGCTGGTGTTTGACATCATTGGACCTGCAAATGTGTAATAGGTCTTGCAGAATATGATACGTTGATGCTGTATACACAAGGCCAAGGTTGCCTCTCAGTAGCCTGAATAATACTAAGAAGGAGAACAAGGCACTGAGATGGGGGTCTGCATAATTTTTGCAGATTAGGTCCTTCATTTTTTAGTGAGAAAGCATCATGGTCATTACAGCTGTGACAAATGCAAGGGGCATTATGCTATAGGTGCCACGCACAGTGGAACAATTACATCCCTGGATCTGGATGCAGTATCTTTAGATAAAAGCTGTGCATTTTAAGTGGACCTCCTTACAACAGTGAATACATGATGATCACATGACAGTTCTTTGTCAATATAGCTTCCCAGATCTTTAACTATGGGTATCAGTTTTCAAGGTGTGTGTTATCAATATAAGATGTGTATATATATATCTATATATATATATATATACATATATATATATATATATATATATATATATATATATATATATATATATATATATATATATATATATATTCTATATCTGTATTATAGATAACTTTCCATTAAATAAGTACACACACACACGCACACATACAGCTTGTCACATGCAGATGGTACCATATACTAGGTTCTTCTCATACAGCTGCCATGACACTGGTAGTAAGAAAGTTGAAGACAGAAGAAACTGGAGAAAGTGATGATGAATTTAATTTGAACATGTGAATATAATATCTATCTTTTAAATTTATCAAGTAAACATATTAAACACAAGTATTTCTTTTCAGTAATGGTCCAGGAGCACTGCCTAATTAAATGACTTACTCAAAGTTATTTAGGGCAAATGGCGACTGAGAGACTTGAACCCAGTTCTACAAAATGAAGCTCATTAACATGCAATAATGTCAGTCTCATATGTTAAACTGTGGCATATTATGTAGAAGTCAAATTCAGACATGCACGCTTTCCTTCATTTATGTCAAAAGTGCACATGGACAAATTGTGTCTGACGTTTCACATCTAGTTAAGTCCACCCTGGATATTTGCTTTGGCTTTCTGCTTACTATACTTTTAGATTATGCAGCATTCATCAGGACACATTTTTCATGGAGTTTATGTATTCTACTGAGTTCCTCTGGTAGACTGTATTTCTTTTAAAACTTCTGACATCGACTACAGCACAGAGTTTTTTGACAGCCCGAGGCTCAGTTACCTTCTTGTGCAGGTAGAAGCATGATGATGTGGTATGAAAATGAAGGTTATAGTGTTGACAACTATCAGTCAAAAAAGTTATTGTTATAGAAATTGTGAGACAGTAGAGTAGGAAAGGTTAAGGCTATCTATTGTTAATAAGCTTTACCATAGTAACACTAGGTTTGATCCCCCTTGTATTCTGTATGACTTTGCACAAATTGTTTAACTAAAACAGTGCTTTTCTGTTATTACTGAAGTGAAGAAAACTTGTGGGTGTAACCTGTTTTATAAATGAATGGAAAATATATTTAATGTGTGGTTAAATGACATTCAGACGACATTTTTTATAATTATTTATTTTTTGTGTATGTGTGTATTTAGAAATATCTCTACCTAGGAAGCAGAGTGGATATAGTGATAGCAGCTGTTGGTTGAGCAAATCTTGCTATCAGCAACCTTATGAAAAATATCTTACGAAAAGAGAATGTGTATTAACCAGCCTGTTAGACTGCAGTACACAGAATGCTCCCTTGTTACTGCTACACCTGAGTTTTTATTTTAATGTTTTTAGATTCTAATTCCAATATAGGTCAGTGTTTAAAATTTTTCAACTGCCTGTCTTGTGAAGAGTTCCCTTACAGCCACCCACAATACTAAAAGGACAACTGCAAAGGCCACAGAGGTAGTCTACCTAGAGAAAATGGATGCCAGTACAGGGCAACATTACAGGAGATGAAAAGTGTGCTAATCTGACCTAGCTACAAGACATGATGCTGTTGAGGTCTGATTCCTGAAATGGATAAGGTTTTAGTCCTCACAACAATCATAAAAAGTCACTATACAGTTTATTAGCACATACAAGAGTACCATAGCTGCCCCGTAAATACAAGGCAGCAGACAGACCATGAAACATGTGGGTCAAGGAATGATTCCACACCATCTTCCAACATGTGGGTAAGCCTATTATAGGAGATGGTTTACTGTAACAGCAATAATAGTGCTTAAGGATAATCACTGACTTTCTAGATACTGACAGGATAAGTCAAATGGGTTTAGGCCTAATAGGCTACAAGATATTTTCCTGGGGGTACTTTTGGTTGGTTAAACACACATGCCTCTCAACTTGCAATCATTGAAAATGGGTACAAAGGCCCTTGAAAAGTGAGTCCACCCAGCCAAAATTCTGGACCTATAATTAGCAAAAAATGTTAATACAAAAAGCACATAACTCTTCCCACTTCCAGTAGGAATGAGAAATACTAGTCAGAAACCCAGGTCAAGAACACAGAAAATTACTTAAATGATGGAAAATAAAAGCACATTATCAATGAGGCAGTGTGAACTCTGTAGATTTTAATGAACTGTATCACAAAATTTTACCACGCAAGACAGTTTATTTTTTCTTTCTGAAAAAGGGAGATGTAAGATGTGTTCTCTTTCTTTAAATTACTGTTGTTACTAATATGTTGGTCATGTAATGTAGTTTTATTGGATCTATATTATGATATTGCACCCTCAGAAGAGCGAATGACACATAATTGACCCCATGTAAATGAAAGCTTACAACGTCGAAATTCCAGAACAGCGATTTTTTTCCAAGGGAAAAAAATCACTGTTCCGAAAAAAAAAACTGTAAAACATTACATAATGTGGGGGGCTTCACCCCCCCCCCGATGTGGGGGGCTATGCCCCCCACACCCCCCTACTTAAATATACCGAGATCGCACTACAGTGCCAAAAACGGCAAAGTAGTGAAGTCTCTTCGCTATTTTGCCTTTTGGCACTTTTCAGTTCAACAAAGACGCATTCAACAACCTGCGTTTGCAACAGCGTAATAGGGAGCTGGTTTTATGTGTACTAGACAGCTTCAGAAATCATGTATGATGAAGGGTATTCAGAATATTGTGTGAAGGGGTAAAGCAAGACTGAAGATAGGAATATACCTTCAAAAATAGGTATATCATGTGCAGGGTTAAATGAGGCCTACAAATAGGAACACTCCTTCAAAATATTGACATTAGAGAGATTTAGAAACATGGCTGAAATGAAATAAAGCTGCGGACATGTGATTGTAGCAAATTCATCACTGGGGCAGAGAAACATGCAGTGCCATGCCAATTATTTCAATAACCAAATGCACAAGAAGAAATAATGTCCATAGCCCCCAGCATCTAGAGACAAGGCAGTGTAGCAGGCACTGGGCATGTCACTGGCAGTGAAAATGCAATGCATAATGTGCAATGTATTTATTAATAATGGTTTGCATGGCATTGTCTAAGGAGCATTACCTAAAACACATACTGGAGCAGAAGTGTGATTACAGCAGCATGCATGATTTCCTCCATGCTGTAGTGCACTTCCACATGTGGTAGTTGAATAAGCATGTACTGTAATCAAACACAAAAGACATCACTTCACTGACCCCAGGCACTTGGTCACTGAAGGTCTAGGCATAGTGTTGTATGCTTGTCTGTGCCTACTGCAACAGCTATACGTCTCTGCAGATGAATTTAATTTCCACCACATGTCTCCAGTTAAGTGAATCAACATGGACATTTCTCACCACTTAACAGCCTGAACCTGAGTGAAATAGATGGGACAAGAGAGATGTCATCAAGGAAATTGGTACAAACCTGTCACTGATGTGACAGGAGCACAGGAGTAAAAACAGATATTTAGTATCGCCAACCCAGCTGGGGGTTATGTAAAGCAATCGAATACTAGGTTTTGATTTTATCTAATCTGTTTACTACAGAACAGGATGTGTGACGACTATAGAAGAGATATGCTATTGAGCCAAGTATGGAAATAGGGTACCTAAGGAAAGCTGGTAGTGGAATGCAGAAGTTCAATGGATAATGGGTTGGGAGGTGGTATAATGTTTAAGACATTTGCCTCACAGATATGAGGTACAGAGTTTGATTCTCAGCCTTATTAGGGAAATTGGCTTGGCTTAAAATGGCCCATAGGGGTAGCTAGCCTAGTACTTAGCTATGAATTGCCTGTGAGCTATGAAGTCCAGGAAGTTATCAAAAGAAAGGAGTGCAGGAAAAAGTGGGAAACAGTAAAAGCAGACAAGGTTAAGAAAGAATATTGAAAGGTTAACATTGAGGTTAAGACAGTAGTCACCATGGCACAAAACAAGGCATCAGAGAAACTCTATCAGCTTCTGAAAAGTGACTCAGCAGATGATAGAAAAAAATCTCAATCAGTTTGCAAGGCAAAGACAGAAAGATAAAAGAAGATAGTTATCAGACACTATTGATAAGGGGTGCCAGTAACAACCTGCTCATCAATCCACAAAACATCATTAGGAGATGGAAGGAGTTTTTTCAGCAGGTTCTCAATGAATTAACCTGCTATCATTACAGGTACTGAGACCTGGCAAAAATATTATTTTAAGGACTCTGAATTTCACCCTCCAGGCTTTGCAACAATAAGTTCTGACAGGCCTGGCAAAAAAGAAGGTAGTGTTGCACTGCTCTATCCTAACACCTACAATATCTGTCCCTGCACAAATACTATTCCGCAATTTTCTAATGCCGAAATTCTAATTTCTTTCCTAAAAATGAATAACTGTAAAAAATTGTGTAGCATAGTTCTTTACATACCCCCTGGCAACAACATACCCCTACTGGAAGAGGTCCTTGCTTGGATTTCCAATAATACTAAAAATGAAACTATCATCCTGGGTGATATAAATATCAGTTGGCTAGACCTCTGCTCTAACTTCCCATCTTCAAATATTAATCTATTTAATTTTACTCAGCTTATCAATTTTCCAACCAGACCTAATAGGAACAATAACAGTGGTTCCATTTTTGACTGTGTGAAGATGTAAGGTATTGCCAGCTATGCCAAGAGAGGTATGGCAGTGGGTGTGTAACATATGCCAGCATAGCTAGCTATAATTGTGTAAAGAAGTATATGTCATTTGTATATCAAACTGATTTGTACAGGCTCTTGTGTTGAAAATGTATTTTTAAAGCTGCTTGTGTTAAAAATGTACCAACAGTGGGTCCTGCTGGACAAAAAAGAAATACACCTGTATGCTAGACTGTATCGTAACTGTTGAAATGAATATATTGCAACAGAAGATACTGGAAGAGAAGAGGTTAATCTCACTCCAGCTAACTTTGAAAAGTAGTCTGAAATTAAATTAACTGGTTTAGGCCATAAAGATTGTATATTATAGTTCTGATTGCAGCCAGAGACAAAATGTCTGTGAAAAAAACAGGACTAGGAAGCCTACTGTATTGTCCTTAGGGGTGAACTAATTGCTACCCTGGAAGGGTGGAAGATTTTGAAATGGTTTTATAGCTTACAGATGCTATAACATCATAAATGTTTTTTTTTATGTTTTGCCCTGCTTTTAGCTGCTAGTAATACCTATCTTTCCCCCTGCAAAACCCTCTCTACTGTAGCTTATTTTAAACATACAGCACTGGGTTTCCTTCAAGTAAATCTACTTGTGTAGCTTGAGGCCAGTGTTCTTTTGTAAGCTTACTTCTGCTCATATTTTATTTCTTTTTATTTTATTTCTGGTGACTATACCTTTATAAACTTTATATCCTTGTCTCTCAAGCTATTTTTTTCACTATCTTTTCTGATTGTTACTATGACTTCATCTTGACTAGGGTGCTAGCCCCGCTCCGTTCGCCCTCGCTACGCTCGGGCTTACTTCACTCCCCTACCCTATCCCCATTCTCACACACCCCCATTACAATTACCTTTATACCTAACTATCCCCCCCCTTCCTGTCCCACTAGCCAGCACAATTCCACTTCCTGCCTATTGCCACAACCACCTTACTAATCTGTCAATCTTGTCAACACCACTTCATCTATACCACAGTCTTTCTACCTACTCTATCTGACCATATTTTATTCCAACATGTATTATTTTCTAATATCTTCTACACTACTCCTTATTCTCTCTATCTCCACCTCTTACCACTCCAATCTCTCTGACCCACTCCTATGTTCACCAACTTCTCACTCATACAACATATATCCAACTACTTCATCTTTTACTATCTCCCCTAATCTCTTTACTACCTAAATCTCAAGTCTATATAAACTATCCATAATACAGGTGTTTAAACCTTCCCACAAAGATAAGTCAAAACTATACAAACTCCATCTAGCATCTACTACACACTCTCTCCTCAATAAAACCTACTTTGTTCTGGAGATATCCATCCCAACCCTGGCCCCTCTTCTCTCCCCAAAACTACCTCTACACTGCCCCCATCTTACTCCTTTAACAGTCGCCAACCTCAGTCACAACAATCATCTCCATCCAAATACTTAACTATTTACTCATTGAATATTCAGAGTCTAGCAAATAAAGTCACTAAGCTGCACTCATGGATAGCTCTCAATACCCCTCACATCCTCTCCCTATCTGAAACCTGGCTCAAGCCACACATCTCAAATAGTGAAATACTCCAACCAGGTTATAATATCTTCCGATCTGATAGACCTGTAAAAAGGTGGTGGTGTGGCCATCCTCTACTCAAACATTCTTAACCTGTCACCATACCCTTCCCCAATTCCTGACTTCCTCCCAGCTGAAATCATCATCCTTAACTACCATCTGAATCCCCACAAAAAACTTGCAATTGCCTCTATCTACCTTCCTCCTGGTAACAATATGCCCATTCTTGAAAACATCCTATCCTGGTTCTCACACACCATACCATATTTAACACTTATCCTTGGTGATGTCAGCATTTCTTGGTCCAAACTCACAACTGACTCCCCCTAACTCAGTATCCACCTACACGGCTTCCACCAACTTATAACATCTCCCACTCGCTTCCATAAAAATTCCTCTTCCAGCTCCATCATAGACTGGATCCTTACCAATTCCCCCCACCAATACCACAATCCCACCACCTTACCTGACTCCCTCAGTGATCATCTCCCTACCACCATCTTAAGACACTACTCCCATATTCCTAAACCCCACCTTATCAAAGTATGTCAAAAACTATTGACTTTCAATTCATCCCAATTTAACTCCATTCTCCACAACATAGATCGGTCCATTCTAAAACACCTCCCCCTAAACGATGCTGTAAGCACTTTCAATAGCATCTTCATGAATACTCTAAACTCCTTAGCTCCCTCTAGGAAGATCAGAGTAAAATCAAACCATGCTCCCTGGCTGTCCAAAGAGACTAGGTCCCTTATGAAACAAAGAGATCATGCTTGGAAAACCTGGACTAAAACCAAACAACCACCTTTTCTTCAAAAATACAGGCAACTGAGAAACCTTGCAAAAAAACATACAACTAATGACAAAAAGTTATACTATAGCTCTGCTCAGCTTAACAACAAATCCAATCCTCAAAAATTTTGGTCAACTCTCAACAACATCCTCTATCCTGGAAAGCCCTCTAATCCCTCCCCATACCCTAACTCTTCCTCTCAGGAAACAGCTACCCTCCTGAATAAACACTTTATCTCTTCCATCCAAAATCTGGTAACCTCTAAGCCAAACTCTACTTCAACACCCACCTCTCCAAGTCCCACTAACACAACTTTGTTTTCTTTTTAGCCAGTTCCCATTACTTACATCAAATCTCTACTACTCAAGCTAAAACCTTGCTCTCCTTCCATTGACAATCTATCTCCTACATTCCACAAACTTGCTGCTGACTCAATTGCCTATCCTGTATCTATACTAATTAATCGATCTATTCTGGAATCAACTGTCCCCACCCTTTGGAAATCTTTCTTCACTATCCCTCTTCATAAAGGTGGAAACTCCACTGACCCCTCAAACTACCGACCCATTGCCATTCTGCCCCCCCCTCTCCAAGATATTAGAAAAATGTATTCACTCACAGCTTCTCAATCACCTCCTCACACACCACTTACTTACCCCTACCCAACATGGATTTTGTCCTCACCACAGCACCACCACTGCCCTCCTTTCCTTCACTCATATCATTGCAGAGGCCCTAGACAACAATAAACTTGTTTCCTGTCTCTTCCTAGATCTCTCCAAAGCCTTCGATACTTCTCTCATCTTCTACTACTATCCTAACTCACAAATCTCCACCTATCCCCCTCCTCACTTGCCTGGTTTAATAGTTACCTATCTGGCAGGGAACAATCTGTCAAATGGCTCTCATCCTACTCACCTTTCCTTCCCATCTCCACTGGTGTTCCCCAAGGCTCCATCTTGGGACCCCTTTTGTTTAACATCTTCACCAATGATCTTTACACCTCATGCAAAGAATCCTCCCTTATTCAGTATGCTGATGACTCCACACTTATATCCATCTCAAATAACATTGCTGAACTACACTCCCTGACCTAACAGGCCCTACTATCCACTGAACAATGGCTCTCTCACAACCTATTGATCCTAAATCCCAAAAAGACCAAACTCCTACTTTTCCTTCCCCATTCTCTTTCTCATCACAAAACTTCCTTTTTTATTACATCTTCTAACAATACTAATATCCAACCTGACACCCACACAAAACTCCTAGGGGTCATTATCGATGACGAACTCAAGTTCAACCTACACATGCTCCAATGTATAAAAAAAACAAACCAGAAACTAGGCCTGCTATATCGGAACAAAAAATTCCTAACCCCTGAATCTAGACTTACCCTGGGCCAGGCACTCCTCCTCCCCTCTGTCTTAAACGCCGCCTCAGTTCTTACCAATATCCAGGACTCCACTCTAAACAAACTGCAACAGACTTACCATAAAATAGCCAGATTCATTACTAACTCCCCATACAACTCACACCACTGCATTTCTTTAAACTCTCTTCAATGGCTTGAACTTCCCCAGTTTCTGCTATCTCATCAATTTCATATGCTACACTCTATTCTTTATAAACCCTCCTTCTGTCCATCTCTATCTTCCTTAGTCTCCATCTACATCCCATCCCGGACCCTAATTCCAGAACCTGCCCTTGCCATGACCCTACCTAGTCTTCCTTCCCTTTATGTACCCTCAAAAGGGCCATACTTAGTACCTCATTACACCTCTCTCTCCAATGTGTCTACTATGCATTTGCACAATTTTATACAAACAAAAAATGTTCATTGTTGGCCTATTGAACTATATCAATGTAAAATTGTTACTTAGCTTCTTTTTAATGCAACTTTAACTTTATGTATGTATCCCAACATATGTGAATCTATTTGCTATAACTGCTATTATATCAATATTGTTTAAAATTGTACTTGTTTTAAAATGTATTACTGGAGCTTTTCTCCTCGGGTCTCCACTGAAAATGGGCCACAAGCCCAGTTGGACAAACCCGGTTAACAAATGTCAATAAATAAATAAATAACACTTTTTAGTAAAACTATGTGTGTGCATTATGGCATTATGGCACATATGGGCTAGATTCTTGTTCAGTTTCTCGTAAAGAGGTAGTGTGGGGACCAGAAGTCAGATGACCAGATGTTTGTGATGTAATTCTGTAATCCAGTGCTGAAATTATGTTTTAATACTAGAAGAGACAACATGTCTGTTTTTGGAATGTGACAAAGAAGGATCACTCATCCACTTCACCTTGCCCTGCTTTAGTAAGTAATCAGGGAATAGTAATTATTTAGATCAGTTAGGAAAATATAGTAAGATTAGTCAAGTACTGTGTTCTGGATTTTTGTGAACCTTTCCATCTGCATTATTTTTAATATTTCCTAAGGCTGAAACTCTGGTGTTTATTGTAAATACATATTTAGTATTTTCAAGTTCTTTTATTATTTATAATTAAATATATTTAAACATTGCATTATGGCTGGTCTTTTAGAGAATATTTTAACCTTTCAGAGTACTTATACTTATTTGGTGACACTGTAGCCGCTTCTGAAAGGCTTGCTGCATTTGGTCAAACACTACCATTTGTATTAATATTCTTTTTACTAGGTATAATTGGATACTCCTGTAAAAGGGTAAAAGTCTTAGAGTAGCTGACTTTGGAGTATTCTGATGGCAGTATCTAACTTATAGTCTGCGCAGAGGAGGTATAGCTGGTAAATCTGTGCCATTCTTTCCCAAGTGTGTGTGTGTGTGTGTGTGTGTGTGTGTGTGTGTGTGTGTGTGTGTGTGTGTGTGTGTGTATGTGTGCATGCGCGTGTGTATGTGTGCGTGTGTGCATGTGTGTGTCTGTGCGTGTGCGTGTGTGCGTGTGTGTGCGTGTGTGCGTGTGTGTGTGTGTGTGTGTGTGTGTGTGTGTGAAGATCATATCTCAAAATGTGTGCGCATCAGCTACTTGGAGCAGGGGCACAGAACACTAGTTTAACAAAGAGGGTGGTGGAGGAATTTTCTTGGAACACTCAACTGAGGACTCAACTCTATAGCTGTGGTCAGTGTGAAGTATTATTTAGGCCCTGGTGAGAGAGAGAGAAACCCAGCACTAGGATGGGAATGTGTTCCCTGTGTGCTCTTGAGGGAAATTGTGCTTGGTGCAGAGATCTATATCTAAAAATAGTGTCCTTCTATCTTTTTTCCAAGTGAATGAACCTCATCAGTGTCAATAACCAGGATTGAGCTCTTTGATTACTGGCCCAGAAGAGGGATGTTACAGACTGGATTCTGGTCACTGACCCTAATAAAATATCCTCAGCCTGTACATTCCAAACATCCTCAGTGATACCACCCCCCTTTATTCACCGATCTGCTCCCTTCTCACAAAATCAACATCAGTATAAACAAATAAGGAACCTAGTTGACTTTAATCCACAGATCTTCATCAATACTCTAAAAATATTAACATGTGCATGCTAAAAAACGTCTCTCTAGAAGAGGTAGTCAACTACTACTACAACACAAAATTTCTAGATACACTAAATTGCTTTGCATTCCTTCACTTAAAGAGGATCAAAATGAACCCTGCCCCATGGCTGACTAAGTCTACTAAAGAACTTATGCAAGCCATGGACAAAATTTGGAAGCACTGGCTAACACATAAAAACCCTCCAGACCTGTTAAAATTTAAACAACTTTACAACCAGGTAAAAAGACTAGTCAACAAAGACAAAAAAGAATATTATCAAACTACAGACCAACCATAAGCAGAACCCCAAAAAATTCTGGAACTCCATTACATCTCTGCTAAATCCAGGCACAAATAGCAAACCATGTCTGCATCCTGACAAAACATCTGAAGAAATAACCACTCTCTTTAATTCTCACTACAGCACACATCACTGTTAATTTTCCACATGCACACTGCGGAATGAGCTTTACAACACGATCAGAACTATCCTCTTACTCCCCTTCCACTACACCCTCCCATTATTCTTACACAGCCACTACCCATTCTACACCCATTTTAACCTTAATCCCATTCCAACTATAACAATAAAAAGACTACTTCTCAAGTACAACTCTTACTCAAATGCTCCTGAAAGCCTACCCACAAAATATCTAAAACTAGCAGCCGAAGCTATTTTGTACCCTATAAGTATACTTCTTAATAGATCCATCCGAGAATCCTATGTCCTGAATATCTGGAAAAAAGCATTTATTCTACCTCTTCATAAAGGTGGCAACAATACTGATATCTGAGACTTCTGACCTATTGCCATTCACTCTCTTATCTCCAAGATCTTAGAAAAATGTGTACATATTCAACTTCTAAACTTTCTACTTCAGAACTAAATCCTGTCTCCAACACAACATGGATTTAGACCAGGTCATAGTACTTCAATTGTCCTCATATCTTTTATGGGTACAGTTAATAGAGTCCAAGGTGCTGGTAAAATTGTCCCCTCCCTATTTCTTGACCTTTCAAAAGCATTTGAGACCATCTCTCACCCTCTTCTTCTAACCCAACTCTCTAAGATCAGCCCCCAATCACTCAATTGGTTCACAAGTTACTTAGCAGATAGACCACAGGCTGTTAAATGGCAACACTCCATCTCTATATATTTTAATACCTCTACCGTGATCTCCCAAGGCTCTATACTAGGACCCCTCCTATTCAGCATTTTCATTAATAGTTTTCATTCTTCACTTTGTCAGGGATCTCTTTTTTGAGACACAGACAGCTCATCTATTATATGCTCTGCTGATTCCATTTCCACTCTTCAACAGGTGACTCAAATGGCCCTTACCTCCACTGAGACATGGATGTACAATAATCATCTATCTCTTAACCCAAACAAAACCAAGCTCATACTATTCACCCCCAAGAAGACAACTCCCTTAGACAAAGCTTAGTTTATTATAAATTCTCAGTGTAACAAAACAATTGAGTTTGTTACCCATGCAAAACTACTAGGAATAATTATAGACAAACACTTGAAATTTTACCTGCATGTACAACATAGCATCAGCAAAACTCAGCAAAAGCTAGGAATCCTATACAGGCATAAACACTTCCTTACCTCCTCCACAAAACAAGCCCTTCCTACCACTTACCTACTACCCTCACCATCTATGGTTCCCCTCTATTTTCTAACCTCCAATCCTCCCTAAAAGCTAAGCTTGAGACATGTTATAATAAAATCGCCAAGTTCGCCATAAATGCCAAACACTTTACCCATCACTGTATCCACTCTACATTCTCTGAACTGGCTACAACTACCACACTACATTTCCTACCTACAGTTAACAATGGCACACAAAATTATCTTTAAACCATCAGACTGTCCTGCTCTTAGATATTTAGTTACTACCATCCAAAGAGTCCTCTCAGATCTGAGAATCAGCACCTTTTGCAGGTACACACACTGAACTTACAAGCCGGCCAGCTTCTTTACTCTTCCTTTGTAGCCAAACATTGGAATGCTCTACCATTAACTATTAGAACTACTCAGAATCTTGCCTCTTTCAAAACTTCTCTATGAGACTACCTATCTTCTACCTGGAAGTGCACTTGCACCACATCTACACCTTTCAAAACCTAACTGTCTTTACCTAATGATGACATTGATGTTTTTATATCTACAATCTAATAATGTTGGGTGAAAACCTCACTATTCTACTACCAGAAAGATTTACATAATGTTAACCTTTTTAATTTAATTGTTCTTTACTTGTCAATTTCTGTTTTACCACTAATTCAATTAAATATTAACTATTTTGCCTTTACTGTATATATTTTGAAATGTAGTCATATTGTATGTATTCACCTCTGTGCTCATGTTATTGTGGAGATTTTCTCCCCAGGCCTCCACTGAAAATGGGCTCCTAACAGCCCAATGGGCTATCCTGGTAAACAAATGCAAATAACTAAATAAACAAAACACAGCAGAAGCTGTAATACCCCATATACTGCCTAAAATGAAAGAGGAAGAAGATTCAAACCTAGTAAAAGTAAGAACAGCAAAACGATAAATAAAATCAGGGGTAGCAACAGCCTTTGATGATGTCATGGCAGACATGATCAAGATTCTGGGTGTGTTAGGGGACAACTGGCCCCTGAGGGTAATCATAGCAATACCAAGAGAAACACATATCTCAGATGCATGGAGAATAAGCATTCAAGAACCAGTATACATGAACAAAGGCTACATACACAACTGTGGGCAGTACAGAGGTATCAGACCTTTATCACAATGCATGAGTGCTGGAGAGGGTGATTAATTAATGAATATTCACAGAAGTATGACTTATGATGGGAAATGAATAGTTCATTCAGTCAGAATTCAGCATAACCAACCTGATATTTACAGTGAGACATATAGAAGAGAAGAAGCTATAGATGGCAGAAGAAGTAAATTGGCTAATCCTAGACAAGGAGAAAGCTAGGTCCCTGGAATGCTGATTTGGGCAGTCAGGCAATGGATCAAAGTCCGAGAACCACAGGTAGAATTAGTGCAGGCTACATGTACAAGGACCTAATGACTAGCGTAATGAATAGTGCTCAGACACAAAGAACGATTTCCAGTGGGAATGGATGTGCATCGCATCAGGGTTCAGCTCTGAGCCTATTGCTGTGCATACTGGTGATGGACTACATTAGCAAACAGGTCAGAAGGGATAGATCAACAAAGCTGCTGTATGCAGACAGTATGGCATTACAGGCATTCTCTAAATAGAAACTTCAGCAAATGATAAGGAATGCAATGCAAAACTGAAGACACATGGAATGAAACTGAGTATAGATAAAGCAGTTGTTATGGCAACAAATGGGGGAATCAGAAGAAGATGAAAATTAAAGTGGAATAGGTTAAAGTCCTCGAGAGGCTAGGAGGTATTTTTGAGGAGAAGGGAACTCTGAATGTGGAGATCAAAGCTAGAATCAGCAGGGCTGCAGCCAACTGGCACAAAGAAGCTGAAAGCAGTGCTACCACCAGAACTTATGTATGGCAAAGAAGCCTTGTCAGGGGAGGCAGAGCAGCCAAGGAAGCTAGAGGTGATGGAAATTAAATGTCTGAGATGGGTGACAGATGCTCAGTGCAACAGACAAAGAAATTTTGGCATCATAGCAGAACCCAGAGTAGCTCCAATTGCAGAGAAGGTCAAACAGAACAGAGTATGGTGCATCAGGCATATCTGCAACTTAGTGAAGAAGGTTTTGGAGGGGCATGAAGAAGGCAAGAAGAAATGATGACATCCAGCAAAGAGATGGTTGGATTGCATGAGAAGACTTACAACAGTAAGGCATGACTATTAAAGAAGGTAAAAGAGTGGCACTGAATTGAGAGATGTGGTGACAGCTGAATCAACACTCTAACACAATGTCGAAAATGGGGAAAAATAAGGCAATGATGATGAGTTTGTTTGTTGCTGCCAGGTTGTAAGTACTGGAAGAAAGATGCCAATCTACAAAGAGAAGTGGCAGTTTGGGGAGGTCTGAATACTGTCAGAGTAGCTGTGAAGGTTAAATGGTTTGCAGTAACTACCACCCGTAGCCTAAACCTGGGGACTTCATTGTATCTAGGCTGGGTGAGAGTTTAAGGTTATTAAAATATCTGCCACGTCTGCATGTGAAAGCTGATGTGACCATAATTTCAGCCAGACTGTGAGTTCCACTTGGTGGTGAGCTAAGCTAGCTTTCAGAGGTGTAGTTATTCTGATTACTATTACCACAATTAAGAGAACACTGACCTCATCTAGCTAGCATGTTTGTAATACCATTATCACAAGACATTTGGGATGTTAAATTTGAGGGTGTTAAACTTCTTCTAAAATGGGGTTGTGAGTTTTGGTATTTCAGATTGCTGCCAGGGTTGGGAGTGAGAATACAAGAGCCGACAATCAATGCCTTTGAAATTGGAGGAGGGGTGCTCTAGCCATGGGTGAGAAGGTAAGCTTAAGATTTTAGGGGGTCTGATCTTCGGACAATTGTGTGCATCATTTGCGGATCTTGATTATTAATAGCTTGGGTAGGGATTATGAGGGTTCTGATAGCTGCCACATTAGGTGTAAGAGATAAAGAAGCTAAAAATCATTGACAGGGTGAGTGAGTCATTTGTGGTCGCTCTAAACACCCTCATGTAATGGTCTTTAAAGTCTGGAAAAATTTGCCTGTAGTGTTACATTTAATCAAATTTTAGTATGCACTGTATATACTCATAAGGCAAGAGCAAGAGAAGTTAAACAGTGTTTAGCAGATCCTTAAAATCAGATTTAATATGTACTATTGCACAGACAACTTTTATGCAGTTTCATTAATGTGCTGTACAGCATTAACAAAATAGACACATATGCACAAAGGGCCGCTTGCAGAAGTCTTATAGATTCCAGTTGTACATTTAAATGTGAAATCTGCTAATTAGTTGAGCTTGTTAAGCTCACCCTGTACCATGGTCCTTTACAGTGGTGAGACATAAGTGACAGTGTGTTTCCATACGAAAAATTGAGTGACCAGAGCAGGGCTGTAAGATAGGAATGCCATGAGACCATTTGGAAACAATATTGCTCTATCTGTTTTGCTGGCATTCCAGTGACTTTTCAAGTATCACAGCTGATGTGTAAATATTGGAATGCTCAACAAAAGGGTTATTGTTTACACCTCTTTAAAGCTCACAATTGTGTGTTGTCCAGTGTTATAATGTCTAAATTCAAGTTGACCTGAGTGGATGTATGCTAAAATCACACTTATTCCAGCACATTTGTCTCAGTTTATGCTTATTGCATTGTATAGTAATGGCAGGATGCAAACAACAGACGGCATCCCTACAGAAGGTTAGGTGTCATAGTAGATCACATAATTTTGAAGCTATATTTCTGGGCTAAACAGTTTGGGGATTTCTTATAGTGTATTACACAACAGATGATAGTGGTGATACAGAAAATACTGAGGATTTTGCAGAGAAGGATCATATGCAACCACTGTTGCCTGGCTGAATATTTCTGCTTAGTTATAGTTTTGTAGCACACATTTCTATGAGTACATTATCACAGAAAGATTGCCAGAAACATCTAAAATTAAGGTCTGGTCTGAAAAGAAGATGATGACAGAATGTTTGTACTCTAGACACATGGAAATGTTGTAAAGTCACAAACAAAGAAACAACTATATGCATCTCTATCAGCAGCTATCTCAGTCTGTCCATGTTCTGTAACTAAGTGCGCATAACAGAAGCATTACTTATGTTCATAGGTTCATAGGTGTGTACTAGGCCAATGGCCCTGGAGCCTTTACAACCCTAGCCCATAGAAGTGCCCTAGACTCATGCCGACTTTAGTTCCTAGTGCCTCTATCAAGTAGAGCCACTGGAGTGATCCCCGGGGTGAACTTTTTATTTCCCATCCACTCATCAAGATTTCTCTTGAAAAGGGCCAGTGAGGTGCTCTGCTTGACATGTATGGGAAGTCTATTCCAGAACATGGGCAGTCTCTGGGTTATGAACCTGTCTCTCCAGCATGTTCTGTTGATTGTGGTAATGAGGTTGAGATCCCTGGAGCATGTGGTGCTGAGGGATTGGGATTTCTTTAGGTGTAACATTTCTAACAGGGCTGGGTCAGACATGACTTTGTAAGTCAAGCAGAGCTTGCCTTTTAATAGATGATATAACACAGAGAAAAGCTGGAGTTTTTTGAGTCTGTCCATGTAGGGCATGTGTTTAAGGCCTAGGATCCTCTTCATTAGGTACTTTTGTGGCCTTTCCAGCTGTTCCATGTGTTTAGTGAGGTACATGCCAAATGGGGCATTATAATCGATGATTGTTCTTACATAAGAGAAAAGAATACCATACTTAACGCATTATTTATATAAGAGAAAAGAATATCCTATTTAACTTCCTCTGTGGTATGGAGGCATGACATCTATACTGTTGACCTGAATTATAGCAAATGCTCTATGCCTTTTTATCTCTTAGCATTTACAACTTGAAAAAATCCCAAACAACAAGTGAAATCAGTACCATACCTCTCAATTGTCCTTATTTTTTCAGATGTCCAGAGTTTTGCATCATATTTTTACTCTGTTCCTCATAACATTTATGTTTTTCTGGTGAATAACTAAGGATTGAAGTCTCTAAATAATAACATACATTTGAGTTTCAGACTTCATATCCTTTGGAAATTGCATGCTAATGCAAAACCTGTTATTCTATCAACTTTCTAAGGTGATAAGTGCAATATTTATAATCAGTCTTAATTTTTGGGCTTTTGTCCTCCCATTATTTTAATCCTTGTCCAGATTTCTTGTGCTAAGAGGTTGAGAGGTATGGTAAGTTTGCTGAAGGAGTACCACAGACTAGTTTTATATATACAAAACTGAAAATCTCTGTGGGAAGAATTTAATAAAGCCTACATGGACTTATTTTGCTTGTAGGCATAGTGACACACTGCTTACATGAAAGTAAGCAGATATGCGATCCAATAAAGGGAGCCAAGGGGCGTGCATGAGCATGCAAACATGGAAGTGTCCATGTCATGCAAATCACCTCATAAGCAGTGGCAGCTCATGCTATTGGACTGCAGGACTGCATATTCCCCCAGCTGTAAAAAGAAAAGAAAAACAAAATATAAAAATAATTAGCAAGTCTCAGAACTCTGTGCATGTGTGCTCAGCATTCCCAAACTCCACACATGCATGCAGGAATCCATACTGCTGTTTAACCAGTCTGGATTAGGAAAGAAGGCATCAGACTACAGATGCAGCAGAAGTCTATGAGATTACAGCTGCATAGACTGGAAGGGGATCGAACTGCAACGTTTGCAGGCTGGATATCTATAGCTGCTCTCACATGAAGGACTTTTGTATTTCAGTAGAGCTGGGACTTGTATTATAAAGTTGCAGCAGGAAGAGGGATTTCAGATGAAGCTGGAACGGACTCCAAACTCAAATACTGTGTGTGCGTGTAATGCCCCAGTTAAATGTACCTGGTGGCTAGAGAGAAACTCAGGAACTATAAGTGGTGGCTAGAGAGAATAACTCGGGCTCATACCCTGTACCTTGGGTGAAGTAGCAAGAGCCTGAATTCCCTACCCACCACCACTTCTGAAAACTATTCATATTTTTGCTTCATATTTTTGTTCTGTTCTGTTCCTCATAAAATCTGTGGTTTTCTAGATTTTGAATTCACTAAATAATGACAGACATTTGAATTTCAGACTTCATGTTCTTCAGAAAGTACATGGTAACACAAAACCTTTTATTCTAACAATTTAGTTTATAAGATCAATATTTGAAATGTGTCCCTACTTTTGGGTCTGTATTCCCCCATTATTGGTTTTGTCCAGTTTTCTTGTGCTAAGAGGTTGAGAGTTATGGTGAGAACTGAATTCACTGAATATGTTTGGGGGCTGTATTCCCCCATTATTGGCTTTGTCCAGGCGTTTTGTGCTAAGAGGTTGAGAGCTATGGTGAGAACTGAATTCACTAAATGATAGTCATTTAAGTTTCAGTCTTCCTAGCCTTTAAGAAACAACTGATTTGGCATAGTGGTATGTTGCTCTGACTGTAGTGCACAGGATCCTGGGTTCAAGTCTTGGCAATGAAATGCATATTGGCAACACAGCATTTTATTCTAGAAACTTTCCAAGATTATACAAACAATGTTTAAAATGTGTCCCTGGTTTTTGAGCTTTTGCCCCCCCCAAATAAATGTTGGCTTTTTCCAGATTTCTTGTGCTGCAAAATTGAGAGATACAGTTGAGTGTTGAGTGGATTTTACAAGGAGCTGAGAGTTTCAGGGGAAGAGAAGTTTAGTACTGCTTATGGTGAGTCTGTTGCATTGTTAATAGCACAACAGGTAATATACTTGCTTTTGATGCAGAAGACTTTGGGTTCTACTCCCACAGTATTTAGATGCATTGCTGATACTGTACTGTATTGTACTTTTAAAGGGGGTGGATGCTGCAGTCCAGTGAATGTCCTCTTTGGTTGAGATATCTAGTAACTATGAATCTGTTATCAGTTTGTCATCCATTCCCTATTGCAATATTACTAGCTTATCATTTATTTTAATATAACATAGGCAATTTATTCCGCAAGGGTAACAGGCACTTTATTTGTAGATGAAATAATGAAATATAAAGTTGTTTGCTAGCAGCAACCTCTTCATTAGTTACAGATCTCTTTAATGTGGAATTTTTTAGATGAATTTACTTCTGCAGAGATTGTGCATATTTATTGATACTGGTGGATTGTAGAAGTTTGAGTAGACTTTTATGATGGAAATGTTCTGAATTAGGCAGTTTTGTCATTATTGGTGCAGGCATTTTGTTTCATTGTTTACTGGAAAAATGTTCAAAACAGTAAATTGAAAATGTCCTCTTAACAACTGTACTGGATTATGCAAGGAATATAATTTAATACAATCAGAAAGGTGTATCAGAAAACACATGTATGTTTCATGTGCAAACAGCCCAAAGTTAATCTTTATTTGCCACTGGCCATATGTATTTTCTTTGAATGTGGGTTTCAATGTTGTTTCAATGATTGTGAGTTTCAAGGGCAGAAACCTTTTAATGTTAAGACTATTTTCATTGTGAGACTGCATTACTTTGTTTAGCAGATGTCTATTAGTGTTTGTGCTGTAAAATGTAAAATAAAACTTTTAAATAAAATTCAAATCATTGTAGAAGTAAAGCAGTATGCACATAACAGTGTTTATGGTAATTGGGGTGAAAAAGCCAAGTAATGGGACATTGGAATGGCTGCAGGGGGTGGCCCCATTTGACCATGATTTTGTGAGGGGGAGGGCAGAAAACTCAAAGACAACTCCAGCTGAACTATACCTCTCAACTGTCCAGATTTTCACAGAATGAATAGATTTTTGCTTTTCATTTTTGGTTTGCTCCTCATAAAATTTTGGTTTTCTTGCAAACCATTTAAGAATGAAGTCATTAAATAATGACAGACATTGAGTTTCAGACTTCATACCTTCAGAAAAATGCACGCTAAAGTAAGACCTGTTATTCTATCAACTATCTAAATTTATACAACAGCAATTTTTAGTACTGTTTGTATGTTCCGCCAATACATTTGGCCTTATCTAGATTTCCTGCATTAGGAGGTTGAGAGGTATGTGCAAATAAATTGCTTTATAGAATTAGGTTTATCCAATCCTCTCAATTGTCCCCAATTTTGGCTCAAATGTTGCTCTCCCCCTAATAATCCCTCTGCAAAATGGCAATTTTGGAATAAAACATGGAGGGTTTACAATTAATAATTAATTGTAATGATCAGAGTTATAGATTATTTTTATTTCAGAAATGCATGTAGAATCTCTTATTTTATCAGCTGCTCAACTTAACAGTACTAATATTTAAAAAGTGTCCGTTCTTTGACAGGTTGCCAGCTGTATTGTGTGGCTATTTTATATTTTTGCATCACATTTTTTGTCCATTTTTCATAAAATTGTGGTTTTCTGGCAAATTAGTGGCAAATCATTAAAGATTGAAGTTAGAAAATAATGACAGACATTTGAGGTTCAGATTTCATACCCTTCAGAAAATTCATACTAATGCAAGACCTACTATTCTATTACCCTTCTAAGTTTATAAGAGCAATATTTAAAAACTGTCCTTATTTTTGGGCCTTTGTCCCACTTCTATTTATGGGTTTGTCCAGATTTCTTGCTCAGAGATTGAGAGGTATAACAAATGTGTCAGGGCCATCACCATCAGCCAGAGATATTTCAAATTGTGACATACTTGTTGCACCGCACCTCCCCCCATGTAGTGACTCTGGCTGTCTCCAAGCAAGGCAAGCAGCAGTTATGCAGTGTAAGTGTGCAGAATATCCCTCCATCCAAGTTAGACACAATTACTACATTGGCTTTTCATCCATCCTTGATTTTGCAAAATGTTCTGGTTTTCTATCATACTTTTATGCTGTTGATTTATGCTTCTTATTATTCAGAAAATGCATGTTGTTGCAGTGCCTGTTGCCCTGTGTTTAAGTAGCAATGCTTTAATGGCCATCAGTTAAGCTTGTCTGAGATTGTAAGATGCAAGTAAACATTAATAAGCATACTGTTAAAGAACTACCAACATTGAAAGCCTTTTTGTCATTGCCATGCAGAGAATATTTACATAACTAGGTAACGTATAAGCCTTAGGTATTGAAATGCATATGACAATATTTGTAATAAAGGACAGGATTACAGTACTTTTAGAAGTATATTACATTTGTTGGAGACTTACAGTCATCTTTACAGGCTTTACCTGTAAACTAAACAGAATGCCAATCTATCATGTGTGGTCCATAACCTGTGCAGTAACCCTTTAAGCAATTTATCTTGTGCTTGTTTCTTGCTTGCTGTACATTTTTTACATTGATCATGTTTTCCCCATGAAAAAAGAAGATAGTTCTTGTCAGGCAGCAAGTCTTTTTGGATAAGAAACATTTTTACAAGTGGAGGCATCACAGAGATTGCTACTTTCAGCATGTTACTTGGTACTTTTATAAAGCTGAATATAAATTATAATTAGAACTGCAGTGCAAGGAGAAGTGGTATGAGTTGAGTACTGCTTGTTTTTTATACTTGATTTTGACTGGCACTGACAGGCATTCCAGTAATGTATTTAAAAAGTAATTTATTTTTTCATGCCTCACAAACTTTTTGTTTCCATCTAGATATTAAGTAAGCTGTCATGTTGTCAATGGATTGAAATATTTTTTCTTCTACACTTCATTTTGTCTTAAGTGGATTCTCATAATGATGGTTTGGCACCCAGGGCAGTGTATTTAATTAAAGTCCCATTTTGTGGTTTTGAGCATAGCTCCACCCCTTTCTAGTTGACCACACCCCTCCTCATTGGCCCCACCCATTCAGCTGTCTCCTGCAGCCCCCTTTGATTTGAAGTCATTAGTCACCACTGCTCATAAGCAGGTGAAATGCATGCAAATGAGGCAGGTAGAGTGATCCACCAAGCAGATATGCAGTCATGCAGACCCCGTGTTGGTGTCCGTAATGTACATGGAAAAATTCCATGTATAGGAAGGTAAAATGATACCAGGGGCTGTAAAAGTGGAGTTGCAGTGGCAGAAAGAGTATAGAGGACACAGATATGTGCAAAAATAAGCACTGTGTGTCCAAAACTGAATGGAAAATAATGTAAAACGTGTTTTATTAATACCATGGTTATGTTTGCGAGGAACGTCACATTGTGCAAACATGCCATTACAGAAAAAAATATTGTAAAAAGCAGAATTTGTGAGTATGGAACAGTAATGCATTACATGACTCTGTGTGGGGTATATACAATGTAGGCTGCTGTGGTTGCTAACAAGGCAGGGCCTGAATCTGTGCACTTACCAGTTACTGTGCATGGATCTGTATGCAAATGAGCTGGGTTTACTTAATAGTAGAAATGGGTATCTGTGTCCACAGAGCCTATCTGTGTAGGCACAGAACCATATTGGTATCCACAAAAGAGGTAGCTGACATCAAAAGGGAGTGTGTCTGCAAACCTTTAAGCTAATTGGAGCTCAGCAATGCCTATGTGGCACACTGCTCTGCTCGGCGGGGGGGGGGGGTCTGGTGAATGCTAAGCTTTGTTTACCTAAGGGACATGTGTTTCAATGGGTTTGAGCATGTTTGAGCATGTTTGCATGGTGTGTTGCTGTGCTGAGTGTGCTTTCCATGGGGCATGATTGCTCACTGCTAAGACTTGTTTACCTCTGCGGCATGGGTTTGCATGGCACGCCGCAGTGCTCAGCAAGGAAGGTTGTCAAAAACAATTGCCTGAGAAAACCAATGATATATTAATTGCTGATAAGCCCTGTTACACTTAAACTGGGGCCATTAAACCCCCTAATGATGTACTTGGCAGGTGGAATGCATTACAGCTAGCCAATCACACAGAGTACACCTACAGCAGAGCACTACAAAGTATGTATACACCCTACAATCTTATTTTTACCCATACTCTGCAGCATTGGAGTACAGACTTGGGAATTATAACCTAGAAAATGCCAGGGGCTCCTCCAGGTCTGCTACATATGTATGTGCTAGCTGCTGAGGTCAATGCAGCTGCTGCTGATGCTGACCATAGGCCTAGACTGAGAAGGTGAAGAGTGTTCAGTCCCAGGGTAACCTACCAAGAGCTACATGAGCTGGAGATTTTTGAACACTACAGGATGGACAGTGACATACTACAACAACTCAGTGAGCTCTGCCATCCTCAACTCAGACTCAGAGCTAACAGAGGGGAACCCATCCCAGTGGAAACAAAGGTATGTGTAGCCCTTAGGATAATAGCTACAGGTACTTTTCAAAGACCAACTGGGGACATGATGGGGGTCTCACAGGCATCTGTTTCCAGGGTACTCCATCAGTTACTGGATTCCATGCTACCACATGCCTGTGGGCACATTTATCTTCCCCACACCCTTGAGGAGAGGGCCAACAGTATGCAACTTTTCTACCATCTAGCACACTACCCTGAGGTACTGGGTGCCATAGATTGTACTCATGTACACATCAAGGTACCACCTATTGAAGAGGGCAGAATCTACATCAATCGCAAGGGGAATCACTCCATCAACTGCCAGGTCATGTGCAATGCCCAGGGCATTATCATTAATGTGTGTACTGGCAGCCCTGGCATTTATCATGACTCCCATATCTGGCATGCATCACAGCTGGACCATATGTTTGCTGGGGGGACATCCCACATGGCCATTTATTTGGGGATGCTAGCTATGCACTGAAACTGTGGATGATGACACCCATCAGAAATGCACACCCACCCACCAAAAAATGTCATAATGAGGCACACTCACAACCAGAAACATCATAGAGCATGTGTTTTGGCTGTTGAAGTCACAGTTCAGGTGCCTCAATTTATCTGGTGGAACCTTACAATACTCTCCAGCCACATGTGCACAGATGTTCACAGTATGTGCCATGCTACACAATATGAGCCTGTGGAAACAGCTGCAGCAGGATCAGCAAAGGGAAGGAATACACAGCCCACCACCAGTGCCTAGGTCACCCCAGCCGCACCCACAGGGGGACTCGGAGGAGGAACCCCCTGAGGCTGTCCATGTAGGCAGACATAGGTGTGCCCAATATGCCCTGACCTTAGCCAAGAGAAAATGCATAGCACATGCACTGACAACCTAGGGTCCTAGGGACTGTCACTGTACTCTGACTTGCATACATATCAGTAAACATTATACCAGCCAGGCCACACAACCTGCACCTCACCACGTATTGGATGTGGACTGCCTGCATCATTCAGATGTAGCCCTGAACTACAGGTCTGTCAACTGCTGCATTCACAAGGTAAGTCACTCTCCTGTACACCACTTGTAAATGGTACTATAATATGGTAGCAAATGTATGGACCTGCCAGATGTATGCAAGGAAATATAGTGGTTTATATATACTATGCTACTGGGCTACTTGCAGAGATTTATACTGGGGTACTGGGCTACTTGTAAAGCTCCAACAGACACTTGGGACAACTGGTACTCTGTTCACTGGTTCACTGGTATGTGCCCCATATTAGCCACTAGTCCACATGGCTGGAAACTCCACGACAGTAGTCCAGGGAGATACCAGACAGTGGGGTCAGAGGACAGTCGCACGATTGTCTATGCCAGCAGAGCATAGGCTGGTCATCTCCCATCCCAAACACATAAGTGTTACCATACAACTGCTGTAACAGTAAGTCTGCAATGATATACCAGAAAACCAGAAAATTCCCCTATCTTGTTGAAACCTCTCTGTCTGGCTGCCAGTGTGGCCCAATGGTCCAAAGACAGTAGCATGTGTGATGGCATTGATGGATTGATTCTGGCAGCATCCAACATCTTTTGCATGTGGGGTACCCATATGGTGGTAGTCCCAGAGACTGTCAGAATCCCTCAATCTGTTACTTCAAGAAAGCTGGACAAAGACAGAGTGATTGGGGGCATAAAGGGTCATACCTACAGACAGACATTATACATGCTCTGAGTAACCTAGCAGGTGGCTAGTTTAACATCAGGCTGCAACAGGTCAGATTAGCTGCAGGATGTAAAGGCCATCAGTTAAATGTGTCAGTAGGTACAACAAGTCAGTGACCAATTTACAGTATAGCACTGGGAAACCGCAAATGTATGAGGAACACAGCAGAGAGATGGGGCAAAATACTGGACATTCTGCAAAAACATATACAGGGAGAGGTATGCAAACTGTCATCCTGTGTGTGGTGTTTCACTATGTACCCCAATCACATCAAACCTCTCAACCTTTGACAGTAGGAAATCTGTTGAAATACAGTGAATAAATGTGGGACCAAGGACACAACTTGGGACATGTTTTAAATACTTGCTCCTATAAGCATAGAATGTTGATAGAATAAAAGATCCTGCATTCACTTGACTCACCTGCTTTGCATGGAGTCTGAAACCCAAATATCTGTCAGTATTAATTTACTGCAATCTTAACTGGTTTTCCACTAATTTGCCAGAAAAAAACAATGTTATGTGAAACAGGCCAAAAATATGCAGCAAGAGTCTGGACAGTCTGTGAAGTTCTCTACAGTTCTAAAGTGTGAGTCACATGTTAAGGTCAGTAAACAGCCGGAAAATGCCTTGGACAATATCAGGCAACTGCAGTACTATGGTAACAGGTGTAGCTGCCAATGGCCTGCAGCACACACTAATCCTGGGCTGAAGTACAGGTAGCTCTGGCCTGGAGTCACCTTGTAAGTACTGACATATATATCTGATAACAAAATGTATATATAGATATATAAAGTACAGTGATACATAGACTCCCCACATACTTCTACATAACACATTTACTTTACTGACACACACAACTACATTTAAGGAGACAACCTTGTTCTACACCATTGATATAGATATAGGCAGGGATGTATGTATGTTCCCACATACCCCTGAATGCTGGGGTCATCTTCACATAAACATGACAACAGCTGTCTGATGTCACCAGACCAAGGCTGCAACAGAACATAATCCACTCATCCACAGACTCCAGAGCCTGCGGGCTGTCACCCTGCAGACAGACATAGGTATGCAGGTGGTGTAATGTACAATGGGTGCAACGCATGCCTTGGACAGGAAATATTGTCTCAGGCAACATGTCTGCCTATCAACCTGCAAGCAGCCACATATGGCCAGACTGGTAAGTATACACACATAACAGGTGTATTACTAGGTATCCTACCCTTAGGACACTAGATACAATAAAACAGTACCAAGCAGTATCACTCTGCAGGGTATGCATGCTGTCGAACACAAGGCCACTTTGCATACTCCACAAGTATTGTGCCTGCAGCAACATATACAGCAGACATAACCTGTGGCACATGCGATAAATACTGTGAGCTGTATTGTGTAATACTAGATAGGTAGGAGTTCTAATCTCACATCCTCCAACTGTGTGTGTGTGTGTGTGTGTGTGTGTGTGTGTGTGTGTGTGTGTGTGTGTGTGTGTGAAAATATTATCTCACAGCACTATGGATGTACCCATATAGCCTGTCTCCATGCAATGGTATGTATTTTATGGCCCTGTGACTGGCTGCTGGTCTCTAAATCCCCTCCTCTACAAGGCCTGGTGATGTCATCCACCTTAAGAGCACTGGCTGACAGTGTGTTATCAGATAAACAACATGGCACATGTGATAAGTACAGTGGCTATAGTATGTAATACTAGATAGGTAGGGGCTCTAATCTTACACCATCCAACTTGTATATGGGTGAGGGTTTACATGTGTGTGCAAATATGTCCCCTGATAGCACTAGAGACATGCCTATGTGGCCTACCCCTGTGCATTGGTTATGCATTTTATGGCCCTGTGACTAGACTCTAGCCCTAGATTTCTTCTACATGAGCATAATTGATGTTCACTACCATCTATAGTTGTATGTGCAAACTACCCAGATGACATGTATCAAGGGTAGTAGACTGTGTCACAGGGTATGAAAGCATGATGACGCTGACTGTCCCCATTGTCCCCGACACAATGTTCTACACATATGCACCGAGGGAACCATGAACATATACTGGCATACCTTGTTGACATCATATCTCTGATGTGCTGCCTTGTCATTCTGTGCTACTGTATTTCTGCCATGTGTCCATAGTTGCACCACTCGGACTCCTGGGAGAAAAACATACACAGCTCTATTAAACACCTGCCATTCTGTAACACTAACACCAGTGAACATCAGGCAACAGATATACACAACACTTGATGTGTAGTCCTGACACATGCCAGCATACAGTACCTGTTGTGGCCCACAACAGCTGGCATGGCATAACACTATTGCACTACACAAACACATGCAGAGTTATATAGTCACCCTGTGCATCAGACACATATATGCAGGTCCCAGCATCGATAGCAGTGATATGGAACAGGTATCATCACATTCACAGAGTGTGGTGTGGGGGTGCCAGAGGCCTAGGCTGTGCCAAATGGTTGACAGCATGTGTGTGCATCAGGAAGGGGTGCTGGTGACATGGGCCATGTAGAGTTGCTGTGTGTGTCTGTAGGTGACCTGCATGTGACACTGGTGTTATAGTGTGTGCATGTACACAGTCAAGCTCAGTGTTAGCCCTACACATGAGTATGGTGGACAGCTGTGGACCATACATGGCAGAGTGCACAGTTCACCATTTCAATTCAAGAACATGGGAAAGGTCAGATGCAGTGATAGTACCTGACGGTGATTGCTGTCTGCTGGGCCTGTGTCCCCCACAGGACCACGTGCCCATGGCCTGCCATGTCATGGTGTGAACAGCACACCTCCCTCTGTAACAGAGGGGGTGCTGCCACTACGAGAATGTGAGTGTGCATGGCCACGTGGACTACCTGTGAAAGCTGTTGCTGTCCTACATCCATGTGTCCGACTCCCAACTCCAACAACATGTTCCAGCATAGACAACATATGCTCAAAGACAGACACTGTCTGAGCCCACCGCCTCTCCACTACATCAGTGAAATGTTCCATGGCATCACCAATGCAGTGGAGGCAGTCAGAGGTGTCAGACTGTGTGCATCCATAATCCTAAGCATCCATTTGGTGTTGCGTTCAGCTCATGCTTGTGCCTCCATGACACTCTGAAACATGTGGCTAGTGACTTGTGATGTGACACCTGCAAAAGGAAGTGGATGGGCAGCAGTCCTCCTTTGAGCAACCTTGTCAATCTGCCTGTGTGGGACCTCGCAGGTCTCTGGCTAAGGCTAGTGTCTACACTCACTTACACCATAGTTCTTACACTGTCCTGTACTATGTCACCACCCTCTGACTGTCTAATATCTGTGGCCTCTGGTAACTGGGTATGTGTGGACATACTGACTGTGTGTGGGGACAATGGCAGCAGAGGAGGATGGGACAGATTCAGCCACCAACAACTCCACATGTGCCTCACTATGGCCACCATCATCATTAGAGTCCAATGAAACACTAACATTAGGTTGTGAAGGGGACAGACTCCAACCCCCATTTTCACCTGTGAGAAGCAATACAAAAGCAGTACATTACCACCTGCACGATTATACAGGGTAATCCACAAAGACTCATACAGACGAGGATCCACAACTGCGTTACATGTCCAATATCTTCTCATCTCTGATCCCATGCACAACACACACCCCCACAACAGCATACACAGATAACCCAGGCCCTGTATAACATGCATGTCACCTACAGCTGGGTAATGTTGCCAGTTCAGTACACCTGTAAGGTATGTGATATGACAGTGTATGTGGCAGAACTACACATAAAACCCAGTACACCAATCATAACAGTGAAATGCCAGTTGTAATACCACTGCCCAGGTATGTACCTTCTCCCTATTGTGTTTGAATGGGCATCTTGGAGTAATTGCTTCATGTATAGCAGGCCGCATAGTTGCTCATAACTATATCTGCAAACATGTTAATGTGCGTACAAATACACACCTTCATTCCCTAGGCTATGCACTGTAGTTAACTGCTCCTAAATGGAACATACCATTATTCTACTCTAGCTAAGTAGAACACTTGTGCAAAAAGCAAAATGGCAACCATTAGCATTCATGGGGTATATATGATCTGACAAAACAGCAATATCACACTTACCAGGTACAGGACCACAAACTCCGTCCATACAAGATGTACTTGTGGAAAGGTGAGGGACAGGTATTGTCAGCAACACCACATGTTGCAGTGTTACAAGGTAATATGTGTCTATATCCACATGTACAGTAGCTAATGTGATATTGGCTATATTGCTGACATTCTGAGTATGTGTGCACAACTGTGTTGAAAAGCCAGCACCCCCAGTACAGATAGACCTGACCCATGTACTTGTCTGTACAGCCTGTCACAATGACAGCAAATATTATACACTGGTGAACACAGTCAGCCTACTAAGGATGCTCCTCTGATATGGACACTGTGGCACCCACCTCCAGGATGTATGTTGTGATGGTTGGCTGGGAGCTGTGGATTGATCCTAGGTTCACCAGAAATTCCTTTGTGGCTGAGAGTGGTTGTTCTGTTGCAGGCCCTCCACCAGTGGTGACATGATCCCTGGCAACAGCAGCTGCCCTTTCATGTGCAGCATTGACCATGTCTGTGACCCGGTGTCAAACCTGCTCGTAGGTCCTGTCCTGTTGGCCAATATCATTTACAGCCCTCACAAGGTTGACCCACAATGCTGCCTGTTCTTCATGATTGTGACGATCCCTTGACAACAGGATGTGATGGTTGAGTCTGAGAGCATCCAGTATAGTATCATTTTCTGCAGATGAAAATGAAGGATGTCCATCTGTGCATCATTTCTGCTAGACAACAAGAGGGGGACACATTACAGGACCTGATGCATGGATGCCTACTATGTACACACCCTACACACCCAAAATGGCCTGCAATATTCTCTGCTCCCTCACATGTCATACCCTACAGTTTGGCAATACACTACATGTGTGGCTATCACCAAGATAATAAGAATACTGGGTAATGTCCCTGTGTACTGGGACAGATTCTGCTATATGTCTGTGCAGGCATCACTGCAGTGTACTGTGGTGTGTTCCCTACAGGCAAATCCCCACTAATATGTGACATGGCCACTGTCAGATAAATAGCAGTGTGCTATTCCAACTATATGGGGACAGTCCAGCCACACCAGTGTGCCACAATGACAGACAGCAATGCAAACCTGCTGTTGTATATGTTCCCTGTTGGCATCATACATCTCAACTATGCAGATGTTTGCAGAATGCCACCATGTCTGGCTCATAGCTGTGGTCCATCTTGCACAAACATGTGCATGTCTGACAAATGGTTGTCCACTGATTGATGGTTGCTATCAGAAAACGGACACAAAATCTGTCACCCATCAGACCCCTCAGACAACACTGTTACTCTAATCACATTTTTACTTTGTATGGCCAATATGTATAGTCTGTCACTGGGTTTGGGCCTTTGTTCCACCAATAAATATTTCTTTGTCCTGGTTTCTTACTGTAGGAGGTTGAGAGGTATGTTAGGCATAACTCTCAACCAGACAGGGATGAATGTCCATGAAACAGGGACTTAGCCAGAGTACATCAGGGGCATTCAGGGACACTTTACAATGTTAGTACTATTTATGCGTGACATCAACAGACATAGAGGAGGTGTATTACAGTCCATAGGTTGATGTTACAGGAGTGTACACCCTTACTTACTGTCACTATGTCTTAGGTGTAATCCACTATCTTTACTATAACAACCGACCATTGTAGGAGGAATGGACAGTGACAGAGCAGAGAAGTGAGTCAAAGTAGGGACAATTGAGAGGCATGCCTGTAGGTGCTGGACAGCAGAGTATCACTGGCATGTCAGCATCATAGATCTAATACGCGCCTACTGTTTTAACCCCTATTCCCTATACCGCTATCCTCTCATCTGCATCCCTTTTTGTGGGAAAATGTAGTGCATACCTGGTAGAGTGGTGCATTCTTTGTATTGAAGGGTTCCTCTGCAAATGCTTTGCACATACGCTGTGTGTGTGAGTAAAACCATATACAAACCTGTTCCCCACAAGCATTTGCTTGCCTTTTGCAGGTAATGCTCATTAACAGGTAATTGCCTGTGCACCAATCTGTGGCTCAGACTTGCTAATTGCATCCAAAACAGCTGAATTGCACTATCATTAGCCAAAGACATGCTGCCATAGTGAAATATATAAGGCCTTCATGTAGGCCTTGGCCCCTTTCTTAGTTTTTGAGATGGATATTACTGAGGTGTGGAGACTACAGCATCACAGAGGGTCAGTACAAATACTGTCCATTGTAGAGATGTATGAAGTATGCCCACAGTTTTGTCTCATATGTTTGCTTAGTGTCCCATGACAGTGTGGTCATCTGGCATCTGGCAAATCACTGGAAAGCCTTGTGGGTTGAGGTCAGAAGGGGGTGAGAGACGTGAGTGTCAGACTTCATAATCATAAGAATATGCATGGTAATGCAATAGTTGCTATTCTATCCACTAACTATATTTGTAGGGGCAAACTGTGAAACATGTACAGTACCTATCTCTTGGCCTTTGCCGCCCCCTTTATGTATGTTTGTGTCCGGATCCTTTGTTATAGAGGGTTAGGGGGTTGGGAGGTATGGTTGGTCTATAGAACCTACTTTAACATACAGTCATGTATGCTCCAGGCTGCAGCTGCTGCAACAGTCTAGGACAGAATGGGAGGGTGGAGTGTTTACACTTTGGAGGGCTGTAAGCTGTATGTCTAACTATGGCAGATGTGTCAGCCCTGTTAGTACAGGAAAGCCAGAGTAAGGGTACCCATTACAGTCCAATTGAGACATGTGCTTAAAGTACATCTGTTATACAACAGTGCCAATAGCAGAGTAGTAGGAGAGACATAGTTAGGCTATCTGAATATGTACAGTGTGTCCCTGCCTGCAGGCCTGTGACTTGCAAAACTGGGTAGCTGATGATACAGTAGCAATAATCTACTGGGACTAAAATTGCATGACTCAGTCCTTACTCGCTGTGTTCACAAGAATGTAAATGAAGTGTAACACACTGGAATCGAGCCCAGGACTGTGTGTGACAAAATGCTCTGTATGCAAGGCATTTAACAGACTGAGCTACTGAGTCAGTGCTACAGCAGGTGTATTTGCCAGATATATGTGCATACATACAGCTGTGACACATGTTGTCTGCATCCATTAGAATGTGCATGGCTTTCACAGGTAGTTGATCTGCAACAGGGTCCCAGTTGAACATATGTACTGTGTCAGTGATGCCTTACCAGGTGTGTTTAAAGAAGTTGCAGATAAAGGGAACATTTTCCTGTTATCCCAGGTCTAATGTACTTGCATTATTATTTATTTGGCTGTCTACTGGTGTATTTTTGCATTAGAGTCCAAGGTACACTCCCATTTCTCCCATTGCAGTCAGTCAGTGGCAATCACTATGTTTTCCTGAAAACACCTGTGCTAGATGAGATCTGTGTGGCCTAGTGGGTTAGTGCAGTAGGCTGTAGCTGAAAGGGACCTGGGTTTGAATCATGGCAGAGGAGATTATTTTATACATGTGCCTAACACTATGAGAAACAAATAGGATCATTAAGGCAGTTTAAAACTCATTTAAGCAGGTCTGCGCAAACCCATGCTAAAAAGAAAAAGGGGGTGATAGGACAGTGGTGAAATGGGGGCAAGCAGGGGGGAAAACATAGTGAAAACCAGGTAGGGATGTGCAGGGAAGGACCATAGCTTTCCATTTCTTGTACAGCAACAGCTGTTCATTTTGACATATTCATATGATGAATTTGGACTCTCAAACCCCAGAGAGAGGGATAAGGACAACATAAATGTTTTGTCAGGCCAACTGGACCAAATTAGTTGTGTCCAGTGGACATGTGTGCAAAATGGAGAGCTATTTATGGGGACATTTTTTTTGTGGGACAGGTGTCCATACATGCGGGGAGGTAAGTTGGGTAGAACAGGATGCAATTGCAGACAGACAAGACAGACAAAACAGACAAGACAGCAGACAGGGGTGGTGTGTGACACATGAGGGGAGTAAACACCTTGGATGGGGAGAGTGTTGTGGAATCTGAGGAGCATGTGCCTCCAGACAGCAGCAGCATGACTGAGGTCCCCACCCATGGGCAGTCCACACTGCTCCTTCACTGTCCCAAAGGTGGCTGTGCTGGAGGCTGGGCACCAGGGCCAGCAGGCCCCACCAAGTTGTTCAGTCTGCCCTCGAGCTGGTGCAGACATTGTTCATAACTCCTATGAAGAATCCTGCACACCATGGCCAGTAGTCAATCCTTGGTGACTACCGTCCCTCTGCCACCGCTCCCGGTGGGACAGGCCCAGTCCCCTGAGGTGGTTCCATCCGGAAGTGGTGCTGGGTCAGCAGATGGGGGGGCACCACCAACTTGGGTCCCAGACTAGCTGGTACCCGGTGCCACAGCCGGCTGAGGTAGGGTAGGTGGATCAGCAGGAACCAGCCTACCCTGATGTGCTGTGATTATGGCAGTGAAGTTAATTATGAACAAACCCATTGTTAGTAATAACAGCATGCCAGAACATTGAAAATAACCCCATTACATTTCAATACATATTATGTGAAACACAACAATGAATATCAGAACAGGAAGTATATTAACAGCATGCCAGTAACAGTTATGGCATATGGCCAACAGAATAGGTAATTTGACAGAATATGTTAATATGAAACCATTGTGATACATAACAATAATAAAACACATGCCCCAAAATAAAGTTCATAGAATAACGTAAGTTAATTGTAAACCATAACCAGAGCATAACAATAATAAATATTTGAAGATAAGGGGTGGAGAGAGAAAAATACAGTCCAGTTGACAACATTACTTCTATCTACTCTACAGGTCTGTACTTTCTTTATGTGTAAAAGTGCCCTATAGCTGCTGTAGCACATAGATACCTCTCAAGCTATTTGCATGGGACAGTATGGGCCAAGCAATAACAACTGTGGGTGAACAACTACACAGAACACTTGAACATCAGGTGTACTTATATTACTACCAAGATGTACTGTGGGCTGATGTAGTGTTACTTTGCTATTTATATAAACATGCCAATGGTACATCTGTGACAGATGGATTACACAATGGTAATTACATTCTGTGACAGCGTGACACTTGAGAGACATATATGTGTACAGTACAGACAGTTAACGATCATGCCTTGCTAGACAGGCATGAGGATAGAACCCAATAGCAGTGACAGCAGTGAACATCTGCATCACAAGTATGAATTGACTGCAACTACCTTTAACAAATACTCCAAGCATGCAGCCATACCAGAGCTTACACATTTTACTTATTTTATTTTATTTTATTACTACACTTATTTCCTGTTTTTATGCTGTAGTTTGATTCTCAGCCCTCTTCTCTTTAACATCTTTACAAACCAACTCCACTTAGCAACCACAAAAGCTGATATAATCCAATATGCTGATGACACAACTCTGATCTACTCTGCATCCAGTATCCAATTTCTCCAACAAAAAGCCCAAGAATCCTTCAGAGAGACAGAAAATTGGATAAATACATCCCAACTGATATTAAACCCAAAGAAAACACAACTAATGCTGTTCCACCCCAATAAAGACTAATGACTTCACCTTCTCCATATTCTCAGCCAACAAGACCCTCATCACCCCATTCCCAGAGGCCAAACTACTAGATCTTACAATCGACCAGCAACTAAAATACAATAAACATATATCCCTAACTGTTTTCAAAGTCCACAAAAAGCTAGGAACCCTCAGTCACAGCAAAAGGTTGCTAACCTCCGAGTCTAGAATTGTCATAGCCAGAACTCATCTCTTATCAACATTACATTATGCCTCCCCAGTGGTAACAAACCTAAATAAAACTGACCTGAACAAACTTTTCACATGCTACAATAAAATCATCAGGTTTGCAACAAATGCCAAATCATGCTCCCACCACTGTCAATCCCTACATTCACCACACTGGCTAGAATTTCCCAATTTATTATGTTACCGCCAACTCAACCTAGCACACCAAATACTATAATATCCTGACAAAATCCCTGGCCTGACTGGCCTTCTAAACCTCTACAATTCAAATAGGCAACAATGATCCGGTAACAAAGCTCTGATTGACGTTATCCCATATAAAACAGCTCTGGGGAATCTCTATTCCCTCATGAAGTTGCAAAAACATAAAATACCCTGCCTCCTGACCTCAGGTTACAAAATTCTACATCCACTTTCAAAAACCTCCTTAAATAACACCTTTAAACCAACCACTTATGTAACTGCAATGGACCTCCCTGAACCCTCACTCTATTGGATGATTTTATTTCCTGATGCTTCTGGTGAATTGTGCTCTACCTATGCTCATTAGATATTGTATATATTGTAAGTATGTTCTTACTATGAAAATCTCATGTACATATATTGTACCTATTCTTACTCTATGAAAGTGCTATGACCATATATTTGTACCACAACTTTGTATTTTTTAAATTGTTAACCTTTGTACAGCAGGTTTCCTAACCTGTTATTATCATTTAAACTCTGTAATCTTTAAGTGCTGTCATGTATTACTCTTTATTCTGTAACTGTTTGGAGCTTTTCTCCCAAGGACTCCACTGAAAATGGACACTAACTGTCCAGCTGGACTATCCTGGCAAACAAATGATAAACAATAATAATCATTTTCACATTCCTAGTAATGATTGTAACAGTCTTTGAGATGTAAACACACAATAATGTACTCATAATATGGGCTACCTTGCCCATTTACCTGTAGTTCCTGTGGAGAGAATATCTGTAAATATTACATGACTGATACTATAATATTTAGATCTACATAGCACTGGATTTGAACCCTGGTGTGTGTGTGGCAAAAAATGTACTTCAGGCACAGCATTTAGCAAACTGAGACACTGAGTCACTAGTGATTACTGACTGACTGATATTTGCCTAGAGCTCACCAGGCACCAGAATATGACCTGCTAATAGTGGTACAGTTTTATACTTGACTGCAGTGACAGCTGAACACAATACATGACATTCAAGCATTACAGAGATACTAGGTAAAGTATATATGACTACATATAATTCAGGTGTAGATATTACATTGTTAGTGTGTTGAAATATCTGTGAAGTCAGCAACCAATATCCAATTATGGATTATTATTTGCAGCGTGCAACTTATACGTTGTTATAGCTGACTGCAGCACCATACCTCACATCCTGAATGCTTGTAGCTGACATGCAATAGTGAAAACAAGACAATCCTGCTCTACACATTTACCTTGGTGTTATTGCTATTGCTCCCTGTGTTGTTGCAGACATAAGTGATTTATTATGAAACATCTCTGAACCTATGCTTATTGCCCAGCAGAGTTTATTACACATACTTCATGCAGGTACTGTTGCTGTTTCATGATTGTATTGCAGAATACTTGTAATAATTGATTTCTTGCAAAACAGCCCTATTACACAAAATACTTTATTATACATATTCATGCAGGTATGGATACTATTTTGTGTTTTTATTGCAGAACAGTTTTAACACTTGATTGCTTGAAAACAGCCCTACAGCCACAATCATTACACAACAGACTTTATTAGAGAAACCTTCAGTGAGTTACTGATATACTTTACTTGTTTTTATTGCACAACAGTGGTCATTATGCAGGTGTTGCAACACAGCTGTTATTCCACAGCTATTGCACTACTACATTTTATTGCATATTATACTTTATTATGGTTAATGCTTCACTTTTCCCTGCATATGGCATTGCTGTTGGCAGTCTGCACATCTTGCAGTACAGGTGTAAGTCCACATTCACTGCAATACGATCTTTACTGTATGTACCTAATCACAGTTAATGCTTTACTCTTTCTTGCTTGCTTAACTATAGATAGCAAAATACATCTGTACTCACCACACTCATGGCAAAACCTGGCCAAGCACCCAGCATGCACCTTCATGTTGTGAGCCCTCTCCTCTGCAGCTGTTGGGAGAGAAGCTCACTATTATGTATACCAGTTTAGCACACATTCAAGTTTAGATATTGGTGAAACACAGGAAATGGTACTTACATACATGTGGGACATTCCCAGCCCAGAATTCTTGGACCCACGTGTCTGAGAGAGCCCCCTTCTGTCTTTTCAGGTCATCATGGTGGTAATGACATTGCTCACCTGTATGGGGGATACCATTTGCACTGATGAGATCCTTTGCCAGCAGGTCCCAGGCCTCTGTCTTGTACTCTGAGCCCTGGTAACCTCCCTGTATCAGCCTTTTGGCTTGTGGCTTTTTACAAGGAATCCTACCATGATCCTGGACTTCTGAATTCCCCAATGCTGTACTCAAAGGTGGGAACCCTCTGCAAAGCCTGCCATTGTACCCTTAGAGTTAGAACTCCAAAGGATTATGCTGTATTCCCAACTACTGGGCTTAATATAGCTAATTTTCCCATTCTTACAGCCATTGGGCAGCATTTAAAAATGTGGTGCATCACTTAGCACTGTGCAAACCAGTGCAGCTCAGCTGAGCATTGCAAACACCCAATCTGCTTAGCACTGCTTAGCAGTGCACAAACCAGCCAAGCAGTGCAAAGCAGTGCATAGACATTATCCGTTGTGCTTAGTAGGTCTTAGCAGAGCTTAGCTGAGTGCAACAGGCTAGTATTTAAAAATAATTTGCATAATTTCTAATTCCAACAAAAATGCTAATTTGCTCTTCCATCTATTCAAACCCTGCACCTACTGCACATGAGGCTGTAACTCTAACCACTTAGCTAAATAGATGTGTGAAATCTTGCTATATGTTTACATATACCTCTGAGCCAACTTTAAGCAGTGCTGAGTACCATGCCATGCCACGAATACATGTTCAGCTATGCTTAAACATGACCTTTAGATAAACAATTAAATACATCCAGTTTTTATTTTTAGATAAAACAGAAAAACACACCAGCTACCATGACTAGGTAGTGCAGGAAATATATATTTATTATTGAAATCGGTAAGCGCTTTCACAGTAACACAACACCACTTCTTCAGACCAAAGACATAAAACTAATTCTAGGTATATATACTACAAAAGAGCCTATCAGAACTTACAATAAAAATTACATGCTAGAAAAGATAAAAAGTGAAACAAACCAATCAGTTAGAAAACCAATAAAATAGTATGTACAAAGAGTACAGACCAATAGCAAAATAAACATTGAGCAAAGGACAATGTTCAGCCTCCCATTGGGTAAAAAGTATAATTCAACAAAACTAGTTCCTAGAAACTAACTAAATGTAACAAAATCTATGAACAAACAAAAATGTAATTGTGTAAATAAAAAAAATTACTATACAATAAAATACAACACTGAAAAAGTATTTCAGATCTAACCTATCAAATATGTTGACAACTGAGGTCCACATAAAGTAGGAAATGCAGATATATAGATAAACAAAAGAAGAACAAACACGTAGTCCTTCATAAAACATAGAAATAAAAGTAAATGGTAAATAAAGTAGGAGAGCATAATAAAGCTGAAATAATATCAGGGAACGTATTAATCACAATACTGATAAAAGACCCACTCTAAAAGTCAGAGTCCTGATATGGCTAAAGAAAAATGTATCCAACCAATCAAATACCATGAAATGGCTGAAACACCTATCAAAAAGAGTAAAATACTGTGTTCATATAGGCCAATATAGTAAAACAAACAGCCTATCAAAGAAAAATTAGAAAGTTACCACATAAATCAACCACAGAAACAAAACTAAATAACATAATAAGGCTATACATATATCAGACTCAAAACTCTACAAAAACATCCTTCAATCAAAATAATGGGTCCTCAATGTCCACTAAAACACATATGGTGGTTAATATTAGTGAAATGGCAAAACTTATTCAGCACATAGCAGTAGAGTCAAAATGACAAAACAACATCCAGCTAGCATTGCTGAAAACAAAGCACCACATCAAAAAAAATGGAGAAATAACTCTAAGAAGGCTACTACAAGATAATCATACCTGAGGCAGCCTAACAGCTACCAAAGAATAGCACAGCTGTCAACCAAAAACAAAACTATGCACATCTACTAGAAACCTCTGAATAAGAAACCTGTCAAATACATAATTCTAACCTAATATAGGCAGGATCTTCACACAACAATAAAATATTGCAAAGACACCCACAAATATAACTAAAGTCTGATGATCACAACAAGATACAAGCCAAGAAACTGAATCTGGAAGGACTACATCATCAAAACTGAGGCGACCTATCAGCTTTCAAAAAACGGCATATCTACCAATCAAAAAATAGTATGCTCATTGGACATCTCTGACAGGCACACAACAAAACAAAAACAAATTACCTATGGAAGGAAAAATAGTTACAAAAATACAGCATGTATTAACTACCAAAGCAAACCTAAATATTATAATATGCCTAAAAAGCTCAGAACTCTGCAAGAAGCAAAAAGCATTAAGAACCTTCAATCAAAATAATGAAAACTAAAAAGTCAACCAATAAACACGTGGTGGCTAATATTAATAAAGAATTAAAAATGGCAAAAATGGCAAAGGCTGATTCTTCACACAGCAGTAGAGTCATAATTTCAAAAACAAAACACCACATCAAAAATTAGGGAATTGACTCCATGAAGACTACTGCAACATCATCAAGTCTAAAGCAGCCTATCCACTGCCAGAAAAAGACAGAACCTTCAACCAAAAAAGAGCAAAAGGTGTATATCTGCTAGACTTCTCTAAGTAAAAAATGACCTGTCAAACAGATAATCTTAACCTGATTTAGGCAATTTCTTCACAGAACAAAAAAATCACAGAGACACCTACAAATGTAACTAAAATATAATAATTGCAATCAAATAAAAACTTTAAAAACTAAATCTAAAATGGCTACATCAACAAAACAGAAACAACCTATCAGCTTACAAAAAAAAGCATATCTAACAATCAAAGAAGTAAAAAAATGATATACCCGTAGGGCTTCTCTGACAAACGAACAACCAATCAACAAACTAATCCTCAAGTTTAAGCCAATCAGAGAAAAAAAGGGGATTAGAGGAAATCTGTATCAGAAACTTGCTATAGAGAGAGTTCTTACATGAAGCAATTAGACAAAGCAAACACATACAAATTAAAGATCTCAACAGACCATAACAAAGCCTGCTGCAAAAAACAGAACTCTGACAAAAAATACAAGTATCAAAGATAATAAATAGTATCTAAAAAACAAAAGCATAACAGATAAATGCATGAAAAAAATAAAAAAATACTAAACAAAAAAAAATCTAAATAAATTATAAAATCATAGAAAATGTAATGGTTCAAGATCATGCCTTAAGGGCAGGTTTCAAAGATACTCTTTCATTTAAGCCAGTTACCACAAAGGCTTTAAGTGAAATAATCCATTTTTGTTCTATGGATTCAGTTTTATTATTTATATCTCCCAATCTATCCCCTGCTTTCACAGTTTCTAGTATGAAAAATTTAAAAGTGTGATGTACTCCACACTCCTATGCATGTTTTGCTAAGTCATTTGTAGTTTTACCCTTACAGATATCATTCTGATGTTCTAATATCCTATCCTTCAATGAAAAAGTAGTTTTACCTATATAGAATTCATAACATACTGAACAGAAAGCACAATAGACCACATCCTTGGTCTTGCAATTAGCAAAAAAAGCTGAAGGTAATATGGAACCCACTGTGTCTATGGACAAAGGAGGTGCATGCATGGATATATATGCATGTAGAGCAGGTGGTGCATCTAAGGGTACCCTTATGTTCTTTGAACAAACCTGCAACTGAACCTCTGTTCCTATAACAAAGCTGGCATTTCAAAGATAGGTGATTCCTAAAGGTAAACTTGGGTTGACTATCTTACAATTTTCTGATCTCTGAGTTGGCTAGAAGCACAGACCAGTGTTTTCTGATAACATCACAGACAGTATTAATGTTATTTGAAAAGGTAAACAATGGTCTGTTCTTACTGAAAGCAACTGAAACACGTCCAGGTTCTTCCAAACTCCTACTAAAGAAATAAGGGCTACCCTTACCATTCCTGGTTCTTAACGCTTCTGCAATACACTGGTCTACTTCATTTTCTTTATACCCTCTAGCAATAAAATCAATCTTAAGTCTGTCAAGAGCAGAAACAAGATCTATATCATTATTATGGAGATGCGTGACACTGAGAACCTGTCCTTTGAGCACATTCCTGCTCATATGTCTGAGGTGCACGCTCAATTTATGCCAAAGAGTGTTCTTCTTAACTTGTTTCTTATAAATACTGGTACATAACCCATTTAACTCATCCTTGTTAACTTTTACATCAAGAAAAGTATCACAGTCAAATGAGCTATGATAACTAAACTTTAAGAAATCTGTGGTACCATGTAGGAACTCTATAAAGCTGCCCAGTTCTTTGGGTCCTCCACCCCAGATGAGGAATATGTCATCTACAAAATGTTTATAAAAATGAATATGACATGCAACGCAATTGCCCTTTAGGACAGTCTCGGACTCCCACAATGCTAATACGAAATTGGTGTAGCTATTCATACATTATGTGCCCATCGCTATGCCTTTATTCTGAACAAAATATTTACTGCCGAAGATAAAAGCATTATGCTCCTGAACAATCTCTAGGAGCATATAAATAAGCTCTATCTTAATAGCCATAAAATCCATGTTAGATGTTAAAAACTTCCTGATACTGTAAATCCCTGAGTCATTAGGGATAACGGTGAGCAATTATGCTACATCTAAAGTAACAAGCATAAAATCACTAGAAACATCAAAAAATTCAGCCCAAGCATGCAGAGACTCAAGAAAGTGTTCCATGTCTCTAAAGGCTGTTGGTACTCTATCCAAAATAGGTCTCAGAGATTTTTTTCCAAAAAAATGGACATAGGTTCAGTTACCCAGCCTCTGCTGGAAAGAATGGGTCTCCTAGGTGGTAAAACAGCATTTTTTGGATCTTAGGCAGACCATATAAGATAGGGATGAATGAATTTTCTACATAAAAGTAATCATGCAAAGTGGCATCAATGAGACCTGTTCATAACAAATCATAAACAAAGAAATGTACTCTGTCAATAAAAGTTTTCACAGAATATTTAGCAATACATTTGTAAGTCTCTTGATCACTAAACATGCCATTCATGCTGTTAATATAGGAGTGTCCATCCATAACAACTCCTCCACCCTTGTCTGCAGGTCGAAATTCTAAATGGCCAGCCTGTCGAAGTTCACTTAGAACGGTCCGCTGGGTGCATTTTTGCAATTCTGACTCTACTCCTATGTGGTGAATCGGCTTTGCTGCTTCACCAATATTAACCACCATATTTTTTTAGCAGACTTTCCAAACCTGTTATCTTGATTGAATGATGTTTTTTGTAGAGTTTTGAGTCTGTTATATATATATATATATATTTAGGCATATTATGTTATTTAGCTTTGTTCTGGTGATTGATTTATGCCGAAACTTTCTAATTTTTCCTTGATAGGTTGTTTGTTTTACTGTGTTGGCCAGGTCTATATTACATGATCAAACCCTTAGGTTATTGAATACCTAAAGGTCGATCACTAAATATCGAACTGTGAAAATCGCGAAAGGCCGTTTCCACACAGGAAAACAATGCCATTGGCCAAACTAAAAAAACAAAAAAGTTACAAACAGAAATCAAGTGGGGGGGGCTGTGCCCCCCCACACCTCCCAACTAAATATACCAACTCCAATATTGCTCTACATTGTAAAAAGAGCAAAATCCATGTAGTGGCCAAATTACTTGTTTCCGTGTATGGAACAGCTGTTTGCGATTTTCACAGTTCGATATTTAGAGATCAACCTTTAGGTATTCGACTACCTAATGTTTCGATCTCATGATATAGACCCGTGTTGGCCTATAGGCACACAGTATTTTTAGTCTTTTTGATAGGTTGTTCAGCCATTTCTTGGCATTTCATTGGTTGTATACATTTTTCTTTAGCCATATGTGATTGCTACTTTCCCTGATATGACTTCAGCTTTATTATGCTCTCCTAGTTTATTTATCATTTACTTTTATTTCTATGTATTATGAAGGACTACTTGTTTGTTCTTCTGTTGTATAGCTATATATCTGGATTTCTTACTTTACATGGACCTCAGTTGTCACTATATTTGATAGGTTAGATATGAAATACTTTTTTGGTTTTGTATTGTATTGCACAACAATTTTTTTTACACAATTGTATTTTTGTTTGTTCACAGATAGATTTTCTTATGTTTACTTGGTTTCTAGGAACCTGCTACTTTATCCAATAGTTTTGTTGAATTACACTTTTTACCCAATGGGAGGCTGAACATTGTCCTTTGCTCAATGTTTATTTTGCTATTGGTTTGTACTCTGTGTAGATAGTATTTTATTTGTTTTTCTAACTGATTGGTTAGTTTCAGTTTTTATCTTTTCTAACATGTGATTTTATTGTAAGTTCTGATAGGCTCTTTTGTAGTATATATACCTAGCATTAGTTTTATGTCTTTGGTCTGAAGAACTCGTGTTGTGTTACTGCGAAAGCACTTACTGTTTTTGATAATAAATATATATTTCCTGCACTACCTAGTCGTGGTAGCCTGGAGTATTTTTCTGTTTTGTTTTTGCGTTTTTTTATTACTCCATGCTTCTGGATAGCAGTCTCCATTTTTTACCTTCTATTTTTAGATGACTGGTGTCTCAGCACTGCTTAGCACTGCTATGCTCCACTCCTCGCTGCGCAAACATGCTTTTTATTAAAAAAATGTATATGTGTATATATATATATATATATATATATATATATATATATATATATATATATATATATATATGAATTATGTTTGCATACTCCTATTGGACAGTGCAGGGGATGTGTTAGTCTTCTGCATTCTGCAGACACAGTTAGTACCACACTCGCTACACTGATACAATAACCGTGTCCCATGGCTCTCCCTTGGCAGTGCACCATGTTTAATATGCATGGCTCGCTGCCGAGGGGTAACCATGTACACAGACACGGTAACATTCCATGTAAGCTCTACACTATGCCTACATGGATGTTATTAAATCTGGGGGAGTATCATTTCAAAACTCAGTCTTGAGATTGTCCTGGTGAATGGACTTTTATGCAGTTTTTTGGGTCTGCAAAATTGTCTTGCCTCAGTTGCATATCAGCAGAAAATGGAGTCCTCAGCCACAAATCTCTAACTTTAGACATTCAAGTAGATTCTATGCCTAAAAGCCATAAGTTTCTACTAGGAATGGATGAACAAATGAACAAACTAAAATAATTACAAAAAGAAAATCAGTCCAAATTGTTAGTATCTCCTATAATGCAAGCCAAACTATTTCTAGACTGTAAAGGCTACAAAAAATCCTTGTAGATTATCATGGTCCTATGTTTGAAACTTCTGACATATAAGGCATATACTGTATACTCTATCACAACTGACAATTTCAGGAAGCTGTAGCTCATACTTCTTCCAAGTATGGCAAGCCAATCTGGTATTGTGAAGAAATGTGGAAAAATGTTTGCTGCAGAACTCTGAAACTTGCTTATTATGAAACATCCAGCCCTTGGCCTATGCAGTTACCACTGCTACTTAATTCAGAGGTTTTTTCACATTATTCTAAGTGCATCTTACTCACAGATTTGGTGTCCTCAATCACCTGCAATCTAAGAGATTTTCCAGAATGCTCAATCTCAGTCTCATAACACACGTAAGGTCTCATTCAGAAAGGTTACCACAAGGTGTCCACCGAGGGTCAGTGTTAGCATTTTTGGGGCCCCCAGAAAATGTTAAGTTGGGGGCCCACTGGACACTTTCAATCTAAGTATACCTCTGTCGCTGCCTCCCCTCCTAAGCAAGCTGTTAGGACATGCTAAAAAGTTCTAGGAATAGTAAGGACAGACTGACCTGTAGCTGCAATGTTCTTACATTCTGATAGGCCTGTGCATCACATTATGTTAGCCCATCTCACAAAAGGACATTTACAATTACTGACATTTAGCTACAACAATGACACATTACAATGTCTCTATGTACATGGTTGGACTTACGTGAAATACCACCATAGGCACTAACTACAGTTTCTTGCCTCCCAACATGCACACCATCCAGTGCTCCTCTCTGTTTTCCCCATCTTGGGCAACCCACACCATATACTTTACTTTTTTCTTCTTTCTCTCACATTTTGCCTTAGTCTTCATCTTTTTAAGAAGCTGTTACTTTAAAATGCACTTCAGAGCATATAAAAAGTGTTTTTTTTTCTTTTTCCACAACCTTTTTATCCAACGATGGCTTGAACAGAAATTATGATTAAGTGAAGAAATTCAGTGTTGCTGTTCAACTTTAGTTTTCCTTGCATCATTTCAACACATTTTTCTGACCAAAATAGTGCAGTAAGGACCACTTAGAAAATAACACAAATAAGCTGGGACTTTCAGAAGCCATAGATGCTTTATAATGTGTTTTAGAGCATTTCCCAACCTTATATTCTAATAGTGGCCTGAACAAAAATCATGAGAAAGAAAAGAATTTCAGTCTTTTTTTTTCTTTAAAGTTAGACATAAGTTGTACCCAAAGCTTAATGTTCAAGCTGTCAAAATAGTATATCACAATAAACTAACAAGATAACTGTGTTGCTTTGAGAATACACAAATGCTATCTGGTAAGACCGACTGCCTCCCTAACCCCCCCCCCCAAAAAAAAAAGACATTCAGTACGTTTGCATCAATCTGGTTCAAATGGCCACAGTCATGTATTATAAGTGACCCCTCCCATACATATATGTAGCACACCTTCTCACTTCCCATCCCAGCTCCCAAAGGCAGCCATTTGTATACATGCCTAATGTGTGATTGTAAGGAAACTGAAAAAATAATTGCAGTAATGTATTCAACTTTATTACTCCTATACAGTACACAACCTTTGCACAAGCAATGGTAACCTTCTTTGTACACCTTTGAGGTTTGTGAAAAATATAAAAGAAACAAAGACCACAATGTCCCAAGACCAATCACAAGTTATAATGACCTCCATTGCATACCTATAAGGTTTGACTGTGATGAAAATTAAAGGACTGACCACACAATCTCCAGTCCTCCTCATGTAACCTGCTGCAACCTTCAGTATACACACATCTGAGCAGAGCTGCTTTTAGAATGGATGCGGGTGAGGGCAGATGCTACCACTAAGTTCATGTCAAAATACATTTAATCAGTTTTGAGAATGGTGGGTCACCAGACTCCTAGAAGCTGTAAATGTCTGAACATTCTGTGATGTATTATATGCCTCACGTTTGAAATATAGTTACTTGTTAACTGCATTTTTTACTGCTACCCAGAAGAGGGGTAGAGTTGGCATAAGGGGTAACATTGTTACCTAACATGCAAAGTACAGGGTTTAATTCTGATCTCTGGTTACTGGCTAGGATTGAACTAGTAAAAAAAAAAATGAATAAGTTAGTATTTATCTATGAACCTGTAAGAGTATTGTATGTGTCCCAGCATTACTGTGTGTGCACAGATGAAAATCAGTGATATTTTTAACATACACACACACACACACACACACACACACACACACACACACACACACACACACACACACACACACACACAAATATACACGCATATGCACACACACACTGCACATTCACCTTCAGGGAAAATGTAGGAATTCCATTTCACCTCATCCATATAGTGAGATGCTGAGGTTAAACAAACCACATGAATAGACACTCACACAAACTAATGAAGGCATGCAGACTCCATATAGCCAAGAACTTAGCAAGTTCAATGCACTCAGAGATGGCATTGTTACTCACTGTGCCACAGTGGTAATAAACAGCTGCTTTCACACATCCTCTTCTTGCCAAAACACGAAAGATAGATGTCTATCATGTCTAATGTCTATGCTTGTAATGGTAAGTGTAAAAAAACAAGGTCAGCTTGTTACAGTTAAATACACTGTAACCGTTCTTCCTAACACACAAATATAACAGCAGTTCTGATAATGCCTGTGTTAGAAAGTGAAATACATTATAGCTAGCTTGTTACTCTTACACTGAAATACACACGCACATGTCATAGCAATACTAATTTTGTACTTATTTCAGCAAATAGTAGTTAATTTTGCAACACTGGAACTGTCACAGCAGATCTGTATCCGCTGTTTAGCAGTCATCAAACAAGGGTAAGTCACTTTTATTTACCTCATTGAGGAATAATATATACCCATTACTGTCCCTGACTTCACAGTCTACCACCAATTTTGCCTCACCTAAAAAAGTATGATTTGCTGGTAAATCACTCAGGATTACAGGCAGGGCAACTATTTGAAATGCCGAGATACTTTAGAGTGAGTCCTGAAATATTGAGACTGAATGGCCATAAAAACAAACTTACATATACTAAGTCTGAGATGGCTATTTCCAGGAATATTCCCTTTTCTCTGAGGTATAGTGAGCTTGTAGTTGGTATATATAAGTTTTGGCTTGTGGAGGGTGAAGCAAACTTGCCCCCTCCAAAAAGAAATGCAAAGGAGTAGGACAATGTTTGAGATTCACTTTTCTCCTGGATTTTTTGTCTTTTTTTCCAACATGATAGCATCAGGCATTTCAAGTGCCAACATTTCAATAAAGAGCCTTAAAGATGGTTAATAAACCCAGACATCACAGTTTCATATTTCTTATTGCCCAAAAATCACATTGATTCAAGCGGTGTTATTCTATTAACTTTTAAGGGAATTAGAGAAATATTTAGAATGTGTTCCTGAATTTTTAAACATTTATTCTGTTATAATTTTTGGCTTTGCCAAAAATTCTTGAGCAAAAAAAAAAAAAAAAAAAATCTGAGAGTCATAGTATCTAGTGTTCTGACAGTATTGATAAAACTCCCTGAAAGAGAAGAACATCTCTGAAGGTCAGAAACATCAGCTTTTTTAAATCCAAGGTTTGCACTGAGATGAGTCACTCTGGGTTGCTGATATCTAGTGCGTACCTTGCTCATGTTAATTCACTGATCATCAGCTTTTTCCTAACAGGGTCATATTGCAACCCTGTTTTGGTTAAAGAGCATAATCAGATAATAAATACATTTTTTTCTCCTAATTTTTCCTCAACCAGAAGGATCTTTTTTGGGGTCCCTACACAGTCAAGGATGATTAATGGACCCTCCTGCAGCCACCAGTATTACTGATGCCTAAAGCTAGCCATGATATTAGTTTTAGTGGACAGAATGTCCACCAACAGGATTTAATTAAGCCAAGAACACTATATCACAGGTAAAATATTTAATGAAATTGTGAAGCCTGTTAGTTAATAAAACACTCCCCATAACCAGAGGTACCTTCAAATTTTAAAGGTGATCAAAATAAGATTTATTATTACCCACCTGGTTTATTAAGTGCACATGATTGCTGTACTAGCTTTTGCTGATTTGACTGATGTTACAAAATATCAAAATAACATAATGTGCTGTAGTTGGAGGGCCCCCAGGACCAGGATGCCTCCAGAGAGCACTGGGTTTGCTCTGCCTAAAGCCAGCTATGTGTGCACCTTGCAGTAACCACTTTGACAACTCTACCACCATGATGCAACATGAAGGCATGCAGCATGTGGTGGGATGTCTACGTGACTGTGTTAAATGCTAATGGGGCATTCTAGGTAGAGGCATATGCAAATTAGCCATATACACTACCTTGAAACTGCCTGTGGGAGGGCATTTATGTAGCCAAGCAATTAGGAGAATTACTCAGCTGTATAACATAGCATGACCACTCCTGGCTGCTTGTGGTAATGACCATGGCCAAAAGACAGTGTTCATCCACAGGGGTAGAAATAAGTGCTGGGGAGTTTAGTGTTCAGGTAGTGTTGGGGTGTGTGTGAGTATGTGTATGGGTGGAAATGCATGTGTGAATGCATGTCTTCCTCTGAGGTCACAGCAGGGGGGGTTAGTGAGTGTGTGTGTGTGTGTGTGTGTGTGTGTGTGTGTGTGTGTGTGTGTGTGTTTGTGTGTGTGTGTTTGTGTGTGTGGGTTGGGGTTGCTGTCATACTTCCTCACACCTCTAGACTAATGAAAGAAATCCTACAACATTGGGTAGTTGAGGAACTACTAACCACCAGTAATAACTCTTTAGATATGTACCATATTAGCACACAGAGTTAAGGGGGTAGTATATACCAGGGATTAGTCTGCCTAATGTGTCTGAAAGGACTTAAACATAACATGAATCAGGGGAGATAACACTAGACACCAGGGAATAACTATTGGAAATCATGCCTTAATGGTAGTTATACACAATGTGTATCGAGGCAATACTGGACATCAGGGAATAACTGTGTTATCTAGTACCTTAACAGTATGTATAACTTACTCTCGATGGGGAGATAGGGGAAACATTAGCCAGCAGGGAAAACTTCAACATCTCATGCCTGAAAGAGGCTTAAACAAAACACAGATGGGGGAACACTAGCCACCAGGACGAACTCTGGCATCTCATGCCTGAACAGCATGTAGGTTTGGGGAGGGCACTAGCAAACAGGGGAAACACTTTAACACAGCACTCACCAATTATATTCACCTATAACAAGTCTCTAGGAAATGGAAAATTTTCAGTAAGGCTGGCATTACCTCAGAAACATAACTCAACTGCTGTGATTTCCAACCACGTTTAGTCTTCTTCCTTCTAGATTTATTGATTTTCTTCATAAGGGCTGACTTTTTTAAGGAAATATACTCCAACAACATAAGAAAATCAAGCCTATGTAAATTACTATATTGGGACTAATATGAGGTAATATTCTGTTTTGAAAAAGAAGAAAATTATCAGCTTTCTAGCCTTCTGCTATGTGTTTGAAAGCTTAGTACTATGATTTCTAATGTCCAGAAGTTGAGAGGAATGCTCAGAACAGCTGAAAAACTCTAAAGATTCTCAGAAACACTCACAATTACTAAAGAAATATTGTCATATTTTCCAAATTGTCTCATAACCATAATCATAACAGTTATCTTCCCATTCCCTGCAATCTAGAGATCTGACCAGATTTTGGTAGATGATCAGACATCAGACTGATGCAACCTGTCAAAAATGTGAAGCTCAACTCCCTCTGCATTAATTCCATATGGTTTCTAAAAAGATGTGAATGCAGGTAAATATTTTGACATCCAAGAACATCAAAAATGACTACATTGATTTCTGCTCATTGACTAATACCTTAATTGGCCAATAAATTTCTAGAACTACAGTGACTGAAAAGGACAACAAATGCTATCTTTTTCTGATCTGTCAATTAAAAATTTATGTTAGCATTGACACCAGAAACATTTTGTCTGAATAACAATACTGATAGGAAAAGTAGGTTTTAAGGTAATCTGAAGGGTTGGGGTTAAGGGCAGAGTTAACACACATGAGCAAGTATGGATGGAGAGGGGGCCCATCCCCCTGTACCACCTTAGTCATGTGTGGTAACCCTAAACCCTATGTCTTTTCCTGCTGCCAATCCTAGTCTTATACATTAGAAACTCCTTCTATAAGAGCAAAACTGCACAAGACACTTGGATACATTTCCTATACATTTTGTATATACACAGCACTAATACTACACCCTTACCTATCCTTTACTCTAACCCTATCCTATACTCACTGGCACACATGCAACTGTCCCATCCCTGATGGTGAGACCTTTGTTATATCTGAAAGTTTTGTCATAAAGAAACGCACACACACACACATGCACACACACACACACACACACACACACACACACACACACACACACACACGCATGCACGCACACACACACACACACACACACACACAAAATCTTTCCATAAGAGTACATACCCTACACATTGCCAATTCTCAGCACTTGTTAGCCAGTGCTGTCAATAAAAATACATTAGTACCCATTGTGGATAAAGTCTACAGATGACAGCATGAGCTATAACTGTATATGCTATGACAAAAGATACTGCCAGCACAGCTAGATGAAATTTTGTAAATAATTATATGTCATTGGTGCATATCAAAATGATTTATACAAAATACTTGTGTTACAAATTTATTATGTATGTCATGTGTATATCAAACTATTAGTACAGATGTGTATGTTGAAAATGTATTTGTAGAGTGCTGTGTTTGAAATGTAATCACAGTGTGCTGGAAGAGAAAAGAAATGTACATGCACTATTGTAACTGTTTAAATGTATATGCTTAACAGAGGAAACTGGAAGGTTAACTTCAGTCCAGCAAAATTTAGAAAAATATCTGAAATTAAATTGCATTATAGGCTATGCAACAAAGAGGCTATCTCTCAATTTTTCAATGGAGCTAGAGACACAAAATCTGTACTAGGAAGCTTTCTGTATTGTACTTGGAGTGAACTAATTGCTACTTTTGAAGCATGAAGGTATGCAATTGTTTTATGACGTCCAGCATCTACCAAAGATCTGAGTAAAAGCCCTTGTCTGTATATTTTTACATGTAGATGCTAAATGCTGCCAACTTCTAGAAATGGAGGTTTTGGCCTGGAACCTAGAAGTCAGATGACCAGAAATGATGTCATTCTGCAAGCTATCTCAGCAATAATATTTTAGATATTAATTTGAGAAGTCTCTTAGTGAGACAGAGCATTCTGTATTCTGTCTTGGACCTGAGAACAATAAGACCCATTCACCACACACATGCCTTACTCTAATGAACTAAGTTTCTTGGGAACAGTATGATTCTCTTAAATACAGTCAGGAATATAGTGAAGCTTAGTTTAGATGTGTTTCTTTATTTGTGTTAGCCTGTACTGCAATGTTATTTTAAATATTTCCTGTGGTTCTGAACTCTGATGCCACTTTGAATATATATTTACTATTGTCTTATTCTTTTATCATTTATTATTAAATATATTTAAAACTTACATTGTGGCTGATCTGTGTAGAGATATTTAAGTTTTCAGAGTACTTGCATATTTATTTGGTGACATTGTGTGGCACTCCTAATAGCCTTGCTCTTGGTCAAACTACCAAATGTATTAGTATTAATATTACACAGTAAGATTGGACACCATTTGTTAACGGCCCTAAAGTAGCTGATAAGGAGTGGCTGATGGCAGTGGAAACTACCTTATAGTCTGGGCAGAAGGGGGCATAGCTAGTAAACCTGTGCCAGCCTCTCTCAGGTGTGTGTGTGTGTAAATCAAACCTCAAAGAATGTGATTGTCAACTACTTGGGCAGGGACTCGAAGCACTGGTTAGACACAGAGGATGCTGGATATCTTGGCTTGGTCACTCAGCTGAGATCTCAACTCTATAGCTGTGCCAGTGGGGAGCCTTATTGTGGATCTGGAGAAAGAGGGAGAAACCATCCCCAGACTGACTGTGGTCTCTGTGTGATCTTAAGGGAAATTGCAATTGATGCAGGGAGTTGTATCTGGAAATACTGTGAGTGTACTTTTCATCCTGTCAGTGAATGTCCCCCACTGTTGCCAGTGGTGAGGATTGAGGCTCCTTGATTACTGGTCCAGTGGAGGGTCATTACATATGCAATGACATTATATATAATCAATATACATTGCCTTTTAGATACACTACTACTAAGAGTAAAGAAATGGGCATTCCCTTTCAGGAGCAGCCTTAGGTCAACTGGTGCCCTAGGCAAAAGGGCTCCATGGCCCCCCCACCATACCACCTTGTGCCCCTATCCTGGTATACCTACACTAAATAAATACTGGAAAAGTGCCCCTACTAGAGCGGTGCCCTAGGCAGCCGCCTAGTTGGCCTATGCCTAAGGCCGGCTATGTTCCCTTTATGATAGAGAAATCAAGAGACAGAGAGACATATAAATTGATTTAATTAAGCAAATGGATTTTTTTTAGACACTTTTATGGAAGAGTGACATATTTTTGCAAAGTAAAAGAGTAATAAGACTTCAACTGTGCAATTTTTAACACCATCTTGCAAAGGTATCTTTTTGAGTTAGTAGGATGAAATTAAATTACCTGGCTTTTGTGACCACCTCCTTACAGTGGACTGCTTAACAAGGAATAAAACAAACTTCATGGTTTCATTCAGAACTGATGAAAAAGTGCCATCACATCTAGGAATATTCTGCTTATTATAAGCTGAACACACTATGACTCAACTCATGGAGATTCAGTCCTTTCACCCCACCATGCTGCGACTGTTAGGATGATTTGTAATAACATTGACTTAGAGGACAGGAGTCCACAAAAAAGCATTGACTTTTATTACTTTGTTTTCATCAATTCCAGTTTCATTGAGATTAGCTAAGATGTATTCAGTTCCTAAAATATGTTCAGTTTTTTTATACTAAATGTCTTGCAGCTCATGTGATGGAAAGGGGTGAATCCCTGGCTGCAGTCAAAATGAATCAGGACTGGTTAGCTTCTCAAGTGTTGGAGATTCTGGTGGTGGAATTGATGTGGTGCTGCTTTGGCCAGTTAACCTATCCTAAAGCTGGGATGTTGGCTAGTCACTGAAGTACTGACACCTGCTGGACATCAGGTATCATGACAAGAGTAGTACAACGGCCTAAACATACCCATCCACAGAGCAGTGTGGAAGTACTCTGTGGCCAGCAAATGGCAAATGTAAAGACTGGATGTGCCCATGGGGTTGACAGTGTGGAGTGACAGTGTCAATCTACTGGTGGGGAATGGAGAAAGTAGGGACAGTGTGAAACCGTAGCCAATGAACTCTAAATTATTTTGTGCTGAGACTTGATGTCTTTCTTTTGCACGTAAGTATCTGTTGGGACCTCCTAATTTCTCTTATATGCCAAAGACATCTAAATAATGGGCCAAACTGTTTGTGTGTGTCTGCAGGGGGGGGCATCTATATGTAAGATTGTGCACGCTTGATGCAATGAACAGAGGACATACATCAACATGCATCAACTCAGTCCCGGTGCAGGGGTACATTCTTGTCCCACAATGCAAATTAAGCAACCAAGCAAAGGGGGTATGGACAGATTAATTTATAAGGTACTTTTTGAGCCAGAGCTCAGACAACCTGCTTTATCACTTACAAGCTTTGGAGGTAATGATCTTGGTCTTAGTCTAAGAGCACAGTACTAAAGAAGCACATGTTTAAGTATGAATCAAATACAAACAATTTGGAGCATCATTCTTGATATTTTTTATGCTACTAAGCTACTGAAGTAGCTGTGGCCATGCTGCTGAGTATCATCTCTCTATTACAATGGTGGCACACATAGACAGATGAATGAAAACAGAAGAAGCACATTGGTGCTCATTATCTATCTGCCTATATACCAACCTACGTACCTACCTATCTAACTACATATACAGTAGCACTATGTAACACTAAGTGCTCAGTTTACCAAGGAGTTGTGAAATTGTCACACCTCATTGAAATCACAGTATTTAATTAGTGCTTGTTCAGTTAACTACAGCATAGCAGAGATGAATTCCTTTGGTCATGTTTATGGAAATGTGGAGTTAGTATAGTCAGTACATACTAAGCAATGGGGGCCATTTTGTTGTGGTCAGAGCATTTTATGATTTTCCATATAGAGTTCATAAGAAATATATGGCACTGCTGTAGCTGTAAGAGTAGAATTTTTATGCGGTCATTTAAGTATTGCTGTCAAAGAAGTATTTGTGAAGCCCAATGACAGCATTAAAGTGCAGAGGTGGTATACAACTGGTTTTGCAATCGTTGTACTTCCAACATTTTTCAGTGTCAGTTAACCATATTTTTAATGTGCGGTGATTAACAAATTGAAGACTTCTATGTTAAGTGATTGATAAAGATGTACAATATCATAATATGCCTAAAGGTATTGTAGACACACACACACACACACACACACACACACACACACACACACACACACACAAAACCACACCTTTTCGGTCTGAGTTACAAAATTTTCTGTGTCTCTGCCTATGTCTTTCTTTGCCTCTCTACTTCCCTGCATCAACATGAATTATGAAAACCAAGCAGATATCTTAGCATCTCAAAAATCAGTTACTTAATTCTCTCCAAAGCCTGTTAATGTTTGGACCTAAACAAATAAATTGGTAAACAACCTCTGAACATTTAAATTTTTCTGGTATTTGACTGTCTTTACTACCAAATGAATGACTTAATTAAAAAAATAGAAATAGAAATATCTGTGCTGGTAACAAAAAAAGCTGTTTGCACATCCTCTTACATCGACTGTACAAATGGATGATGAGTGCTGAAGAACACATAATCACTCCAAATGTTTCTTTAGATATCTGAACACTGTTAATTGGAATAGCTCCTTCTCTTATAGTTCTCGCAGTCTCTTCTCTATTCCTAATCTGTGCATTTTTTTGTGGTTGTAGGTTTGTTTTCTAGGAGTCCTGTTAAGCAGACAGCAGTTACAGCAGTTTTAAGACTTTCATACCATACAATAGTTTATAGCCATACATTTTACAATACTTCATTGATAAACCATTAAAAGGTAACTGGATTATTCATTGCACACCTACCAATCTCCTCAATATGACTACATTTGTTACAAAATAAAACAGCAGGTCCAAGTCTGCAGGTGTTTTCTCATGTGTAAAATATTGAAATGAGTAATTATGTGAAAAAATGTGCAATCTATTCAAAAAACTATCAAATGATGATGTATAAATAGATGTTCAGTTCTACGTCCTTCATTAGTTACCTGCTCAGCCTCCTTTGTACAAATCAGTGGTTCTCTTCTGCAGAAATGTCACACTCAGTTGCACTTTTTTTTCTCTTTCTGCAGGATTGCATTTAAGCAGCAATTGTAGAATCCAAAATTTTCTTGAAAGCTCTCTCCTTAGGAAGTCTTTGTAGTAAAGCTTAACTACATGTTAATTTGCTGTGAGCATGTAAATAAGCCTTGGTTTTCTGAGATCCACTCATGCTGGTTCCTTTACTGAAGCATGCAGAAGATGCAGGTTTGAGACAAAACCCTGTGTCTATTATTCACTTTGTGATCAAGTGAAAGCCATTTAACATACTAATGGTTTACTAAATTCTAATTATAATGGCATCAAAGGAAGAGGTGGAATTCATGATTACAGGATTGACATAAAACAATTCTAGTGGGGCTTAGGAAGATGTAAGGTATTTGTTAACACATTACCCTCTAAGTGGGATAATGGCCAGATAAATAGATTCAAGGAGTGCTTAACTGCCAACAAATTCTTTGATTCTTTGTTACTGATCTCTCGATAGTATTCCAGCTTGGAATCTGAACTAAGAAAGGGTAAGGCTCTGGCTTATATTAATTTTCGTCTACATATCAGATCTCTGCTATCTGTCCCCAGAATGTTTCCTTACTCCATCACTTTCAGCACTGTCTAGATACTAGTGTCTTTCATGGACCTGTCCTTAGTTGGTTAAGGTGGGGAAGATCATTACCTAAACAGTGCTACAATTCACCGCTGTGGGTTTCTAGAGTCACAGAGTACATAAACCCTGCATACTGCAAAGATCCTTGGATCCCGTTAACACACTGCTCCACTCTTTCCTTCATTATGACCATTAGAATAAGTATGGGTATGGTACGCAGCCACATGTCTCCTGCCCAGCCTGTCATGAATACACATATGCCACATACAATGCCAATGGAATGAAGCAGTTGAAGTCATTCTATGGTTTTTCTACCCCTATTGATTTGAATTTATATCTGAATATATGGGGTCATTGTAACAAGGGGTATGGCATCTACCATTTCAGCCCTCAGCATGACCTCATTGACTACAAGCTAAGGGTGCATTAATAGGCAAGGCCCTGCCACCTGACTGCAAGTGTAAAGATGAGCCGAGAGACATTGTTAGGGAAGCCTGCTGTGCACTTAGACATGTTAGTAACCACAACATTGAGTCTGTCAAAAAAGTTTCCATTTTAATCATGTGTGATTCAGCTTCAGTTTGTTTCCCGGAGAGGTAACACTGAACAGCTAGGCACAAAGGCTTTGTGAAGAACAGTCTCATCAGCCTTTAATTTGGATAAGTGCAAGCAGGGGAATCCTGGTCCTGTGCCTCAATTCAAAAGCATGTCTTCTGTGTTTAATCATTTATTGTATTATGCAGGATAACCACACTGACATGAAATGGCAGATTTGTATTGCATGCACTCAGCAGTTTTATTCTGTAATTATTTTAATAAAGCATTGTTTCTTAGCACACATATAACAGGAAGTGCAGCATTTTACATTCTCTTCCATGTGGCTGATGTGCATCTGCAATTCAAACTCTGTTATTACTGAGTCTTTGTTTGGCCAAGGTTGTTGAAAAAAAATTACAGGTCAAGATACCTAAACATGGTTGAAAAGGTGCTACTCATTTATTTATTAATTATTTATTATTAAAAACATTGTTTTTTTCTAAATCTGGACAAGACAAAAAAAGACTGAAACATATGCTGGTTATACTGCAGTGTCATTGCTGGCATAGTAGTACTAGCTATTTTCAGATTCATGAGATTTACAACCCTAAGTCATTCAAGCCTCATAGCTCCTATCTTTTCTTTACATATATCATACTGTAATTTATCTGTACTTTGGGTGATTGTGAGAGACACAGCTACAAGACGAAATCTAGTTTTAGTGCTAAAGGTTTGCATATTCATGCTAGATGCTAAATATAAATTGCAGACCTCTCAGTGAACCCAAAAGGAGAGGTAGCTGTGATTCCCTTGTGAAAAACAAAATCCAGCTCCAAGTTTGACAATCAGGTGAGATAACAATAGAGGTAAAGAGGCTTGCAGTGACACAGTTATAGAAAAGGTTCATTTTAGGCAAGTAGAGAGCACAGATTTCATTACATACAACAGATGTCTGACTGGTTTGTTAACATCATATTTTTTTACATCTTGTTTCAGCTCCATGAGTGTAATGTTAAAGGCAAGTGTTTCTCAACCAGCATTTTACTCTTGTATAAGCAAATTTGCATTTCGCCTGAAAGAAGAGAAGCCTGACACCTTCTGTCATTTGCAAAGCTGTGATTACTTTCTGTGAAAGCAGACACAAAACTGTTCTTAATAATGAAACTTGTGGTCACAGCATCTGTGAAAATGAAGGTGAATATCCCAACAGATATGCACACTTTATTTTACAGCATCAGACACTGTGGATTGTAAAACTAATAATATGCATGTATCTGATAAGGTGAAAAAATATATATTCAACGTAGATATAGTAAATTCAACACTTGGTTCAGGCATAATATCAAACAGATTATAGTAAGAAGCCAGACATTAATTATAGTCAAAAGACTTAGGTTTGATATCTAGCACGTTGGGTTGAGCAAGGCGAGTTATAGTTTCCTGGATCAACATACAAAAACAGTAAACTGCCTTTTATTATGCATGGAAAAATAATGCTAAACCCAGAGTAAGGATAGGGAACATGAAAAAGGGCTAGTATTGCAGTAAAACTACAAGACTGGCACTCAAGAAGCCTGAATTAAAAAGGTAAATGTCTAAATGACTTGCGGTGAATATATACAGTACAGGAATACAACAAACATGCAGTGAAGTCTTTTGAAAATAAGTGCTTGGTGAATTTGGAATGGAAGAGCCAGCTTTGAGAGAATAAGATTTATCTTTTTCATCATTTCTGGGAATAGTATGTGGAAAAAAACAATTTCATTTTCTATGAAATATGAACAGAACAGGTGTGTGAATCACTGCATGTTGAAAATGCAATATATGTGAAAATTAGTTAGGCTGGACTTGAGCATGTTTCAAAGGCTCTAACCCTACAGAAGGGCATATATTTCCGTATTCCATAATTCTATTCATTCTGGCTGGAAACATTAAGATGTTATAGACATTTGTCAATATTCTAGACTTAGTTGCCATAAGCATTTCAATAAACAATGCAAGCAATAAAATACTTTTATTAAAATAAAACCAAGATATGTTTTCTTATCTTACAGGTGAAAAATATGACTGCTGGAAAATAAGATGGCATTCATGCGCCTTGTGCTCCTGATGAAGGTACAGGGCACTGAATCTGAATTGCCTGGCACTGTTGCTCCTCTCTGAGTGTTGAGAATGTAGTTGGAATAAAACGGACTCCTTTCTGTCTAGTTGTGGCACCTATATGGACAGCTTATGAGGGGCTCTGTCCAGTGTCTCTCTCCCTCTCTCTCTCTCTCTGTCTTTCTCTTCCCTTTCTCGGATTTAATCTCAAAATTTATTTGAGCTTGATATAATAAAAAAATGCTTCTTTTATCAGAGAAAGCCCAAGGAAAGAAGGAGAACTCTGGTTCTCTATCAGTTGCAGTGTGATCTGCATTACTTAGAATATTATTTATCATTCCTGAAATGGATAGTGTTTGCAGAGAGGGGGAAGGGAATATGTGTGCATTTAATATGGACGCAGTGTAGTGATGACTGCTATGAAGGCAGGCAGTGTGTGTGTGCGTGCATATACGTGGGCTACTGCCATTTTTCCTCACTGTGTGCATTTAATATACTGCAGCATAACAACACTGTACCAATACACTAAATTGTACCTCTGAAATTAGGTTGAAAATGTCAAAAGTCAGATTGACATGACTCCCCATGGAGAAAGGCACACTAGTAGCCAACAACCTCATTTTTCACCATCAAGATGAAGACAGCAGTAAGAGTGCAAAAAACTGTAGCATTATTTCCAGATATTGTACAAAGCTTTTGGAAGCTAGAAGCATTAATATTTATAAAATCGTAGCATTATTTCCAGATATCCTACAATGCTTTTGGAAGCTATAAGCATTAATATATATATATATATATATATATATATATATATATATATATATATTTATATATATATATGTTACACATACATGCATATATGTCTCTCTCTCTGTCTCTATTCATATATATATATATATATATATATATGTATATATATATATATATATATATATATATATATATATATATATATATATATATATATATATATATATATATATATATATATATATATATATATTATAATATAGCTAGTACTAGTAGGGTATTGCGTTTCTTCACTCATTATACCAATTAAGAATTGAAAATTTGTACTATAGATGATTATGAAATAAAATGTGAAACAGAATAAGAAGGTATGGTTATTATCAACATTTCTAGCATAAAGGTTTTTGGTCATATCAGATGTTATAAAATGTGAGAGATGACAATTCCTTAAGAATTTCCATTGCATATATATTCATGCCTTCTTCAGGCAATTATATGATTAAGGTTCTAATCCCATTCCTGAACTAGTTAGAACTGCATATCAGCTGCCTTGATAAGTAACAACTCAATCTGATGGAAATGTTAGCAAATTTACATTGTTTATGCCATATTTTAACAGTAATACAAAATAGCAAGAAATAACAAAGACCTATCTTCCCCACTAGCAGAAAATAGCAAAATACCAATGAACTGTAGCAATCAGCAGTCGTATGAAAAATAATAGTGCTATAAACTACCAGCAAATAGACTGCTACAGAGAAAAAGGGTTGCTATTCTTATTTGAATGTATATTTGTCTCTAGCATATATATATATATATATATATATATACTCAGAAAAAAAAGGCTCACTGATAACTAGAAATTAAATTACTGTCAGATATTTAGTTTCTATGAAGACTCGATACTTTACTTCCCTTTGACATTTTTTGTTTCAAGCTAATCCCTTTATTCATGACACCGTGAACTATTTGATGGCATTGTTTTCAACTGCTGCTCAAATTCATCTCTCCTGGCATTCACAGTTTATATAACCTCTCCAGTACCTCTTTTTAGGATTAATGCTATTTATATCTTATTTAAATTGTTCTCCTTTTATAAAAAAAGTATTTAATTATTACAAAGCTGTACACAAAAGCAGAAAAAAAGCAGCACTAAAAACAGCTGACTAATGAAGGCTGAAGACCAGAGCTCAGGGATGTGAGAGTCAAGTGCAAGCTGGCTGCTTTTCCTGAACAGCTTCTTAATAGCTCTGTAGATTGCACTTGAACCCTGGCCTCTCACCTCAGGGTCTCTCTCTCTCTCTCTGTCTCTCCCTCTTTTTTAACTTACTGCCCCACCCCCACCAGTGTCTATGCTTACATCGAGTGAGCTGACATAGTCTGTCACAAAATACAAGTGACCTGTTTTCCTAGTCACCAACCAGGGCTGTCGGAGAGAATGAAAAGAAAGAAAGAGAGAGAGAAAACAGAGAGAGAAACAGAGAGAAATAGACAGAAAAAGAGTGTGCAAGTGATGGCCTTCTTCTCATTTTCAGGTAATTAAGAGCATCATTTTAAAAGGCTGTGTGGCCTAACAAACTACCAATGCCAGCATATTGTAGGTGAATCTAATCAGCAACTGTGCAATAAATAAATAAATAAAATGTGGCTGGACAATTCTGCATAATTCGGACATAAATTTCTTAATTATGGCTACCATGCCAATGATATAGCATATGAGCAGTAATATATTTGCAGAATAAGCTTGAGCTGTGCTCATCTGTATTAAGATCTGTTCATAATAATGAAGTAAGTAACATATTTGGATAGCTACGCATACAGGCAGTAAGGAAAATCTTGTTTGGCTGAGAGTTAACAAAAAAATCATAGGGGAAAATAGAGAATGACATTTCCTCAGAGGTGACTGATACTTGTAATAACAATAGAAAAAATATAATCGGGTCTCACTCAAAACCAAGAAAAGAAAATTGTAAAAGTATATTTATACAGAGTTATTCTAGCAATACAAAACAGCAGTTCTCAAATGCTTAAGATCTACAATTGTATATTTTATTGTTGAGTAAGGAAGGGAATAAGTCAAAGAAAACAGCACACTATTAACACTAGGTTGAATGCTAGAAGGAGAAGCAAACGTATGTACAGTTTCAGTCGTATGTCTTAATTTTTTGTCTGTGGGTATGGTAGACAGAGATGCAGCAAATTTTTATTTTCTGCCATAACATTTCACTACATGTATGTTGTAAACCATCACAGGACAGAAGAATTAATTATTTTGCCTCTAATACAGTTTCCATAGCTGCTGCTATAGACTGGTGAATTATTTGCCATCTAAGGTTCTGTGGACTTTATGCAAAGTAATTTATTCAAAGTGTATATCAATTTTCTGTCATTAGAAATGCTACTGCGTTTAGAAAGTTCTGCCCAGCAATGCAATTTCTAGACGAAGCTATGTGAGGAAAGAGTAGCAAAATTCTGCCTATTTTACCTTTTCTGGGTGTGTTTCTTATAAACACACACACACACACACACACACACACACACACACACACACACACACACACACACACACACATCTCTATCTATCTATATCTATATATATTATATACATATATATATATATATATATATATATATATATATATATATATATATATATATATGTATACATAATGTATGTGTGACTAGGCTGTGTGTATTTTCTGCAGTCATTTGACACATAGTTAAAATACATATATTTCAGTGCATGTATGTGTGTCTAAAATTTAATTTTGACTTGCATAACACCTGGATTATCTTTTGGTCAAGTTGCTTTAGAAGTGTGTGTATCATAACTGCAAAATTGTTATACGTATTGTTAAAAATCATTCCAGCAGCAGAAAAAATGTCCTGATAAGTGAGATGCAGTTATGAATAAAAAAATTGCACTTGTTCCCAACAAAAGAATATAGCAGTTGTAAAAAAACCGCACACACACACACACACACACACACACACACACACACACACACACACACACACACACACACACACACAGACACACACACACACATGCACGCACGCACGCACACACGCGCGTGCACACACACATATATATATGTGTGTGTGTGTGTGTGTGTGTGTGTGTGTGTGTGTGCGCATGTGTGTGTATTTGTATACAGGCGCACTGTGTGTGTATGTGTGCTTATGAATATATATATATGTACTGTGTGTATGTATGCATAAATAGGTATGCTCATGAGTATAAGGCTAGAGACAGACATTATAGAAATTGATATTTATGTAAATTTATTAATTCAGAAGAATGGATAGGTAGATGAATGACTCAGCAAATAATACCAAATATAATGTGTTAGTTTTGCTTACAGTTTTTTGTATTAACAAAACAGATTCAGTAGATTGCAAAAAAAACTATGCCTATATTAGCCTGTAATTTGTGAAATGTTAAACGGAATATTTGTCAATGCGATGTAATACAGAAGCATTATAGATGAACATGCCAAGTAATGTACATCAGTTTAAAAGATATGTACGTATTTCAAAACAAAATGTGCATTTTAATAGCAGCTTGTAGATGCATCAATGCAAATGATGCCAAGGAAGAAAGTATAAAGCAGTGAAACTTAAGAAAGAAAAATGTGTATGTATGTATGTATGTATATGTACAATATGTGTATGCAGATAATAGGAATGATTTTGCCATATGGTTAAATCAGCACATTCTCACACATTTTTAAAAGTATGCTTTCTAAATATTATATGGATACAGGTACTGACTTGCATAGAAACATGCAAAACTTACATAACATTTAACATTCAATACTATTGACAAAGAACTGGACAAGCATCTTGTCTGATTTTCTTTCAGTTCTACTCAGAAGAATGCATTTTTCATTAACCATGAATTAAGTATATTATAATATATTCAGTTTTACAAACCTGTTTATTGAAATTAGTAAATATTTTAGCAATATGTGCAAACAATATCACTAAATAACATTAAATAATCATATGGATGTATTTTAGTGTGTTAGCAGCACATATAAGCACAGAAAAGGACAATACAATGATACTATTTGGTTGATAATATTAAGTGATTTATAAAATGCTGCATATTTATTTATTTATTTATTTTTTGCATCCATTTGCAAAACTAGGACTTGCAGACATGACATATAGAACCCGCAAAGGTATATACAGAACCTTTACTGTAAAAAACACAAAAATCTGCTTGTATACATTTTCCTTTTGTATGGACATTTTTTTTCTGGAATAATTTACATAAATATAGGCATATCAGGATTTAAACAGTTTCAGCTATAGGTCTGATACTAGAAATTGTTTTTTTTGTTGACAGACTTGCACAAAAACATAATGGGGATTTGACCCATTTTATTGGCCAATGTTAGTTTACTCTAGGAGCTTTTGGCCTTCAAATGTTATTAGTTCAAGAAAGAAAGAAAGCAATACTCTTGTTGTCCAAAATGGGAGTTATTATCATTGGTGATAGGATACATTTGTGTCCACATTTATAGTGATAGAAATTATGGAATTTCTTCATTTCACTGCTGTCATTGCATTCTGAGTTAAACATCTGCATATGTATCTTGCCATACTAAGGCAGATATACTCCAGTTTTACATAGCCTCTCATTCTGCAAAAACTGAATAAAGCTATATTTAAATTATGTTCTAATTATGCTTATGCTATCTCTTGATCATGAATATAACATAATAACAATAACAATATTAAAAAGAAAAAATATATTTTCTGTGTGTGTGTGTGTGTGTGTGTGTGTGTGTGTGTGTGTGTGTGTGTGTGTGTGTGTGTGTGCGTGTGTGCGTGTGTGTGTGTGCTTGTCCAGCAGACGTACAAGTGGAAAATGCAAGCGGATTCAAATTTATAGAACTAGGAAATTCTTTGACCAATAGGTGATTTGTTCAACATCCTTTGGAGGTCTATTTTGTAGTTCTCAAACTGGAAAATTGTGTATATGGTCATAATTAAGGAGAAGAAGCCATCTTATCTTTAAATGAAATTGATCCCCATCTAAATCTGTGTTTTACTGCTACACAATCAACTGTCAGAATCACAGTAGTGGCCTGATACTGCTATAAATGGACAGAAAGCGTGTATGCCTAGCACATCTTGAGTAAACCAGTTTTAAAAATTATGTAAAGCAACATTTAATTTTTAAAGCAAATATAGCATGCATAATTGTCATTGGATAACA